>NC_133778.1:14707804-15074460 GCF_003597395.2 Chelonoidis abingdonii
TCCAGAGCGGTCACAATGGTGCACTGTGGGATACCGCCCGGAGGCCAATACCGTCGATTTGCGGCCACACCAACCCTAATCTGACATGGCAATACTGATTTCGGTGCTACTCCTCTCATCGGGGAGGAGTACAGAAATCGGTTTAAAGAGCCCTTTATATCGATATAAAGGGCCTCGTTGTGTGGGCGGGTGCAGGGTTAAATCAGTTTAACGCTGCTAAATTCAGTTTAAACGCGTAGTGTAGACCAGGCCATAGTAAATGACAGTCCCTGCCACAAAAATCTGTACAGTTTGAAAGATCAGGCATAACAGATGGGTGAGGCTATTGGAGGTTGGGGGAGAAGGGATAACAAATATAATAGGACATGGGTCATCTGGCTCTATTATAACCATTTGCTGACTACTAATATCCTCAGAAGCCTGTTCATCCCTTTGGGCCAGGCTTTGCCTGTTCAGCATGACTGAATACCACTACTGACGTGTAGGTGAGAGGAACGGTGTCTCTTCTCTGCAATATGTTTTTCTCTTGATTCCTAAATGGACTCTCTTGAACACTCTTCTGTGATTCCAGACCTGAACAAATAAGTTTTTTGAGCATCTGTTAGGCACTGAAGCAAGATAGGGTTTGTCTCTGGAAGAGTATTAATTCTATTTTTATTTCATTGTTCAAAAGACCTTAGAGTATTAGAAAATTAGGCCATTTCTTAACCTCAGGAGTCAGTACATAAGCCACTTCTAACAAACCATCTTTCAAAATAGAAGCTATGATTGTAATGCATTTGTGCAGTTCATCAAGATGATTTTTGAATAATGATTGAACTGTAGGATCCAGGCTAGTATATTTTAGTACATCAGAGACACAGGAAGTACAGTAGAACCTCAGAGTTATGAACTGACCGGTCAACCAGACACCTCATTTGGAACTGGAAGTATACAATCAGGCAGCGCAGCAACAGAAACAAACAAAACACAAAACAAACAAACAAACAAAACCCTGTATAGTATAGTACTTTGTTAAATGTAAACTAAGATAAAAAGAGGAAAGTTTAAAAAAAAAAAAATTGACAAGGGTAAGCAAACTGTTTCTGTATTTGTTTCATTTAAATTAAGTTGGCTAAAACAGCATTTTTTTCCTGCATAGTAAAGTTTCAAAGTTGTATTGCGTCAGTGTTCAGGTGTAAACTTTTAAAAGAACAACCATAATGTTTTGTTCAGAGTTATGAACAACCTCCATTCCCGAGGTGTTCGTAACTCTGAGATTCTGCTGTTTGGTTTGTTAGGCCACGTCTACACTACGGGATAAAATCGAATTTGCTAAAATCGGTTTTATAAAACTGATATTATAATTTCGATTTCATGCGGCCACACTAGGCACAGTAATTCGGCGTTGTGCGTCCATGCTCCGAGGCTAACGTCGATTTCTGAAGTGTTGCATTGGGTAGTTACTTCCGTAGCTATCCCATAGTTCCCGCAGTCTCCCCAGCCCCTTGGAATTCAGGCGTTGAATCTTAATTGTCGGCGGGGGGTTCTGGGGTAAATGTCGTCACTCATTCTTCCTCCGGAGGGGAAACATCAGCACATCCCTTTCGCGCCGTTTTCCCTGGAGATGCCCTGGCAGACGCCATAGCACGGCAACCATGGAGCCCGTTCAGCTTTTTTTGTTTTTCCGGCACCGTATGTGTACTGGATGCCGCGGAGAGAGAGGCACGATACTCCAGCGCTACAACAGGGGGGGGGGGGGGGGGGGGGGGAGGGGGGGGGCAGCATTCACTTGCTTTTGCAATGATAGCAGAGACGGTTACCGGTCGTTCTTGTACCGTCTACTGCCGGAGTAAAACTGGCAATGAGATGACGGTTATCTCTCCCTCTCTGTTTACTGTCGCTGCTATCATGAGTGCCCCTGGCTGAAATTTTTTTGAAAAGCAAAATTGGCATTGACTCACTTGGGACTTGAGTCAATCCCTCCTTTCATGGTTTCTAAAAATAGAGTCCGTCCTGCCGTAGAATAAGAGGCAAGTGTATTAGAGAACCAGTGTATCAGAGAGCACAGCTGCTCCATGTCAGTATACACATGGGGGTGCCCCCTGCAACAACCGCACCTTTGCTTCTTCTCCTCCCCCACCTTCCTGAGCTACCGTGGCAGTGTCCCTCCCCACATTTGTGTCATGAAGTTATAAAAGAATGCAGGAAAAAGAAACAGAGACTTGGAGGCAGCTCCCGGGGCTATGACAGTCCAGGCAGTACGGAATCTTTTCTTTACACTGGAAAGGGAGGGTGGGGCTGAAGCCCCCACTTGCTATGATGAAGATGCTTATTAGCTGTTCTGTCCTCTCTACTGGGAGTAACCAGGAATCATTCCCTCATGATATTGAGCAATTATCAGGCATGGGTTCTCAGAGATGTGGGCAGTCCTACAGCACCGTCTACCACCAGGGAGGGAGAGGGAGAGGAGCAGATACTGCTCTTCACTGCTGTAGCATTCGCGTTCTAACCAGCGCATTCAGTACACATAGGGGGTGACATTGAAAGTAGTCAAGGAGATGATTGCTTTCCCTTTTCTTCATGTGGTGGGGGAGGGAAAGAAACTGAAGCTGTTCTTCGAGTGCTTGCTCATATCCATTCCAGTTAGGTGTGTGCTGCGCCGCGTGCACGTTCGTCGGAAGATTTTTACCCTAGCAACACTTGGTGGGTCGGCAGGGCACCCCTGGAGTGGCGCCGCTATATGGTGCCGGATATATACCCCTGCCGACCCAGCCGCCCTTCAGTTCCTTCTTACCGCCCGTGTCGGTCGTTGGAACAGTGGAGCGCAGCTTAGCTGACCTCCGCGTTCCCTAGCTACTCGTAGTTCTTGTGTTCTTTTATTTCCTTTATTTTGCATATACTTATGCGTTTTTTTCTTTACTAGCATAGTTAGTTTATAATAGTTAGCAGGGTTCGGGAGTAGCCCCTTCCCCGCAACCAGTGCGGAGCCCATGCCCGGCTCACCGGTTCTTTAGACTGTGCTTGGACACCTCAGGACCGTTGCTTGACAGGAGATCCACACGACTCCTGTTTACGATGCCTCGGGGGGACTGCATTTCACAGCTAAGTGCCCATTTGCAGGCGTTTAAGCCGAGAAAAAACGGAGCGGCACTTTTACATTTCCCCTCCGCCTTCTGCACCGAGCGCTGGCTACTTGGCGGACAGAAGCGCCTCCTCGGCACCGGACCCTCTGGCTCACGGCCATTACTGGCACCGAAGTCGGACTCGGCACCGCTCCCTCTCTCTGAGGTTGCGGAAGCCACGACTCTTCCTGCCAGTGCCTGACAGCTCCCCGGCACGCGCCGTGGTTGAGCTCCCGGCTCCTGCTGCTTCTGTGCCAACTGCACCGCAGCCAGAGAGCTCATTTCAGTCGGATCGCCTGGCACCAACACCTTCAGAGACACTGAGGACACCGGCACTGTTGATTCCGGTCCCGCCGGGCCGTTGATTCCAGTGTCTGCCTGCTCCCCGGCATTCGCCGTGGTTGAGCCTCCTGCTCCTGCTGCTTCCGTGCCAACTGCACCGCAGCCAGTGAGCTCGTCTAAGTCGGATCACCGGCACCAACACCTGCCGCGGCACCGACACGGGGGTGCCGCAGCACCGTCGATCCCGGTCCCGCAAGGGTCGTCGAATCCAGTGCCTGGCCGCTCCCCGGCACGCGCCTTGGTTGAGCCTCCTGCTCCTGCTGCTTCTTGTGCCAACGGCACGCAGCCAGGGAGCTCATCTAAGTTGGATTGCCCTGGCTCCGAACACCTGCCACGGCACCAACAACGTCGGCACCGTCGATTCCCGGTCCCATAAGGGCCGTCGAATCCAGTGCCTGCCTGCTCCCCGCGCACACCGTGGTCGAGCTCCCTGCCTCTTCTTCCCATGCGAACAGCACCGCAGACAGAGAGCCTGTCTAAGCCGGATCGCCCGGCACCGACACCTGCTGAGGCACTGGCGACGTCAGCACCGTCGATCCCGGTCCCACAAGGGCCATCGAATCCGGTGCCTGACAGCTCCCCGGTACGCACTGTGGTCGAGCTTACTGTTCCCTCCACGCGGAGACATTTCCAACGGCGAGGGATCTCATTGCCCTGACAGAGTTTTTTCTGCCTGAACCCCCGGCACCATCGGTGTGGGTAATATCAGTCTCTTGGCAAACCACTTGATACGACCATCCTCTGTCAGCGCAGCAGAGTGGCACCGTTCATGATCACGGTCCTGCAGACGCTCCACGTCCCGTCGGCGCTCCCACTCCCGACGCCTCTTACAATCCCGATGCTGTTCTCCTCGGCACCGGTCGCACTCGCCGCACAGGTCGGTGTCCCCGTTCACCGACCGATAATCTTGGCACCGTTCTGGCTCCCAGCACCGCTATGGGCACTGTGGCTCCGCAGCCGCTCCCAACCTCGAGATCTCGTTCGACCTCCCGGCACCGCTCTGGTCTCGGTCCGGATCTCGTTTCAGGTACCACTGCGCCTTCCGGTACCGGCCTGGGTACCGGTCCCAGGTGCCGAGTTGGGCAAGGTCTGGTAGAGTCAGACTCTGCCCATGGTTTCAGCACCTCCATGGCCATCCGGTGCGCGCATCAGTGTCTTCCACACGCGGACAGCTCTTATGCTCAGGACCGCGCATTCAGTTGTGCCTACCAACAACTTGAGAGCCCATCAGGACCTCCTATGGAAGGTAGCACTCAATGTGGACCTCAGGGCAGGAGTCCCGGAGGTAGGGACCCGGTAGTGCACATTCTATCGGCGGTTGCCCCACTAGAGGGGCCGACCTGTTTATTCGGACCATCCAGGCGAATGCCGATGCTCTATGGAGGGTACAACTACTTGTCTGTCCATCCTCCTCCCTGCTCACTAGTCATTCAGTTGGTTGAGAAAAGGGAACGGCATGGCCAACAGGCGCCAGCCCCGAAATCGAAGGGGGCTAGGCGAATGACCCTACTCGGCCGCAAGGTGCATTCTGCAAGGGCCTTATAGCCCTGCGTGGCAATCAATAAGCCCTGCTTAGCCCCTATAATCATAACACCTGAATTACGGTGGATAAAGTTATGGAGCTTCTCCATCAAGTTTCCCGCCAAGAGTTCACTGCCCTCTTGGAGGAAGAGAAAGGCGGCCAGAGCTTCTCTCCAGGCCTCGTTACCATGAGGAGCATCTCCTGGCTTCAGGTTTCAAACTTCCGGCCTGTCACGACTTACCATTTGTTGGTAAAGGCCTCTTTGCGGGGAAATCAACCCCAGGCTGCAAAGCCTGAAGGGCAACAGGGTCCTAATGCGCTCTCTCTGGGCGTGCGCGTACGCCGACGACCCACTGCAGGCCTTTCCGTCCCCAGCCACACGGCCACACTCTGTGCCTAGCCACAGATAGAACTTTCAAAGGTGCGCCCGAGGGCTGCATACTGGTTACAAGCGGGATCCCACTCCTACTGCCTCTTGGCATGGTCCCAGTTAACTTCAGTTCGCTGTTCCTACACATGGTGGAGTGTGAGTACCACCTCCACTTTGTTCCAACCCTGTCCCTCTTCAGGGACTCCTCTCGGGCGCAATTCCTCTTACACGAGGTGCACACGCTGATGGATGAACGGGGCACTTTACTTCCCTTATTCCGTAATCCCGACTTGTATGGAGGTCTCAGACCTATCCTAGACCTACGAGGACTCAACCAGTTTATGATAAGGTTGAAGTTCCACATGGTATCCCTGGGAACCATTATCCTGTCCTTAGATCCTGGAGACTGTATGCCACCTCGATATGAAAGACGCGTACTTTCACATTGCCATCTCCCATCCGCACAGGAGATACCTCCACTTTCTAGCCAACCATCGGTACTTCCATTTTACGGTCCTGCTGTTTGGCCTTTCTACAGCCCCGCAGGCATTAAACCTAGTGTGTGGCCGTAGTCGCCACCCACCTCCGCCGACCTTGGATGTGCATTTTCTGCATCTGGACGATTGGCTTATCTGAGGATACTCCACGACGCAAGTCACTCGGCGTGTGGGCATCGTCAGGGACCTATTCACATGTCTAGGCCTGATGATCACTATGGAAACATCCACTCTGGTTTCCCACGCAGAGGTTAGACTTCCTAGGGGCTATCCTGGACTCCGAGCTAGCCGGATCCGCTTACCACAGCCACGGTTTCAGGCGATGGCACGATCATCCGAGGTCTGCAAACTTTCCCGACGACCTTGGCTCGCCCTTGTCTGGGTCTCCCGGGTTCCATGGCTGCCTGCTAGTTTGTAACCAAACACGCTACGCTCTACCTCTGTCTTCTCCAAGTTTGGCTCAAATCGGCGTACCGCCGGGACAGGGCCCAATGGTCACGATAGTCACCATTCCCTCGAGCACCCTAGGCTCCCTACACTGTGGCTAACTCCCTCCCTGGTGTGGGTAGGGATGCCGCTCTATCCGCCACAGCCCTCACTGTCCCTGACGACGGATACGTCATCTCTCGACTCAGGTGCTCACCTCAGTAAAGGGGTTCCAGCAGCAGCTGCGAGGCAGTGGCGTCTCAGTGTTTACAGCCAGCACAACGGCCATGTCCTACATAAACAACCTGGGAGGGACATGGTCCTCCTCCTTTTGTCAGGAGGCCATCCGTCTCTGGGACCTTTGCATAGCCCACTCGAAAAATCTGGTAGCATCTTTTCTCCTCGGTGCTTTGACTCAGCAGGTCTTTCCTGTCTCATGAGTGCTCGCCCTGCCTGATGTCATGCATTCTGTTGCCAGCAGTGGGGATTTTTCCCACATATGGGCCTGTTCGCTTACCACGAGAACACGGAATGACCGAGGTTCTGCTCCTCGCAAGGTCTCTCTCCGGGACCGATCTCGGACGCTGTCCTCATGCCGTGGAAGGGCCAACGCCTTTATGCCTTCCCACCGTTCCCCCGCTCATTGGGTCCTGCTCAGACTTCGCAGGGCAGGGCGTGCATCATCATGTTCACTCCAGCGTCGTCGAGGCAGCGCTGATACGCCACGTTGCTCGGCCTGTCAATAGCCACCCAATTACCCTGCCACTCCACCCAGACCTCATACCTCAGGACTGCGGCAGACTTCGCCGCCCGGATGCAGTCTCTTCACCTCATGGTGTGACCGCTACGTGACTATCACGATAGCAGGAAGCCTTCCACCTGGTCAACGTACCTGGCCAGGTGGAAGCGTTTCTCCTACAGGTGCGACACGCTCAATCTTACTCCTGCTGGGTCTCGATCCCCTCTATTTTGGACTACCCTCTGCACTGCAACAGCAGGGCCTAGCGGTGTCATCGCCAAGGGTACACTTGGCAGCCATCTCTACCTTCCTTCCAGGCTAAGGTGGTCGTTCTGTGTTCTCATACTCTATGGTTTCGAGGTTCCTCCAGGGCTTGCAGCGCATACACCCTTAGGTACGCCGCCCAGCCCCAACCTGGGACCTCAACCTGGGTCTAACCAGACTTATGTCTCTTCCATTCGACCCGTTAGCGACCTGCTCGCTGTTATACCTGTCTTGGAAGACAGCTTTCCTAGTAGCCGTTACGTCGGCCAGACGAGTCTTCGAGCTCAGGGCTCTTATGGTGGTTCTGCCATACATTCTGTTCACAAAAACCAGGTGCAGTTAGAACCACACCTGGCTTTCCTCCCTAAGGTGGTTTCGGCCTTTCATGTTCACCACACTCAACGCGATGGGACAACAGTTGCACTCCCTGGACGTCTGTGGAGCGCTCGCATTTATGTCGAGCGGACAAAACCGTTTTGTAACTCGCCCCAACTCTCGGTCGCAGTAGCTGGCCGAAGAAAAGACCTACTTGTTTCCTCTCAGAGGATCTCATCTTGGGTGCTGCCGTGCACCCGCACTTGTTATGATTTGCTCACATTTCCCCAAGCCACATCACCATGCGTTCTACCAGGGCTCAGGCTTCATCTGCCGCCTTACTAACTCGTGTACCTACCCACGAGATCTATCGCGCAGCTCCATGGTCCTCGGTCCATCCCTTGCTTCGCATTATGAAAAGAGAGAGATCAGCAACGGGAACTTTGCAGCCTTGGCTTCAGCAGTTTGCATTCTGTCATATTTCACTCCGACCCCTGCCTACATAAGGCTGGGGATCACTAACTGGAATGGAAATAGCAAGCACTCGAAGAAGAAAAGACGGTTACATCACTTGTAACTGTTGATTCTTCGAGATGTGTTGCTCATATCCATTCCACACCGCCCCTCCTCCCCACTGTCGGAGTAGCCGGCTAAGAAGGAACTGAAGGCGGCTGAGGTCGGCAGGGGTATATATCGGCACCATAGCGCGCCACTCCAGGGGGCGCCCTCTGCGACCACCGAGTGTTTGCTAGGGTAAAAATCTCCGACGAATGTGCACGCGGTGCGCACACACCTAACGGAATGGATAGAAGCAACACATCTCGAAGAACAACAGTTACAAAGGTGAGTAACCGTCTTTTCCCTGGACCACAGCCAGACACTGTGTTGAACCTACAAGACAGTTGGGAACTCAGCCAAGAATGCAAATACTTTCAGAGACTGCGGGGACTGTGGGATAGCTGGAGTCCTCAGTACCCCCTCCCTCCCTCCATGAGCGTCCATTTGAGTCTCTGGCTTCCGCGTTACGCTTGTCACGCAGCGCTGTGTATCCTGGAGTTTTTTTTTCAAACGCTTTGGCATTTCGTGTTTCTGTAACAGAGCTCTGATACAACAGATTTGTCTCCCCATACAGCGATCAGGTCTAGTATCTCCCATACGGTCCATGCATGCTGAAGCTCTTTTTGGATTTGAGACTGCATTGACCCGTGCTGATCAGAGCTCCACGCTGGGCAAGCAGGAAATGTCATTCAAAAGTTCGTGGGCTTTTCCTGTTTTACCCTGCCCGCTGCATCCGAGTTCAGATTGCTAACCAGAGCGGTCAGTGGTGCACTGTGGATACCGCCCGGAGGCCAATAACGTCGATTTCCGTCCACATAACCATACTCCGAATTGTTAATATCGAATTTAGCGCTACTTTCTTCGTCGGGGTGGAGTACAGAAAATCGAGATTTAAAGAGCCCTTTATATCGATATAAAGGGCGTTGTAGTGTGGACGGGTACAGCGTTAAATCGATTTAACGCTCTTTAAATCGATTTAAACGCGTAGTGTAGACCAGGCCTTAGTCTGGAAGCTCAAGAGCGCCTGAATTCTAACTGTGACTTTGCCCCTCGTTTGCTTTGACAAAATTGGCAAGTTATAAACTGTGTGTGTTTTTATATATAAAACAGTTTTCAAGTACATAAAAGGTCATTACAAGGAGGAGGGAGAAAAATTGTTGTTCTTAACCTCTGAGGCTAGGACAAGAAGCAATGGGCTTAAACTGCAGCAAGGACGGTTTAGGTTGGACATTAGGAAAAACTTCCTAACTGTCAGAGTGGTTAAGCACTGGAATAAATTGCCTTGGGAGGCTGTGGAATCTCAATCGGGGATTTTTAAGAGTGGGTTAGACAAACACCTGTCAGGGATGGTCTAGATAATACTTAGTTCAGCCTTGAATGCAGGGGAGTGGACTAGATGACCTCTCGAGGTCCCTTCCAGTTCTATGATTCTACGTTTCTACATCCACTGAATGGTGCTGATAACTTACTTTGCCCACAGTGGTGTTGAGAGCTACAAAAATGTTTAACAATTGTGAGGAGAATGGAGTTATGGAATTGTGGAGAGTGCACAAGAGAGAGGTTTCAACCAGGGAGGAGTTTGTATTGCTTGGTATTTTAAGTTTTTAAAATAATAAATATAATTTAAAAAGCCAATCTGGTAATAGGAAAAGGTTTAAATGTAAATATGTTTCCAATTATATGCAAAAGCAGAATTAAAAATAACCCTGGAAACTTTGAGAAGAGGCTTGATTTTTTTTTTTATTTACTTTTTTAAACTTGGCAGAGGTAGAAATTTTAATTAAACAAAACACACAAATTTAAACTACATTGATATCAAATTGTGCACTAGCTAACCCATTCAGCCGTAGGATCTTGTCACTATAAACATCATTCTCCTTCTTCTCCTGCTGCTTATGTCACCCACTTGTTCTTGCATCTTGTTTTAAGCCATCCAGTGGTTGTTTCTTGTGGTCTGACCCCACTTCATGATTGTGATAGCATGCAGTCCCCTTACTTAAAAGTTCCTCAAAGCAATGGGGTGAGAGGACTGCAACTTAACAAAACTAAACTTCTCCAAAGGAGTGTTTACTTTGTGGGCAAAAAAGCACAAGCTTTTAAATTCTAGTCTCAGTTTGGCCAAATAATAAAACGTTTTCATTCTTCTAGTAGCATTTTCAGTTGCTCCCCTTGTTGCCATTTTGTTACTGGTTTTGACTGATATATGTTCTAGTGTTTTTCTTAGAATTTTATCTTTGCTGTCTGCTGTAGTGTGTGTGACTAATAGTAATGTAGAAACGTAATTGTTCTTGCCTTGACATTTGATTTTGGTAGCTTTTCACATAACGTCCCAGGTAAACCCACAATTCTTGTTATTTGGGTTTTTATGTTTAATCTCTTCACACTATTAAATGTCTGTGCGCCTAATTAGAGACACAAAGTGGGTGAGGTAATATCTTTTATTGGACTAGCTTCTGCTGCTGAGAGAGAGAAGCTTTCCAGCTTACACAGAGCTTTTCTTCTTATCTGGTGTTTTGCATCGTTTGGTTATTTACATCTGAATTAGTGGTGTTTTATAACTACTTCACACTCCCTTTACACTAAAAGCAGCAGAGAATCCTGTGGCATCTTATATACTAACAGACGTTTTGGAACATGAGCTTTCGTGGGTGAATACCCACTTTGTCAGATGCCCTTTAAACTGTTATTAATCACTATACAAGGTAAACGGCAGTGAATATTCCCTACTAGGTTCCCTTTTGAAACCATGCTTGGCTTTTCATTGTAAGGGTGAGAAGTACTAATTTCTCCTTGTTTTAAAATTTCTCTATGTTATGTCTCCATCTAGTGGTTAAACTGGACAAATTTGGTTGTCTGGACTGAGTCAAAATTACAAATAATGTACTAAAGGTGAGTTACCTTTAGATGTCAGTAAGAATATGAATATTTTTCTCAGACAGTGGGAATAGGCATGTGGAGTAAAAATTACATCATAGCAGTGTTGTCAACTCCTGCCATTTGTATCTTGTGATATGCTGTGTCTAAAGCCCCAACAGCTGGAGTCAAGTGATTACATAAGAATCCCAGATTTAATTTTTTAAAAAGTTTCCAGATCTCATGGTTGCTGAAAAAAAAAATCCAAAAGCATGAAGTGAGTATGTACCCTAAAGTCTCAGAAAACAGAAGGCAAACAAAAAGAACCCAATTTTTATTTTATTTTTTTAAATATCTCAAGATTTTCTGGGTCTCAACTCATGATTTTTGAAAGCTTAGGGTTGGCAGTACTGTTATATGGTTATTACAGTACTTGTTATTTTTAAGTGACATACACACGCAACCATCTTAAACAAGTAAAGATTGGACATCTGCTCTGGTTTTAATTTAGGTTTTAAGCTTTTTAGGGCAGGGAGTTTTATAATACTCCCTGATCTTAGCTGGTGGTGGTTGCACTACTGTAATACAGATTGTTGTTATTAATTATTATAATACAGGGAGAGCTTTCTGTTAAAGTTCAGACAAAAACAGGAATTGACAGCAGTGCAGGGAGGGGTTGGGAGGAAGGCAAGAGTTAATACAGTATGAATATGCAGTTATTTAGGCTAATACATGCATCTTGAGGGTTCCACCCCATTTTGCTTGAAGGGAGTAGGTGGAGGAGTGGAAAAGAGAGAGAGAAATTATATGTAAATATTTGTAAGGTGTTTTGAAGACTGTATTTGAATGTCTTCCAGGAAAATCTGTACCATATTAGCCATATTGCCACTCACTTACATGTGGTACAAGTGGTACAAGATACTCCTGTAGATTTCTTTGTGAATTATTATTGCAATTACCTGCTTTCTCTCATTAGTTTATTCAGCCTATACATGTTTAAAAGTAATCTTTCTTTAGGGCAGTAAAACAGTCCAACATGTTCTTCCAGAGCTGTCTTCCATATAATGAAGTAATTTTCCTCCTTTAATTGCACTGAAAGTATTCTGTTGATCTTTTGTCCTGGTATCCCCAGATGTTGACTGCACCAGTTGTCTGCGTATAGCTTCTTGGCACAGCCGGTCTATGAAAGGCTGTGAATATAAGGAATGCTGTTGTGTTGCCAACTCTCCTGCAAACTTGTTTCAAGTAGATCAGGGGTTCTCAAACTTCATTGGACCGCAACCCCCTTCTGACAACAAAAATTACTGCACGATCCCAGGAGTGGGGACCGAAGCCTGAGCCTCTTCGCCCCGGGCCGGGGGTGCTGAAGCTCAACAGCTTCAGCCCCAGGCAGGGGGCCTGTAACCTGAGCCGTGTCACCCAGGGCTAAGGGCTTCAGCCCTGGATGACAACAGGGCTTGGGCTTCGGCCCCAGGCAGTAGAGCTCAAGCTTCAGCTTCACCCCCGGGGCGGTGGGCTTGGGCTTCGGCCCTGGGCCCCAGCAAGTTTAATGCCAGCCCTGGCAACCACATTAAAATGGGGCTGCGATCCACTTTAGGGTCCCAACCCACATTTGAGAACCACTGAAATAGAGGATCAATTCTATTTCTACAAAAGTGCTTAGCACCTTTGCAGAAATGTAAAATCTTTCTTCTTGATTAGTCTGCTGGGGAACAGTATATTCCCTGGAGAATACGATCACCATTCTGAAAATACAAGTAGTAGCTGACAAAGTTTGGAACAAAAAACCCAAGTTATTAGTTTTAACAATAAAAATACTATTCAGAAAGAAGAAATCTATAACCTTGTAGCCCCAGTGGGTTTGTGTGTTATCTAATGGGAAAATAGCGTTAGCATTGGAACACTATGTGATTTTTCCGGATAGCAGTAAATCCATCTAAAGCAAACTTTTGTGGACATAGCTGTGTTGGCCAGCCAATCAATCCAGGGAAGATTTCTCAGCAATAAGGATCTGGCGTGGTCCTTTTCAGATTCCTGCAGCAAAGAATTTATTGTACTATTTCCTTCCAATATTTTCTTGACCATAAATTCTCTCCTTTAATTTCTTCCTGATAGAATTTTTTCAAAATGTGTCAACACAATTACAAAAGTTTTTCCTGTGTCTTGTTTAACTGATCAGTGATGAAGCACAAAACCTGCGTCTGACGAAGTGGGTATTCACCCACGAAAGCTCACGCTCCAAAACGTCTGTTAGTCTATAAGGTGCCACAGGATTCTCTGAAGCACAAAATGTCCATTTTGAACTGATTTTTTTTTTCAATTAAAAACAAAAGGTCAGTGTTTCAGGCAAAACACACAACTCCCATTCAATAGTAGGACAATCTCTCTAACTGTCAGTGTATTATTATCTGGCCGAGGTTGTATCTCTGAGGGAATAGATGGCCCACGAAAATGGTAACAGTTACAGAACCTTTTATGACCTTAGACCAGAAATTTGAATTTGGACAGGTTGGTTTATAAGTGTAAGTGGTTATCATCTGATAATCTCAGTCCAGGTCCTTGTCAAACTTGTCTGTATCACAAAACCCACCATTCCAGTTGGTATCCTTATTGGTAGTTTCAGTAAAGAGGCCATAGACAGACTGATTCCCTCTCACCCTTTTAGGATGGCTTGCACTGCCATTGGCTGTAGTCTACCTGTGATGTAAATAAACAGAAGACCTCTGTCTCCAGCATTTACAATCTGTCTAAGATAGTTTGAGTTTATGGGTCCATACATTTCAGTGCTATCCAGAGACTGAGAATTGTTTTTAATTATTAGTCTCTTTACTGTAAAAGAACTAGTTACATGATTTTGTGTGGCCTTCCAGTGAGGCACAGAAGAGAGATATTGAAAATACCCAAGTTGGGTGTTTGATAAACTCCTCAGTTAGTAGCCTGAGTATATATAGTCTTGCAGGCAATGTTATAGGAAGGCTCTATGGATTTGACATTGTGGGACAAGACAGGAAAATCCATCCCAGATTTTATTTCTTACTAATAATGTAGTGTGTATTATTGTCTCTGGGTATATTAGTGGCATTCTAACACGTTGTATAGATAGTGGTATGCATACATGGCAAGCACTGAGCTAATATTCATATAAAGGAGTATTCCAAACACTTTTCTCCATGTCTGGCCAGTTACACTGGTTTTCCCCAGTCTCGTCTTTTGTAATAGCTGGAGGTAAAATGTTTTAGGTCTTCAGCTGACAAATGTGTCACCATACATGTAGTGCATAGTTTCAGAGAGCTAGAGTTGACTTGTAATAATAAAATCAGAATACTTACAGTTTAGAAACAGCAGCGAGTTTAGTTTGTTAGATTAAACATTCAGTAACTCATACAAAATGAAAAGCTTGTGTATTTATCCTATGTGAACTTCTGTCATTCATGAAATAAAGAGGAACTCCACTTGGAGGAGAGGCCAGCAGACAGACAAATGGTCTGATTGTGACATTAGGCTCTATTATTAAAGCAAAACTGTATAATGACCAAATCAATGATAATTCACCAAAAAGTCCGCTTAAACTCTGCCCAAATGAATGCACAAATCACTCCTCAAAAAAAAAAAAGAAAAACAATTATTTGCAATTTGTTTGGTGCTTAATTGGGGCTGCTAGCATTCCATTTTGAAATGTGACATCTTCACAACAGGATAATTTGTCAATTCCATATCAGAATTCTAGCTGGTTACTGATTGCTTAAGTACAGGCTTTAATCTGGATATCTGGAGTGAGTAGGCATCCTCTTCTTTTAGATTTTCAAGTAGATTTTCATTTCGGAGTGCATTTCTGAGGAAGCTTTTTCTTTTTAGCTGTGTCCAGGCTCCTCATAAGCATAATCTCAAGCAGACCTGCTATCTAGTATATGGAGTTTATTTGAGGTAACTCTATTGACTCATTGGATTCACTCCAGATTTACATTGGTGTAACTGAGAGCTGAATTTTGGCCAATTGGTTGTAACCGCAGAGCTCAATGCTATTTTATTACATTTAGGCTCACTTCCAAGGATTGCTCAGAAATGTACAAGAGTCAACACATTTCACTGTTTGATGTTTTTTGTTTTTGTTTCATACACTGATTCTGATTAGTATTCACTTCAAAATTAAAAACTTGAAATGCAAAAGATTGTGCACTAAATTTATGTTACTCTTCCTTGTAATAAGCTTTCTTCCCTTTCTTGATATAACTGGCATTCAAGCAACACTGTTCAGTTAATAATCTTCCCAGAACAAAGGCAGTAATCGCTGAATGATTCATCATCAGTTTATCACACTAACAAGCTACAAATAATCTTTTTGGATCAGGATGTGTTTTGAATTTGGGAATGGTTTCTGCTTGCCCTTTCTGATTTCTTCTGCAGCAAAGTCAAACAGTGCTGAAGATAAATTGCTGGATGAGTAGATTAGAATTCCTGGGTAACGTTTAGAGAATAAACTTTTCCGTTGGGTGTATTTTCCCCTTGTAGTTTAAAATAACAAAATAAACTTCTGATAATTTTCATTGTCATTCCATAAGCATCATCTTTAATTTTCATAGACTCCGAAGAACAGAAAAAATGTATGTTCCTTCTAAATACACTGTATCTCCTTATAATTAACACAATCATGTACTCTTGTTATTAAATTTATACTAGGAATGACATTATACCTCAGATTTTATAGGCACTTTCAAGGGGAAAAAAAGGGCGGGGTGGAATAAGTTTAGAGAATGCAAGCTCTTTGGGGGAGAAGCTGATAAAGGAATTGAGTTTCCACAGATGTTTTCTCTATAAAAGATTGCCGTAGATCTCTCTCTGCTAAGGCTGTTTAGATTCTGTATAGGGAATGTCTCAAGCTTTTATGAACCACTTAATTGTTGGAGCGCTGTATCCAGTGGGGATAATGGATAGAGCTGGTCAATACTCAGAATTTTTATTGTGTGGGAAATTTTGACTTTTTTTTGTAATTTCCTTTTATCTTGAATTGTAACGGAAAAGTCAAAATTTCCCACTGAATAAAAATCCCCCCCCAAGTTATTTCAGAAATATTGAAACATTATTCAAAAGTTTTGTTTTGATAGTGTTGAAGTGCTTTTTTTCAACCTTATCATTGAAGCATTTAACTGTATTGAAAGTTTGAAACAAACCACTTAGGTAATTTCTCATCAAAAATTTCCACAGAATCAATAAGTTCCTGCAATGCATTTTGGTTTTTAGTTAAATCAGCCTTTTCCAACAGAAAACTGATCTGTCAGAAATTTTTCAACCAGCTGTAATAACAGACATTCCTAACAGTGCAAGGTCAAATTCTTCTCAGCTCTTCACTGTTTGTAGTAACCTTCTTAGGAGCTTGAAAATTAAAATATCTTTTCCTAACAGTTTTCTTCTTTTGCATGTGTTAATCATTATTTTCTCTTGAATCACAAATTGGCTAATATAGGGTTGTGGGTTTTTTTTTTTACGTCCTTGTTTGTGTACCATTATATTGAATGATCTGAACGCTAACTTGGGAATAGAGTCTCTTTAGTTGACTTGTTGCAGAGAACATGAGCAAAACCTTAAAAATCGTTTAGCCACTGCTTGTAAATTTAATTACTGTTTTTAACTAGATTTAGAATTTGATGAATATTTCTGACTACACTGTATGTACTTCAAAGCAGGTGAAAAAGCAGACTTAACCAACTTCACAATATGTCCTAAATAATGTTGGGGAACAAAATGATTTAAAAGCCGGAAATTCAAAGTCAAGACTGAAACTCTCGATTTTAAAGATGTCATCCTTATCTGTAAAAAGAACAAGAGTACTTGTGGCACCTTAGAGACTAACAAATTTATTTCAGCATGAGCTTTCGTGAGCTACAGCTAACTTCTTCAGATGCACAGAATGGAACACACAGACAGGAGATATTTATACATACAGAGAACATGAAAAGATGGAAGTATGCATACCAACAGGAAGAGTCTAATCAATTGAGATGAGCTATCGTCAGCGGGGGGGGGGATTTTTGAAGTGATAATTAAGATGACCCATAGAAGGTGTGAGGAGAGCTTAACATAGGGAAATAGATTCAATTAGTGTAATGACCCAATGATTCCCAGTCTCTAAGGCCTGAGTTAATTGTGTCTAATTTGCATATTAATTTGAGTTCAGCAGTCTCTCTTTGGAGTCTGTTTTTGAGGGTTTTTTTGTTGCAAAACTGCCACCTTCAAGTCTGTCACTGAGTGGTTAGAGAGGTTGAAGTGTTCTCCCACTGGTTTTTGAATGTTATGATTCCTGATGTCAGATTTGTGTCCATTTATTCTTTTGCGAAGAGACTGTCTGGTTTGGCCAATGTACATGGCAGAGGGGCATTGCTGGCACATGATGGCATATATCACGTTGGTAGACCCGTGATTAATGATTAAAGAAAAATAGATTTCAAGTGAAAGGTTTGTACTTTACCAGAAAGATTTGATTTATTTCTCCTTGGAGTCCTTTAGTTTTCTCAAGTAAATAGGCTGATAAGGCAGTTTGAAAAATACATATCCGAGAGATTGTATTGGCTTTTTAGAAAGGTACTAGCCTCTAAAGGAGATACAGGCTATAACTATGCTAGAGAGGCTATGTTAGCATAGCTATGTCGGCATAGCCCTCTAAAGTAGAGGTAACATACTTCAGTGGGAGTTTTTCTGCTAGTGTGGAAATACTACCTCCCTGAATGACATTAGCTATGCCTACAGAAGCAGTTTTCTATCACACAGCTGCCTCTACACTGGGGGCTTTGTCAACATGGCTATGTCACTAGGAGGCGTGGTTTTTTTCACACCTCAACTGATATAGCTGTGCTGGTATAAGCTGTAAGTATAGAGCAGGTCACTTCTTTTTGTTTTAAAAATCAGAGTCAGAGTGGTTTCCTGTGAGCCATTCAAGTTTGTTTATGGTGTTCAGAAATGTGTTAAACTTTTGTTGTTGTTTGGATTTTTTCTTTTTCTTTCTTCAAGGACCACCCTTAGTAAGATTTGTGGAATATCCAAACAAAAACTCCAATCCTGCCAATACTTAATGTG
Source organism: Chelonoidis abingdonii (assembly GCF_003597395.2). NCBI lineage: Eukaryota > Metazoa > Chordata > Testudines > Testudinidae > Chelonoidis > Chelonoidis abingdonii. The sequence continues at coordinate 14,725,863 of NC_133778.1, forward strand.
CATGCTTAATTTTAAACATATGAATAGTCCCACTGATGTCAGTGGGACTGCTCATGTTTAAAGTTGAACATGGATGCACATGACTGGAGGATCCTGGCTATAATAATAAATTCTATTTTACTAGGAAAAATATTGCCGTGGCCTCCTTTGAACAAATCTGCAAAATGTAATCTCAAGCAATCAGGAGATCCCCCTCTGCTCTAAAACCCTGGCATGCACATGACTAGTGTAGAAGTCCCTATGATCAATACTGGAATAGGGAATCTGTTTAGGGAGGGAAAAGGAAAAACATTTCTGTTTAATACTGAGTGGTCTCCAAAAGTTTTATTTTACTCCTTAAATAAGAATATTGGAGTCACTTATAAGAACCATTGTTAGAGGTGGGGGAAAGGGAAAGGATTTATTTTAGACCATAGATAGAATTAATGCTCCACCACTGATGAATGAGAATGTTGATGTAATCAGCAGAATGCATGTTGGGACGTTTCATAAGGCAGGAAGCAGGGAGTTTTTACAGGGAGTGCTACTTTCTGACTCTAGGAAGAAAGGGAAGTTAAAATTACAAATGTATCCTTTTTGTTCATTTGGTTATCTGACATCTGTGTCAACCAAGTCAGGCTATTTATTTGTCCTTCATATCACAAAGATACTTGTTAAGAAAACAAAGAATTCATATATGCCCATTACTGCTATTGATTATTAAGGTGAAGTTATAATGCAGGAGAAGGGAAATAGTCCTATTTAAATAAGCTGCTGTTGCAGGAGGCTGTGAAATGTCCATATGGTCCCTGTTTCTCTCCCTTCCCTCTCACGCAAGGTTCTGCTGAAGGACAGACTTTATTGTCTGGAATGTTAAAATTGCTAAGAGCCATTTTGGACAACTTGAAAATGGAGAGTGTGTGAAAGCTTTCAGCTAGTGAAGAGGAAGACAAACTTCAGATTTAGTATCTGTTAATGCTGAAAATGACATGAACAGTACTGTTTTTTATATGAAATGTTTTTATGAAGCCTTGACATCTCTTGTAGTTAAGTTGTCTTCCTCTGCCACTGCTCCCAGTCCTTCAGTGTGTTAGCCTGTGAGACATCCTATCAGATTCAAGATCTTCATCCTTACTTTCAAAGCTCAGTATAATTTTACCCCTTTTTGCTCTCATTTCTTCCTGCTTTCAGCACATAGTTTTTCACCATCCATCATCCAGTTCTCTACACTTGGATAAGTTATCTTCTTGTTTGTCAAAACCTCCGCTCCCTCTCAGCTTATTTCAGATCACTCCTCTCAGAAATTCTTTCTACATTGTCCTCATTACTCCCCACTGCATCTCTTTCCTGAATTATTCCCATGTATTGTGTTGGGGTTTTTTTTGTTCGTGCTGTCTGTCTTAGATTGTAGTTTCTATGAGGCAAAGACTTTGCTTTCCTCTGTGAGACTTTATGTAAATATATGGCATGCTCAAGTCAGTTTTTAATGTTGTTAACTTTGTGCATAATTGGGTTTCTGTGTAAGAGTTCAATAATGTATGGAGATGTACAGTTACCAAGACATTCAGGTTGTTTAAGCTAAGTAAAAGATGTTTAGTTTGGTATTATAATGGCAAAAATATTTTCTTTGTATGTACCGGTCACATTTGTTGTCCCTAACTAGAAAATTAACTGGAACTCTGGCTTTTTTGTTTCTTGTTCATAGGGAGTACCAAATTTTTCGTATTGGTTGGGAACAATTACCTTCTGATTTGGAAACTGCTTTGGAAATAAAATGCTGCTACTCTGTTCTTTACTAGCTTCAAATGAAGCAAATTAATTTTTCATTCTGATATGCTATACGTAGTCCAAAATCACTTTTCCAGACAGTAGATATTTATCACTTATATGCTAATCAAAGTTTGTGTGAGATCACTTCTGATTTACATAGCATTGAGTTGTTACTCTCATTACAATATCTATTTCTTTGGCCCAGTTTTAGAAAGTGAATAAAGGGAAAATGAACATTTCAGATGACGTTTCTGTGAATATCCTTTCAGGCTTTGCTATCTAGAGATGCCTCGTTTCCATATAATACACAGATGCCTTACATGGCTCCAGCCTCCATTTGGAGCAGTTCTGAGCATGGTACATCATCCAGAATAGTACAACATATACCAGAGGTGGATTCCTCTCTTCATCCTGTGTTATCATTCCCTTCAGGTAAGACATCCAATTCCATATTCCCAACAGAATAGCCAGTTGTATTATAAAAATCCTAAGATTTATGATCTGACTTAGTTTTTATAAACATTTAAAGCTTTGGCTATGAATGAACCTCTTAAAAGAAATACTTCTCACTTGCTTATTACTTGCCAAAAGGTGCCTTGACAAATGCCCTTAGTATAATTTAAATAATTGGTTCTCAAACTTTTGTACTGGTGACTCCTTTCAAATAGCAAGCCTCTGAGTGTGACCCCTCCCTCTATAAATTAACCCCCTAGTTTGAGAGGCCCTGATTTAAAGGGACATGGTCAACGTAAAATTTCATCCTGCTCTCTAAAATATTGCATCTGCTATAGATGCATGTAGCAATTAAGATAACTACAACTGAAAAAAACTAGAGGCAAAATATTTTTCCTTTGTTTTAGTTCATTTATTTTGTATACTTGATAGCATTTAGTGTTTAATTGTATCTCTTGCACAGCTGGCCAGTTCACCTTGTTGGTTATGTAGGTCTTTCATGCAGAGACAGGTGAGATGTGTTTCTTTTTAAAAATTACTGTAAAAGCAAAAAAAAAAAACAAAAAAAAAAAACATTGGGGGATCTGGGACATGTGTAGAGCTTAAAACTAACTTTTACTGTTTTTAATTGAGTAAGTTTCAGGTGGTGATGTCCCTTTAAGATAAATGTATGAAATACTAATATTGTAAATGCAACATTTTAAGTTGGTGGTGAAAAAATCAGGAAATTCAAAACTGGTGTGCTCTGACAGGGACCCTAACTCAATTGCATTGCTCATTAAAATATATGTTTAACACTTAAACCAGGAGAATTGAAATAAAAAATACTATATATCTGCATTGTGGCCAAGGTAATGATGCTCTTAGAAACTTTGTTACTTCAGAAATTGCCTCTGTATATTTCCATATGAAGAATATGCATTGTGGCACCAAAGAAATCCATGACTCTTCAAGAAAACAAAGCCTATTGAAACCGCAAGCACCTTGTCTTGGCAGTGAATGTTTGGGGCTGAGGCTGTAAAAAGGGCCGTGCAGTCCCAGCCATCTCATTTCCTTTTGTTTACATGGCTAGCTTTGGTCACAGGCCTTTCATTCCATGCCCAAAAAGCTTAACTTGTTTTGCTTTTTTCCCAAGTGTTTTTTTTTTCTGGTGGTTCTGTAGTTAAGTTTTTAATTTTTTTTAATGTTTCTAGGAGTTCAGAGACTTTCTTTAAAATGAATGTTTTATTGGCCTTTCTGCAGTGTTGGGCAGAAAAAGGTGTTTGACCCCGACTTAGCACTACAAGTGTCACGGCTGATTTGACTCTGGTTACACCCAATCTATCTGTGGGTCTTTGAGTGTGCACTTCCCCCTTCATGTTCCTGGAGATGCATTTATATACCCCCTGCTTTAATTTGGCCTGGGGACTTCTTCAGCTGAAAGGAAAGCTGCTTTTAGACTGAAACTGGACAGTGCAGAAACTCCATTGGTGCTGAGGGCTCCCCAAGCACAGAAACTTGAACATGAGGCTGGGAGCTCCTTGGGTCTCTCCCGGAGCCCTCAGTCCAGGACCATTCTTTCCAGAATTAGGCTCATTCTCTTCCATTTTAAGAATAAGATTGAATTAAATTAAAATGCTAAGGAATCTTATATTTTTGAGGACTCTGCGCCACTCTTTTAAAGATGAGAAGACACCATCATGGCCATGGGGAATGTATTAGGAAGTCTTAGTTCTGTTGGTGTTTGGTTCTGAAAGTCTCTCTGGCCCTTCCTGTATTCCTGACCTCTCGAGTGGATGCTTCTAATGATAGACCAGCTCCCTAAAGAACATTTGTCTCAAACTGAAAAGCTTCCCTTTTTAAAGATGATCTGTTCAGCATACAAATAGAGAAAATGAAGGACATTTGATTACTACAAGGTCACTGGGGCTTACTCAGCCTGAACAAAGAGGGATGTTGCATTGTACTCATTCTGATACCAAAGACAACACCTTTCTTCTGGGGACTTACTGCTCTCTTTCCCAGAAATTTCAGCCTCATCAGTCATGAGACAGAATAAAGAAAAGCACTTAAACAGAGGCTAGGCTACAGTATCTGCTGTCCGTACACCCTCTGTATCTGGCAGGCCTCACATTTGAAGTATTGCCAGGAGCTTATTTTGTCTACTTTCCTGTCCCTCCTTCTTGTGGGGACCATTTGATTTATGTCCTAGCAGTATATAGTGGAAATACAATGGAGCACTGCATGCTTGAGATTATACAGTTCGGCTATGTGGCCTAATTCTCATCTGTGTTGCCTCCCAAGTCGTTTTATGTATCCCTTTTCAGAGATCTCTCTCATAAGACACTGTTCAGAGCAGAGGTGGCTCCTTCTTAAGAATGGGAGCCATTAAACAAGTTGTTTAACAGAACAGAAGACAAGGAGAAGTTGGTGATTGTCATTTTTTCCCATTTTGTAGGTAACCAAATAAGATAATGCAGTTGGACTGGCTTACCAAAATATATTTGCTTTTGGATAGGTAACGGTCATTAGTAGTATGGAGTCTTGCCCTCCAGCATATCTACAGCAACATGTATATTTGCCAAGTATTTGACAGTGGCTGCAAGATACCTTAGACATATGGACATCCATGTATATTGGTACTAGACAACTGGCAGTTCCAGACTTGCATGGAACAAATCTTGAAGGAGAATCTGAATGTGGTATGTGCTGATTGTGCCCAGAGCCTGTGAATAAACTGGGGCAGATATCCCTATCCTTTTAAGTATGGTATGGGAGTACATATTCACAGTCTGTAAGACATCCAGGTGATCCTCTCAACTTATCTCCCCTTATGCCCCCCCCCCCCAACAAAAAAAAGCAAGCAGGAAAGATAGTCATAATATTTCTAAAGTACAAAAAAAATCAGGTATATTTCTAAGGGAAAAAACAAACCTTTCTGGCATTTTTATACTTCATAAAGATTCAGAAAATGTACAGGCCCAATTTAAAAAAAAAAACTTTTGCAGGTGCCCATTAATCCTGTGACAAAAAACTTACTTAGATCAGTACCAGTTACTGAAATAAGCTGTTCTTTTTGGTTAGCAAAAATTGCTTGTAGAAAGACTTTTGTATTTGCAGATCTCCAAGACACGTGAGATTAAGATGGTATGTAAATGTTGGAAAATTATTGTCCACCCTTTTGGCCTTTAAATTAGTCTCATTTTTCTTCTTAATTTCCCAGCTGTCAAACTTCCCTCCCTTGACTCTTTACCTTCCTTTATTCCAAGCATAAGAGGTCTTCATTCCTCTCTTTGCTCCCTTCTTGTAAATTTGTTTCTGAAGGGCTTTTCAAACAGAGACATCTTTGTAAGTCCTTCTGCCTTTTTACAATGGCTAAATTCCTAAGCACTTGAAATATTTTTGCAGACTAAGTCTCCCCCAGGAAGCAAGTTAGAGTTCCCTGTTGCCTTTGTTGGAGACAGAAATAGGGCACCTACCTTGAAATCACCCCAGGGCGTTCAGCAATAACAGTTTTCAAAAATACCAAATAATTCTACCCGGATGGCTAGATTGAGGCTTTTGCAGATCACAAAATAAAAGTACAACGTGCTCTCCACAGCACTGACTTTTTGAGCACCAGTGGAGATGTTCTGGAATAGCTATTCCCGAATAACTTCTTGTGTGGACACTCTTATTCTGGAATAAGAGTACCTACCCAGGGAGTTATTCAGGAATAGCAACTGTTTTTTAAATTCACACCTTAACTTAATCTGACATAACTTTCAAGACTAAACAAGCTGTCAGAGCGTTGGGTCATGTTAGCCTACAATCCCCTCACCTTCTGGCCTGTTTCTTTATGGCTTTGTCTTCGCTGCTAAAATCAGGTGGTGTGGGTTCTTTTTTGGATTTTTTTTTTTTTTTACGGTGGAATAATCGATGTGCTTTAGCCATGGCTCTGTAAAATTCTAATGCAGACCAAGCACCTGTAACTTTTACTGCAGGGTAGCTAGGTGAGGTCAGCCACACAGCAGGGGGCATAGTGTGGACGTCACTTTTCTACCCCACAGTAAAAATTACAGGTGCCTGGTTTCCACTAGGATTTCACAGGGGCATAGCTAATGCATGTTTGTTTTTAACAGCGGGATAACTAACACGCATTTTTTGTCAGGCAAGACATATTCTGTGTGGACAGAGATGAGATTGTCAGGAATAACTTCACATCAGAGTCCATGTCTGCATCTTTTGCTTCTTACTTTCTGAGTCTCTCTCCCCACCCCCGTCCAGCCAGTCATCCCCCACACTCATGACAGGGTGTGCCTGAGAGCTAATAGTTCCCTTCTCCAAAAATGTCTGTCTTGCTGCTGCTCATAGTCAAGCTTCACTTTTGTCCTTTTTAAAATACATCCTCCTGGCCCCCCTCCAGTTTCGCTATCTGAAGACACTGTCCAGCACATGCAGCCAGTTAGTTGTGTCAGGGCTGCCCCACCATCACTCTTTGTGAGCTAGTGGGCTTGAGGCTGCAATGCTGTTTGTACAGAATATAACACAGGCTGTACAAATAGATTTTTCAGAAATGTAATACCAGTGTAGAACTCTTGGGTCCATAGCTGGCTGACTAGCTCAGATGTATATATCTCTTCCTTTGTTTTATAGATATCCCTCTTCATATATATTTTGAAACATTGTTGAAGGAGGACAAGATCAAAGGAGATCCTGTTGACACCTCAGCACTAGGGGTAGAGTTTAAAATATCTCCATCCAATGGTATGTGATGCAAAATATTTTGATGTGTGCAAGATTTATCTTTTAACTAGTTTCTCAACAATTTCTTTTTGTATTACTGGATGCTGCCTTAAATATGGTTTAGTGTTTTTAGATGGGCAGGGATTATGCTTTTACTCGCTACATGGCTAGCGTGCACAATCTGAACAGATCACTAGACTAGTTCTTCGAGTGCTTGCTCATCTCCATTCCAGTAGGTGTACGTGCCGCGCGTGCACGTTCACCTACTGGAATGGATATGAGCAACACATCTCGAAGAACAACAGTTACAAAGGTGAGTAACCGTGTTTTATTGGGGAGAATAACAGGCATGGGAGTTAGGAGGAGGCAGGTAATAAGGAATCGAGGGAGAAACTCATCCCACTCACATAGATTCCAAATAGCTGGGTTTTGTGTGGGTGAAGTGTGAAGGGAATGGAGAGGTAAAAGCTTCTATCCTGCAACTTGTACAGGGTTTGAGGCTGCTGAACAGTTCTCCCTTCTTGTTATTTCTAATTATGAGCGGGAATAACTGGTGTAGTTCCTCCTGATGGTTGGGTGTGAGCACCATTGGACCTGCATAAATACACCTGGTTCTCCTTTTCTTTGGCCTTCTGCACTAGTTCCCAAGAATTAATGAAGGGGCTACACAAGAGATTAAAATGCTCCACCCAGTATTCAGGTGGAGGTAGGAAAGTGGCTAACACTGTAATGCCACCAGGCCCATACGTTTCCATCCAGTATATTGTATTTGTGAGAATATAAAACCAACTAGTGCCAAAAGGTATTTCACACCAGTATGCTTTGACTCATCTAATTCACTAAGTCCTTGCTAAGCAAATTACGTAGAGACGACTTAGAAATAACCTATAGTCCTGTTGCTGATTGCTCTCATTAAGAGGAGCTGCTGTAGTCAGAATGAGCTCAGAAACTTGATAACAAACCCCTCCAAATGGTCACTGAGGGCTTATTTAAACACTGTTTTTGTACTGCTATATGGTTTAGAAACTGAGCAAAGTAGTACAGTTCCCTAACACTGATGCCTTTTACCAGTATGAAGGTGTGTATAGAATTATAGCATATTTTTATTAGCTTGCTTCCATTCAGGAATAAGTTACACTGATATAAGCACCTTCATACAAGTATAGCTGTGTGCGCACTGAGTATTGCTTTAACTATATCAACTTCTAACCTGATACAATTATAGCACAACAAAATTAAGGGGTAAGGGCCATCCCCAGAATCCTTGCACCACTTGCAGATGTCAGTGTGCTGGAAGAGTTAAAAATGAAGGCGTTAATACAGTAAAGTACTTAAAAGGGTCAATGGAACTGTTTAAGTACCTTGTTGAATCAGGACATGACTAATTATTTTAAGTGAGTTTGTCTGTTACTTAAAGCTATAGATTCTTCCGTCTCTTACTATGTAAATAATTTCTTTGGTTAATCAGCTGGTCAGCTGCCTAGTATGTATTAGGTGTTGGTTAGACTTTGTCGAGATAAAAAAAAGTGACTGTGTGTATAGAAAAGCTTAATAAAGTGATATATGTATGGCATAAAAAGGTAGCAGCAGCAACTCTAATAAGGCAGTTTTACTTGAGTTCTGTGGGATAGTGAAGTATTGCATTCTGCAGGAAATCTGCCTTACATCATATCCCTTATCTCCACTGTACCATACATTGTGCCTCTTCCACCTTAACTGCTTTTTGCCCTGTGCTTGGTATTAAAGCTATTCTTACAGCTCTGTTTACATACAAATGGTCCTTTTAGAAATATGAGGTAATGCTTGCTGAAATGTTTGCTGTAGTACTGTTAGGAGCAAAAAAGACACAAAGAGCCAGATGCTCCTCTGTTACACTAGGATAAATCAGTTGGTCAGTATGATTGCATCAGTATAACTGAGAGGTGAATTTGGCCCCCATGGTTTCGATTTTTTGTGTCTACACAGATCAGAGATTGTTACACTATTTACCTTGTATGTTTCTGATTACAAGTACCTGTAGCTCTTTCATTATTGTTTGTAAAGTGAGCTTGGCTGTAAGTTGCGTCTAATGAAAATGAATCTGAAACTTTGCAAATGCTTATTCTGTTGCAGAATATAATCAACGTAGTGCTGCTCTCAAACAATGGAGCAGTGGCTATTTACTTAATTCCAAACCTCAGGCAGCATCAGGAGCATCTGAACAGTTGTCAGAGGGAAGAAAGAAAAGGCACCTAAGTGACACAGCGATAGGTAAGGGAAAAATAAGAGTATATATACGACTGCCCTTTCTGAAAATACCCTGTTATCACTGGGCCCCACACATTATTCTAAACTGTTTCCTGAAATAAATGAATGGATACCTTTATGCAATTGTATTTTACAAGGATGTGAGAAATAGGCCCATAATGCGCTATAATAAATGCTTACCATTTAAGGCATGCCATTTTCTGCTGTTTTTATTTCTTCCATACCCTCGACACTTCTCACCCCAATTCTACTTAGTGTGATTACAAAACTAGACATGCTTCTGTTTTTTATTGTTAGAATACTCCTTAAGGAAATTGCGTAGCCATACAGTTGCATTTGTGTAATTCTAGGTAGTTAGTTTTTAATATTTTTTTTTTTTTGTAAATGATTCTCCATGAAACAGACTATGGATACATTTGTAAACCATACATCAACCAAACACTGACTGTTTCTGAACTCAGTAAGCTAGGTTTCATTTATTGTATGCTGTGGTTCCTGATTCTGGCTTTGTTTCAAACTGTTAAATGTAAGAACTGTGGACAAGAATCTGAATAGGGATGATGGGTAACCGGTGTTTTTAAAAAGATGCTAGTGGTGATCATGATAGGTAGACTACACTGAGTAAACGAATTGAAACAGCAGTTAAAGATAGAATTCTATAAAGCACCTAGGTGAATATGACCATATAGGAATCCAGCACAGCCTCTGTAAAGGAAAATAGTGTCTCGCCAATCTCTTAAAATTCAACTGCACAGTGGAAAAAGGAGAATACACGGATATAATGTATTTGGAATTTGAGAAAAACATTCACAAATGTAACTTAAGGAAACTAAGTCACGGGGTAATAGGAAAAGCAGTTAAAGAGTAAAATTTGGATTAGAGACAGAAACAAAATTTTCAGCGTGGAAGAATAGTAGTAATGGAGGACTCAGCGTTCAAAACTAAGACCGGTATAGTATAATATATCCATTAATATGGAGGAGCAATGAAATGGCAACATTTGCGGATGACACCAAATTGTTTTGAGTAGTCGAGACTAGAAAGAATGACGAACTTCAGAAGGACCCAAGAAGGGTAGGTGGCTGAGCAACATGTCTGTGAGACTCAGTGTAGACAAGGGCATTGTAATGCTCTCTGAAAACAACAATTTGAACTATTCGCACCTAATTATGAGCATGGCAATTCCTATGATTGTAATAATAGCACTTAAAGAAAGGTACAGCTTGACAGTATAAACCTTTTAGAGAGTAAATTCTCTGGGGTTCTGACAATTTCATTGAGATTTTTGTTTTAAAAAAAAATCATCATCAGGACTGCAGTTTCCTGGTGCCAGCATGCTGCTATGCAATACATTTGTACATAGTAGCAGAAGCTCTCGCTCATTAGTACTATATATGTATTCCTAATTTGGGCTCTGTCTAGGAGAAATTATCCATGAGGAAGGTCAGCAGCCTGGTGAGCAAGGCCAAAAATAAAATACTCTGTGCCAGGGAGTTGCAGAGTTGCGTAAGAGATGAGAGTTCATATGCTTGACCCACACTGTGCATTACGATGCTTTATATAGTCTGTTACCTCTTTCCTCCCGCACTGGATCCACTGCGTTCGACAGACACTCTTTATGTTTAGTTAGTATTCTAAATATTTTAGTTTAGTATAGGATTGTCTTTTCTTCCTTCACGTCGGGAGGAGAGAGAATTGGGAACAATGGTGGTTTGCTTTTAGAGTCCAAACAAAATTGCAGCAGGGGCTGTATTCACTGGGATTGAATAAAAAATACCCATAGATTATTATTTGTCTAGAACATTGAATCTACTTTAGGGGAAATCAAACTTGCAGGTGAGAAAACTGACTTTGCCATTGTCATCTTTGCTGCCAATTCCACGTACCCATCAGTCAGAAGAAAGCTGATTGGAGGCTCTAATGGCTATGTGATATATAACCCAGTTAGGGAAAGCTACTGTCTCTATTCAGGTGATGTCCAAGAATGATGAGGCTGCTTCCGAGCGGGAATTACCCCCTTGAACTAGAGAGACTGTTTTTTTGGGACAATAGTGATGAAGGTGAATTTGTGATGGATAGAGCTGTGTAAGTGATTATTTTTACAGCTGGTTGTTAGGTGTTCATGAAATCTCAGATGTTCAGCTGTGGGCTTTCAGAAAAGGCCTTGTTTGCTACTACATGGAGAATTTTTTTTAGTCTATTATATTAAAAATATTCCATTTTTTTTCCCCAAAATCTTTTTGTGGCAGGAGAAAGTAACAGTAGGTTTGAAGCTTTTTCCTTTCAACATGCAGGACCGGAATCTCAAAACGATTTTACTGCTGTGACCCATGTCAATCTGATGTCTAGATCTACCCAAAACACATCATCACAGGTAAACGAAAAATGAATATATTGATGGATTAAGCAAAACATCATCAGAGAGTTGCGAAAATTAGTAAATAAAAAATAAGAGCCTTTCACACTGTACTTTGCTTTATGCAGTTTTACACATGCCTAGTGAGAGTGAGATTACTAGTCTGTATTGGGAAGGGAATGTTCTAAAACCCAGAAACGCATTCTCAAAGACACGTATTTCATAGACGATGAATTAGTTTATCAGTGAGAACTTTTTAAAAACACTGCATTTAAAACTAATGAAATGACTTATGATTTAAGTCCCCCCACCCGAAACTGTGACTGGAGGCTTTTATAATGCTGCCTTCCTGATGGAGCTACACAATACAGTTGTGGTACTTTATCCTGTTGCATCTTGATTTACCAAACCATGACAATCTCAAACTCCTATTTACTGAACTACTAGCAAAGCCTCTGGTAAAGTGGTGATGACATCCGGGGCCCACAGAAATCAGTCCCAAACTTCCCATTTATTAGAGTGACAGAATTTCACCCTAGACGTCTTCAGGTTTCAGCGCTTTGGAACTTTGGAATTCTGTAGGACAGAAATATGAAGACTTGCAGTTTACAAATACTGTACCTGATAATCGAAACCTAAGTGATGTTCCCTACACAGTTTGGGTAATGCAAATTCTATTGAATTTCTTTCCTTGACTGAGTCTTTTACACGTCTGCATGTAGTGGGAACTTCTTTCCTTTACCAGACTGAATGAAAGTGATTTATTCTGAAACAGACTTTTTCAGCTGAAAACAGAAAGCTCAATAATTTAAATTGAATGTTTTAAACCTAAACCACCTGCTGTGATCTCGAAAAGTCAGTCTACGCACTTGAGAGAATAGGTTGGATCACCCCAAAGAAGAAAATTCTGAGAAGTTCAGCATCCTCTTATCCCTTCAAAGGGATTTCTGCAGATTTCCAGATGAATATTTGCCATCCAGATTGCTCTGCATTGATACATTCATTTCATATTCTGCATTTAGGCTCTGACCTTTCGGAATTCTTATTTTTATCGAGTACAAGAACATCTGTGTAGTGGTCAGGTTATGGGTTAGTAGATTTGTTCTAGAATGCCTTCAGTGTAGCCTGAACATTATGAAGAATATAGCTATTAAGAGTGAGATTGTCAACAGTGGTGCTGGGCATTAACTGTAATTGTAAAATCAGTGTTAAAACTTCCATTGAAGTCAATGGAAATACACTTAGTCCAAAACTGAGTAATTTTGAAAACGTCATTCTAAAAAGTCACTCTGCGTTTGTCTATCTGTTAAATATACAAAAAAAATTAGTTCTATTGTCTTGTAGTTAACATGCAGCTATTATCATTAAGCTAATGACTCTTGTGCTATATAACAATTAATAATACAGAACTCTAGACGGAGACTGAGAAGTGAGAGCTCCTATGATATAGACAACATTGTTATTCCTATGTCACTGGTTGCTCCCTCTAAATTGGAGAAGCTGCAATACAAAGAAATCCTTACTCCAAGGTATGCTCATTTCCCCCTCTTTGCACCCCACTGATATTTTTTTCTGTTTTCATAAACGTTCCGCCTTTTCCCGCTTGTTGCATGAAAGAACCCCCCAGCAATGGGGAAGATTGACTGACAATCCAGGGGAAATGGTCACATTGCACACAGAATGATGTCTGATGCACAGAGTAAGCAGACTAAAGATAAAGAGGAATGTTTTTCTCTCATCTTAATTTTAGTACTCATTGCAGACACAAAAGTGTGTTTTAAGAAGATTCTTTCTCTAAGTAGTTAGTTGGAGATTCTTCTTTTTTTTTTTTTTTTTTTATGTTTTAGTTCAGCCAGAAAAAGCAACCTCCCAATAACATTCACAGAAAAACACATACCTGTACCTTTTTTTTAAAAAATTCTGATTTTATTAATTGAATTTTACTTTTTCATGTAGGATAGCCCCATTATTTCTGATAGCTGGTTCTCTAAACTTGTTTAGAAAACACAGATCCTTTGATTCTTGGAACAGCTTGAACAAGTTTTTGTTAAACTAAATAATGAGTAAGTCATCTAAACTAGCAATGCCTAGTTCTTTTATCTGCAAACCTCTGACTCGTGTTTCAGGTTTTGGCTGGCTTTATTTAAAGGCTTAAAATAATATTAACAGGACAGTGTTAAGGAGCTCAGATTCTGTATTTTTTTAAAAGAAAGATTTTCTAGAACCTAATGTTAGAAGACATGTTTTCATGATTTGTATTTAAATTAAAATCATTTTACTTAAATATTGACATTCCCTACAAAAATTGCAGCGTAAATACTGCAGCATTGTGCTATTTAATGAGAACAGGATAATCTCATTCCACTGCTGAAGTGATAAAACATTCAATTTGGCTAATCCTGTATTAACTACCCTTCTCCGATTTGTAGCTGGAGAGTTGTTGAACTTCATCCTCTGGGGCAATCTCATGTAGAAGAAGAGGAGGTAAGCTACATTTTAATGAAACCAAGAGTTTAATACATGGTTTATCAGTGTATGTTTTCAGTAGTCACTGGTTTCATGAAAATCCCTGGTAAGTTTGAAGTTGTAAAAATAAGATGATTGTACTAACTATGAACGTAAAAACATTGTGCGAACATGTGTGTGTTATATACTTATTTTGTCAGATGTCTCTTCTCCCATCCTACCAATCTCTTAGGCCGGGGCTACACTAGCGGGGGGGTTGAACTCACAAAAGCAACTTCAACTACGCTATTTGCGTAGCTGAAGTCGAAGTATCTTAGTTTGATTTACCTGGCCGTCCTCATGGCAAGGAGTCAACTGCCATGGCTCTCCGGTCGACTCCGCTTACTCCTCCTGCTGAGGTGGAGTACGGGCGTCGATTAGTGGATCGATTTATCGCATCCAGATGAGACACGATAAATCGATCCCTGATACATCGAACACTACTCGCTGATCCGGTGGGTAGTATGGATGTATCCTTAGTGGCAGCACTAATGGGTAATGGCAAGATGAATCGCCATTAAGAAGCAAGGAGATGAAAGAATTGGGAGTCAATGCTAGTATATAAGCAGCAGCCTACTCACATCCTAGAAGCAGGAAGCATGGGCCTCTAGCTTCTTGCACCCTGATTTTTTTTTTCTTTTCCTTTTAGCCCTAAGACTAAAAGGAAAAGAAGAAGAAGAATAGGTTATGAAAGAACACACAGAGAGTTGAGGTGACTAAGGTTTTCTATCTCAGAACCTGCACCTTTTTAGGCAAGGCTCTAGCACCCTGGGGACCAGCCAGTGATTCAGCAGCAAGCCCCTTCTACCAAACTTCTTCCCCAATCACTGCCATTCTCTGTCTGAGGACTGGGACACTGGAGATCCAGTGGGAAACCCTCTTCAGGGAGTGGGTAATCAGGGGGATCTCCAGGTTTGCTAGCAGCCCCTCTTCCTCTGCACTGTCTACAAGCAGCACCAGAAAGCCAACTCCTTGGGCTTGTAGCAGCTTAGTGGGTATTTTTGTTTTTTTTTTTTTTTTTTTGGTGGGGGCCACTAGGTTTTTTTCAGCCCCATCTCTGTTCTCCTACTCCTCACCTTGTAGTTTGCTTTTCCATTGGTGGGAGGGATCCACTTCTCCTTCCAACTTCCTGTCTGAAGCAGTGCAGCCTGCAGCACTCTCCTCGGCAAACCATGAACAATTTCTTCATCACCCACTGCTATTGTTCTTTCAGGAGCATGGGTCAGCCAGCCTTTTTCATGGCATCCCCCTGGGCTTATTGGTCTGGGGAGCTTTCTTTCCTTCGAGAAGGCATGCAGGGCATTTCCCAGATCCAGTGTGAACAGACCAGATCCATTCTCCAGTCTGTGGTTCCTCCTCCTGCCCATGTTTCTGTTATTGTTTCCCCTGACCTGGGTCAACTGCCTAGTAAGAAACCTGCCATTTTTGCTACCTTCCCAAAATCTTTGGAGGTATCTGATTTCTATCTCTTATTGCTGACCTGTCCCACTTGCCTGACCCCTACTTGGACTAACAGTAAACACAGCAGTTCCAAGACCAACATCCAGACCTTGATCCCAAACAAAGATATTGCTGCCCTCCTGGATGAGAATATCCTTCCTAGAGCCCCTTACTCTGAGGGGCTTTTCTGTGTGGGGATTAGTACTCCAATAAACTAGCCAAGGAGTAAACTTTTCAAAAAGGTTCTCTCTCCCTTTGACACTGAAGAAGTAATACGTTTCCAGGCAGCAATCCTAGAGGTTATTCTGAGGAGTGGGATCAGGTAAACAAATGATCTCCTGGCTCCAGAAAACACTCCAGGTCACAAAGGATAAAAGATTTCTTCTTCCCAAGGTAGATGCCGCCTCTTATCTGGTGAGATTCTTAGTTTTCTTACAGATTCTACCTAGGCTGCCTTCTTCCTGTTTAATGCTGCCTTTGACAGACTCATAGATTTAGAAGGAACCCCCTCACTTGCTACAGCAGCTGCTATATCTTTATTTGGAGGAGGAAGGTTGCATTGAGTACATCACAGACCTTTCCTACAAGGGTATTAAGCTGTTTAGGTACCCTTACCTAGCTGTTCTCCAAAGGAGCACTTCTTGCTTGTTTCCTTAATGTGGGGTTTTGAAATTAATGTTGTCTAAGTTGAAGGCTGTAGCCAAATATATTTGTAATCAATACTAGCAGTTTATTTAGTAATCGTTGTTTGTTTCCGTAGAGACACACACTTTAATATGTTATCAGTGTGGTGGGGATGAGTTCATAAACAACTTTTTAAGGTTGGAAGATTCTTTTTAAAGCTTCTCAGGAAGTTCTTTTGATTCATATTCTCACATGGCATCTGGTTAAGCAGAGTGGAAGCTTGACCAGATGCTGTGGAAGGATCCAAACCTAGGTTTGGTTAAAACTTTTTCCGCAGACCAATCATTAGACATCTTAATGGTGGACATACCTATTCATTTTATTTGTATAGGGGGTGCCGGAGGGGGAATTGGATTTTTCAAGTGCTTGTTCATGTCCGTTCCAATTAGGATGTGTGCATGCGCACGGCAGCCAGAAGTTTTTTCCCGTAGCAGTATCCATCGGGTCAGCCTGGGTGCCCCCTGGAGTCGCACCTTCATGGCGCTCAATATAGAGCCCTGCCACCCGCCACCCCCTCAGTTCCTTCTTACCACCAGTGACGGTAGCTGGAATGTCCCATAGCCCCTGCTTTAGCAAGCACCTATCTCTGTGTTACCTGTTATCTGTAGTTAGTAGTAGTTGTTATAGTTAGTCCGTTGGGGGTGTTCTCCCTCCCACTTCCGATACCCAGAGCCATGATATGCTGCAGTCCCTGGGGTTCAAAAAGTCTGAGGTCTGCGCTAAGCACATGCTGCATGTTTAGGGTGCCTAGGTGAGGATCACCAAAAGGACTGTGGCAGAATTTGCCATGAGTTTCGCCCCAGAACTCTGAGCCGCTGTTCCCTCTCTTTCAAAGTTCTGCTCATGGAGGCAGCTCTTTGCCCCTATTCAGACCTGGGGACCCTGTGCCCAGCACCACCTTCTCAGTGCCGAGTGCTCTGGCACCATCATCCAGGGAACCGGTGCCAAGAAGTGACTCTTCCCGAGATTCTCTGCACCGGCATGACTCCTCTCGTGTCCATTGGGGAGATTGGCTTCTTAGATTTGGCCGGAGGAGAATGATCCCTCTCTGGCATCCTTTTCTTCTGAGGCACCAGCAATTGAGACCGATGCCTATGACTGAGAGACCCCAGTTGGGCCACAGCTCCACATCGCCGATGAGGGCCGTGTCGACTCCTGCCCTGGAAGGGAGGTTGAGTCCAGCCCCACCCCGCTCGCCGGACCTCAGGAGTCAGCAGCTGCAGCTCCCATCAACCATGGAGGCGTTTAATGCAGATCAGGACTTGTTGCACCTCAAGGTGCTGTTCTCACATCTAGGGAGGGACACATTGCCAGCGTTGACAGCACCAGTCTGCCGTGCAGTACAGTCAAGAGTGAAACCGGCTATGCTGTCCCGGTGCTTGCCTTCTCCACAATGCTCTGATGCCAGTCATTTGGGAATGAGAGCCCAGTTGATCCCCTAGCTCATGATGCTCAGTGCCACGCAGTGTGACTCCTCTGTGGTCTTCCTTTTCGGAGACCTCGGAGTCGGAGACCGACTCCTATCACTCTGACACAAGTAGGAGCAGGAGGTCCAGGTCAAGGCAGGAGAGATGGACTCACCTGGCACCGTGGCCTCCGCAATGGCAGAACCTGGAGGAGTGGCCCTTCCATCAGAGCCAGGGACGGAGCCAATGGTGACTCTTAGCAGCATCATCTGTAGCCTCGGCTACTTTTGTTCCAATCTCCCGCCCCTCAGGGACCTGCAATCTCCCAGGCACGGCAGCCAGCTATAGAGGCACCAGTGTTAGCGGTGGCAGCAGCGCCAGCACCATCGGCAGCAACACCTGCAGTGCAGCCCTGGCATGTGGGTCCTCTGTCTCAGCACCTCAGGACACAGCACCATCCAGGTCGGCTCCAGCCTGGGAACCCCAGGAGTCCTGGGGCCCCTTGGGCACCAAGGGGAAGGAACGGCCACCCTTTATGAAGGCTTCTTCCTCCTCCTCACCAGGTGAGGCACTGGTTGGCACCGCTATAGCTTCAGCTCTGGAGGACAACAGGGTGTTGCAGCAGTTGCTGCGGCATTCAGGTGGAGCAGGTAATTGAGGACGCGGATCTCATGGTGCACATCCTTGTGCCCTCTGGACCCACACTCATTGCCCTACCTCTTATCAAAATTATATCTGCGACAGCCAAAACTTTGGCAGACCACAGCCTTGTTGGCCCCCCCCCCCAAAACTAAGATGATACTTTGTGCCAATTAAGGGTTGTGAGTATCTATACTTGCACCCACTGAGCAGCAAGGTTACCAGGGACCCTCCTGTAAGAACAAGGAGGCGAAAAGAATTGACTTTTTCGGTAGAAAGGTCTAGTCTATGGGCGGGTTGCAGATCTGCATTTCAAACCAGCAGCCCATTGTTAGCAGGTACTGCTATAATACACGTGAAGCAATGGCAAAATTTGCAGAGTTGCGGCCACAAGACTCCCATGCCAAGTTTTTGGCCTTGGTCAAGGAGGGCAAGCTCGTCTCCTGAGCTTCTTTTCAGGTGGAGCATGACAGAGCTGATGCAGCCTCCAGGGTGATGGCTACAGAGGTGGCCATGAGAAGGGGCTCTTGGCTGCAAGTTTCAGATCTGCCATACAAGGTCCAGCAGACCATTCGCGATCTCCCCTTTGAAGGTGTGACTCTTGTTTTCCAAAAAGACAGACAAAAGGCTTCATAGCCTAAAAGACTCAAGAGCCACCCTCAAATGGCTGGGCCTCCATACTCCCACAACCTCCTCTGCAGTTCTCCCAGCAACAGAACCAACAGCACAGTTCCTGAAGGAGGAATTGGAGCAGTAGGAAGAGGCTACATCTGTCCTCAGGCCAGAGCTCTGGCCAATCCAAGTCACCTCCCAGTTCCAAACCGGCCTTTTGGAGGTGCAGTCGAGAATGGCACACCAGAACAAGAACTGGATCTACTCCACCTTACCTTCTTGTCCTAACTATCCCCTTTCTACCGTGCATGATCCTGTATCACTTGGGACTGCTGGGTGCACTGTACGGTAGAGAGGGGATACTCCATCCAATTCTGTGCCCTCCCGCCCTTCTATCCCTCTTCAGGGACCCCTCTCATGGGCAACTCCTTATACTGGAGGTCCATTCACTCCTTTCGCTAGGGGCAGTGGAAGAGGTTCCTCAGGAACAGAAGGGCAAGTGTTTCCTATTCCTGGTATTTCCTAATACTGAAAGCCAAAGGCAGGCTCAGACCCATCCTAGACCTGCAAGAACTCAACAAGTTCGTGAAGAAGCTCAAGTTCTGCATGGTTTCTTTGGGCCTTCATCATCCCTTCATTGGATCCAGGAGACTGGTATGCTGCCCTTCACTTGGATGCATACTTTCACATAGCAATAATTCCGCACCACAAAAAATACCTCAGGTTTGTGGTGAACAACAATCAATATCAGTTCAAAGTCCTCTGTTCAGCGGCACCTCGCACGTTCACCAAGTGCATGGTAGTCGTGGCCGTGTTCCTGCGCAGACGGCAGGTACAGGTGTTCCCGTGCCTCAACGACTGGCTCATCGGGGCAGCTTCAGAGCTCAAGTGGAAGCACAGGTTGACTTCATAAGGGTGACATTCAACAATCTGGGTCCTTTTGAACGAGGGGAAATCAACGTTGTCTCCAGTTCAGTGGATAGAATTTACAGGGACAGTGCTGGACTCGACCAGGGCGTACCACTCGGAAGTGAGGTTCCAGGCCTTTGGCAATATCATTCGAGGTCTCAGGCAGTTCCCCACTACCACAGCAAGGAACTGCCTGAAACTTCTAGGACACATGGCAGCCTGGACCTATGTGGTGCGCTTGGACTTCGGCATTTTCAGTCGCGGCTAACATCGGGTTATCGGCCAGCCCGGGACAATTTGGACAAGGTTGTAACCCTGCCTCGCCAAGTTCTTGGCTCCCTCCTGTGGTGGCTCAACCCACAGGTAGTATGTGCAGGGATTCCCTTCTCCAGCCCTCAGCTGTCTCTCTCTGTATTGACGGACGCATCAGCACTGGGCTGGGGAGCACATCCGGGAGACACTAGAACTCAAGGCCTTTCGTCTCAGGCCAAGCTCTATCTCCACATCAATGTCAGAGAGCTGAAAGCGGTGTGCTTGACATGCCAGACTTTCCATATCCACTTATCAGCCAGCTTTGCAAGCATGTGCATTAGGGCCTGACCCAATGCTCAGTAAAGCTAATGGGAGTCTTTCCACTGAAGTCTGTGGACTTCGGATCAGCTTTTTGGTCCCCAGCAGCAGCACACAGTGAAGCTGTGGAGTGCTGTGTTCAGATAGATTTATCACAGAATAATGCAGCTGCAATAGTTTGTGTTCACATCTAACAGTTACAAACTCCCTCATCCATTTTGTAAAATCATGTATCTAACACTGTTGCAGCAGAAACCACATGGCTGTGTGCTGTCTGTTGTAGGGTATTACCAGGGTCCAATGTGCTCTTTGGCAAAACTTAACCTAAAATTTGTGGTTAGTTCCCTGGGGCTTTGTCTACACTACAGACCTTACAGCGGCACAGCTGTACCGCTAAAGCTACACTGCTGTAAGGTCTCCCGTGTACCCGCTCTGTGCCGGCGGGGGAGAGTTCTCCCGCCAGCATAATTAAACCACCCCTAATGAGTATCTCCTGCCAACAGAATGCTGTTCACACTGGCTTGTCAGTGAAATTTGTCAGGCAGGGCGGGTTCTTTTTCATACCCCTGATTGACAAACGTTTTACCGACAAAAGTGCTAGTGTCGACACAACCTCAGTTCCGTGGCATCTGACTGAAGGTTCTGCAGCACCTTCAGGCACACTTACAAAATGGAATATTGTATTGAATTAATAAGCAAAATGAACAGTGTCATTAATGTAACATCCATGGTTGTTTAAAAACAAGGTGTGGCCATAGCACCCTTCTGCTCTGACCGTCCCGAGGTGCTCAAGTGAATTTGTGGGCCATTGGCAACAAGAGTACATTACAGCAGTCCTGAACCTGTTCTGAACTCTATGCCAGAGAGTGGGCCTGTGGAGATCTGGTCCTTGGGTGTCTGGAGGAGGGCAAAACACAGCTCCTTTGTGTGCATGTCTTTGTTCTTCTCAGCTGTGACTGAGCAGCAACCTCAATTTTCAATGTTCTGCGGAAGAAGTAAGAGTCAGACTGTCTCAAAGTGCAGGGCAGATCTGGTGTCTGGATCTAGAGGGCTTCACTTAGCAGCCTGGGTCTTGTGCTTAACTGAGCAACCAAAATTCTCATGAGCTTGGATCTGAGCGTCTTGCTGGAGTTCTGCAAACCATTCACTAAGAAATCTTTTGCATTGAAATGGTGACTATTATCTGCTGGGTTTCTAGTAGGAATGTGGCATTTCACCTTTCCCACGGGGCCTTTCATTTTAGAATGTGTTTTATTCTTAATGAGGTCATATTTACATTACTCCATGCTCAAAGCACATTTCTGCTTCCCACTCCTGCAGCATGAGTATCTTTTTTTTTTCTTTCCATGCACCCTTCTGTGAAACATTAGCTTAGAGTTGTTGCATTCCTTTATAACCCTCTGGGCTTCTGGAACTTGCCAAGATATATTGGACCAGGGCCGCCCAGAGCGGGAGGAGGCAAGTGGGGCAATTTGCCCCAGGCCTGGGCCCCACAGGGGCCCCCGTAAGAATATAGTATTCTATAGTATTGCAACTTTTTTTTATGGAAGGAGCCTCCAAAGTTGCGTTGCCCCAGGCCCCCTGAATTCTCTGGGCGGCCCTATATTGGACTTCCTCTTCAAGCAATTTTAGTCTGTTCTAAACATCGTTTTTCTGGTTGCATATATGGTAACCATCTGTCTGAGCAAAATCTAAGCCCCTATGTCCCATCCTCCATTTAAACTATTTCACAAAGACAATGTTGTGTTGTATCTTCACCTCAACTTTTTGCTCCACTCCTCTAAAAGCTTCATAGTATGCCTGCTTAGGTCAGACTTTAAAATTTGGATAGGTCCAAGCCTTCTAGGAAATCATCTCAGCTGCTCATATTTGGTAAGACATCCAAGGCAGTCTCTGTTCAGAGACTGTTTAAATTGGATACATATGATAGGCTAAACTTACAAGGCTATGAGTAAGCAGGAGTTGCAGTGCTGAGAGAATTAAGGGTTCTTTTGGTAGTGCTCTGTGTGCCTTTCCCTCTCCCCTTTGCCATGTCTCCCTAACAGATTTGTAAGTCTGCTGCACAAAGTTCAGCTTATCCAGCACTGTTCTTTCAAATGAGAAGCCCGACTGAAGGATGAAACGCTGTTTTCTCAGTCTTTTTTCAGCTAAGAACTTCCAAGCCCTTCTCCTGAACACTGCTGCAGTTCATTGTTCTCTGCAGACGCAATTTTTGAAGAATGGAACTTGCTTATTAGTAACTGGAATTTTCCAAATGTATTGCCTCTGCATATCTACACATTGCACCTCATCCTCAGACTTCTGTTGAGTCTTGGATGCTGAAGTAGAGAGGAACTCAGGCCAGCTGGAGACACCGACTTTTTATAACCTTGAGTAGAATTCTTGGGGTCATGGTTTAATGCTCAACAGTTAACTTCATAAAATAGCTCAGGTACTTTTTTTAAGGATACTGTTACCTGAGGATCTACGTGCTTAACTCTTAAAACTTGATTCGCTGTGCTACTTTAGAACCAAAATGCAAAAGAATCTGACAGTTTACATCTCTGAAGGAAAATGTAGTTGCTCTTAAGTGCTATAGTTCACTTCTGTGTCCTGCCCTGGAAGAGACACAAGTGTGCATCCACAAATGTAGCATGTCTCCTGTTTGTTTGACTTACAAGTAAGTAACCTTCCTCTTACTTTTCAATCTAGTGTAGTCCTTGATTATTTCCATGGGGTAAAATAATTCTTATATCAACTTGAGATCCCCCCTTCCAAACATGTAAATTAGTAAGCTAAAAAGTTGCTGCATCATATAGCCGTAGTTTTCTGTCATATTTTAACATGAACACATACAGTTGACTATACCTTTGTACCCTCCAGTGCACATTCGATACTTTTTGTTGTGCGGGTGACACAGACTCCCCACATGACTCTATATAAAACCACTGTTTTCATCTTTAGTGATGCTTGTAATCATGGCAGCAGCCATCTCTCATTTATAATTACAGATCGAAGATCTATCAGATGAACTTTTTTCTTCACGTCATGCAAAATATGAAGAGAGAGAGAAAGCAAGGTGGTCATTGTGGGAACAGAGCCGATGGCCCAGAAGAAATAGCAGGCAGGTGTATTGTCATAAATGGAGGACTCTTACAGAATCGTTGGGATCTTCTGTTGGTAGCACAGCAACTTTTAGAAATCCTATCAATAGAGTGAAGCATCTTTGAAAATGAGGGTATTCTCCATCAGATTGTTTACCAGTATGGTATCATGCATATTTAATGTACTGTTCTGAAAGGAAAACTTAAGAATTTAAAGAAAATCTAGGTTATTGGGATATTAGTGAATAAAATCTTAACATTTTCTGAACCCATCCCACTTCTGTTGTTCGCTGCCGTGCTCAGTAATTAATGCCTTAGTCAAATGAATAGGGTGGTCACTTCTCACTCAGTAATCTCTGATTTACATGAAAGAATGAGGTGTCACTTCTCTGGATCTAAGACTGAAAGTAATTGCATTCAGAGACCCACTTCAAGTACTAGATTCTGTTAAGTTAGTACTTTCCAAAAAAAGTCAGACATTCAAATGTATTTAAATATTTTATACCAAGGTCAGCTTTGCTTTAGAGTTCAGTTTTCAGGTTTTCTTTACTACTAAGCATAGAAATAAGAAGCCATTATTAAAAACTTAGAGTAGTGCCTTTTTTCCTCTTTTAAAAAAAATCTGAATTGTTTCCAGTCACTTGACAGGAGTTATTAAACAAAAGCTTTTTTTTCATTTTGTCTTGTACTAGATCTTATAGCAAAAATGCTGAAGGACAGCAGGGACAAGATCCAGTACTGAAAGAAAACCATCGTAACTCATGTGCCTCACTGCGTTGTGTTGCTGAAGCTGCTTCTGATCATACTTCAGAAATCCACAGTTCTGTATGTTTAAGGGTCCCACAGTCTTCAAAGGAAAACCAAGAAGCAAAGGTATGATGTTTTTTTAGTAAGTAAGGGCCTAATCCAGTGCCCAAAGTTTTCCTGACTTCAGTGGGTCTTGGATCAGGTTCTAAAATTGCAAATGTAAGTGCTCTCATCTCTAATTTTTGGATTGCATTTAGAGCTTCTGCAAATTACCAGATTGAGATCACTTCCAAATGAAGTCCTCGATTTGTCAACAGAATAGGGACAGCACAGGCAAAACTTTCACTACTGGGTCAAAATGTCTCAGCCTCAGAGATGAGAGAGTAGCAGGCTATTAATACATTCTGTAGCTTTTTTCAGAGGATGCCAACATGTGTTCCAAATAGTACTGATTGTGATGCTAATAGATGTTCTTAACAGTAGAAAATAGAGGATTCCTTTTTACGTCCCTTGCCCCTTACATTGTAACTGCATTGTCTAACCTTGGAAACAATGTTGGGATACAACTTATTTAAAAGATTCTATACAAAATGAAGTTGTGTTGTATTAAGCCAAGCTACATTGAAAACTGGTACCCAGCAGAATGGTATTCTTCCCTGCAGCTGAAGAACCTTGCAAGCACTGTAAAGAACAAGACTCATTTGTTACTTGATAACAGAATCATTCTCCACATAGCTAACCAGGACCCCTCTTTCCTCCCCTCCCCTCTTTGACTCCTTTCAGTCTGAGCTGTGGGAACTTCGGGTTTTTCCGTTAAAGGATGAAGACATAGAAACCTTACAGTGCCAAGACCAAATAACAAATCAGACTGAAAGTTCAAGTGCAGCTTTCCACAGTGACTCTCTCTGCACTTCATGTACTCCCATCACTTTGCCAAAGAATGGCCATCCACCAAGAAAACAATCCACAGAAGAGCTAGAAGACTGCAAAAGTGTTTTCCTGGGACTCTGCAGCACAAGAAAACACAGGTGACAGGAAATAACGTGGTTCATTAAGAAAGCCAATTAAGATGGAGAAAAGTATAAGGTAAAATCTCTGTTGTTCACACAAGAAATAACAGCACAATTCAAATATTGTACATTAGCAGCATATAATATATTTTCTTCCTTGCATTGTAACAGGCAGGATAAAATCCCAAACGCAACACTTTCTTCTTCCCGAACCACAAGAGAAACTAATTATTTCAAGCTGGAAGTCTAGTATTCCCTGTGTTGAAAGTGGGCACACCTAAATAGCTGGCACGGTTTATTGCTTTCTGTTGTCATATTGCCACGTTCTTTAATATTCTTCCTTTTTTTCTTTCAAATGTGTTTATGGTTCTGATGGATTCTGGGACAGCAGAACACACTTTATTCCTTTAAACAAACAACTTCAAAACACAGAAAAACTACTTGAAAAGACAGTGAGGAGAAGGGGGTAATTTCAAATGGTTTCCTTTGGTGGCATGAGCATGTGGCAAATACCTGCCTTGTCTGAAATCCCTTGAATATTTAAGTAACAGTAGTTTTTAAATGACTCTTTCAGAAGCCTTATATTTGGCTTAAAATGAGTCAGTCATTCAACTCTATTGTTAGTTTCATGCAGAAATCCTCAAACGCTAACACACAAATATACCACTATATTTCCATAGTTGATTTCTCTACTATACGAAAGGTAGACAGTTTTCTATTTCAGTCACATGAGGAGCAGAGAAGCCTAGGAGTGGTGAGGAAATGAAGATTGAATTAAATGAAGATGCAGCTCTGAATTTCATTTTGGATCATCAGATATTTGGAGACCTGACTCCTAGACCTGCAGTAGCTAATGCTGCTTAGAACTGTGTGCTGTAATATCTTACCAACAAGTATAGTTGTTACGATTTCTAAGCGATACCTTGCAAGGTTTTGCCAAGTATGCAAAAGCAGAGTGACTAACCAGAAAGGAAAACATTGTTAATAAGGACATCAGAAGGGCTTTAAAAAACCTTTCATAATGTTTCTAAATACAGATTGACTTTTAAATTCCCAGCTATTATACTCTTAAGAAAATAAAAGCAAATTGTTTAAACTCATACATTCTGAATTACAGTATTTAGAATTTATCTGCATCCTCAAGTGATGCTAACAGAAGATGACGCATACAAGAATTGATGATCTAGCAGTATTCTTGTAGCAGAACAATAATTCGACACCAGTAGAATGTATGTTTAAACCACTGTCAGCAGGAAGTTTTTCTGTGTACAACAGTTGAAGGCAACTATATATGAGTCTCTGTTCTTGTACAACATTTTTCCTCAGCTTGTAATATCCAGTACTGACAGATGACCCGTTTGTAGTGTCAAACTTAATTTTTTTCCTGTCAGATTGACTGGAAATATACGCTGGACCTCAGAAAAAAGTTCAGTCAAGTTTCAACACTACTGCCTATGCTACATTGTAGTTTATTGCACATTCTGATTTATTTTAAATCTTTTTTTTAACACTGGTTTGTCCAGCAAATTAAACTCAAATTTTGCCTCAATGTCTGATACAATAATCTTCAATGTAAGGTTTTTTTAAATTAAAAGTTATTTCCATACAACGTGTATAGTCTGAATTTGATCAGCAATAGAAGTACTTAGATTCTGTAACATCAAATTAGTGGTATGTACCTTTAAGAGCTGAAGACCTGTATGATCTTTTAATGGCTTTGTGGGAGCCGCAAAGTAGTAATGGTACAAAGCCTTGCTGTTGCATTTGTTAATGTTGCATTAATACATGATGACGACGCACTGGATAACTAACTGGCTGTGAGACTGTTGCTTCCCCCTCTATTATCCCTTCTTCCTAGTTTCTGAGTGGAATGGGGTATTTCTCATTTCTCTCTCCCTCGTCTTCTGGCTGCTGCTGGGAATGTGAGTTGGAGAGCAGTGTGAGGTGAGGCTGTTTTCTTCTCCACTCCCCTGCTCCTTCAAAGTGAAGATAGGAGCAGCTCAGATCCTCATAGCTCCCATCATACAACTGTATAGATTGTTCAGTGCCTCCTGTTCTTGTCTGATCTGTTTGGCAGTGTGAGGTGCAATCCTGGGATCTGGGCATCAGTCACATGAACTCCCTGCATGCAGGACTCAGGAGAACTACAGGTGAGGAACACTGACTTAGTAATGAAGTCTGAATCATCCAGGATCCTGAAGGAAAGAGAGAGTTCTCTGTTACGAGAATATTTTAAAAATGAAGTAAACTTTAGAGTAGGACTACTAACCAAACTGGGCTGGCTTGGTGGGTTGTCAGGCAGCTCGCTGCATTGCTTTTCAGAGGATCTGGATATGAGACTCTTGTGCTGTAAAATCAGTAACGACAAATGCTATCACATAGGATGGGGAAATCTTTGCATTGCCCCTGAGTAGTTCCTGGCAATTTCCTTTACTGAGCAGTATTAACATCCTCTTCTAAAGATGTTATTTGTTAATCTTGCCAGTTACATGGCCGATACAAATGAAGATTGCACACAACCTCTTTGTCCCTATTGAGATGACCTCTGCCTTACCCTAAACCTTCCAAGAATGTAATGAAACCACCCTGGCAAAGATGAGATGGGCAAGAAAGAGACTGAAAAACTGGATGCAAAATGGAGAACTTTACTTTTCTGTTTTCTCCCTATGCAAATATTTAAGGCATTTTGCTCTTATAGTCCACATCTCATCTGATTTGGGACAGCAAAATAATTTGCCTGGGGGCAGATTCTGAGACCGCTTCCATCCATTGAACTCCATGATATAAGGGAAGAATAGAATATAGTTTATCATTTTTTACTTACTGCTCCCCCATACCAGCCCTGCACTCTGTAATCCTTCCAGTCCCTGTATGTCCTCCCATGATTACCTGTGTCCTTTCTCCCAGTGCCCCAAGTGGCTGGAATGCCGTCCTCTCCCCCACCCCCACGCTCCCCCACCTACTGACCACATAACCTCTCCTTCAAATCTCCCCCCACTACTTCCCAAGCTCTCCAGCAAACTCATCTTATTTGTATAAACCTCTCTCTCTCTGGAAACTCTTGGGGCTAGGGATGCTACTATTTACCGTACTTGTATTACAGTAGCCCCTAGAAGCTCCAGTTGAGATCAAGGCTCTATTATGCTAGGGCCTGTACAAACACATGGGAAGAGACAGGCCTTGCCCCAAACCGTTTATAGGCCAGAGCCAAGACAGTTTCTGTCTCTCTCTGTAAAATGGGGGTCATAATCCCACACTAAGTGACTTGCCCAACGCCACACGGGAAGTCTGTGACAGTAAGAAACTGCACTCAGTCTGTCTAGCACCTACACAAGCCCCATCCCCACCCTCTTTCTTCAAATGTGCTGTACAGATCTGTTGTGCTATCTTCAATTCTTAATCATTAAAACTTATGGGGATAATAATTCTCTCTCATGGAAATGGCCTCCATCAATTTCCTTCCTTTCCCTCACCTATAGTTTGTGTATTGTGGCACATGAATTCTGAAAACATTAGCTGTCTAGGTCAGAGCATACTGAGAACTGCTATACGCTCAGCCCCAGGGTTGAGTTTATAAAAAGCCATGAAGCCCCTTACTCAAGTTTTTCCCCCCCTCATACCTCCCTTAAATGTTCAAAAATTTCCTCAACTTTTTGTCTTTTAGCTGTTACATAAAGCTAAAACAGGTCATTCCTCCCCTCCCATCCCCCTCTGCAGCCGTAAAGTACTGAGCATTATGCAGTCAGGCACTGTTGGACTTGACTTGTTTTAGTATATTTGTGCTTTGTTTACCATTTTGGATCAAAAGGCATTTTTTCAGGTCTCCATATCTCCTTCCCTGGCCCTGTTGCAAGAGATTTCACATCCTCCTTCAGATCCACGACGTTCATCAAAGCATGGGAACGGCAGAAAGTCCTCAGATGTGATGAGCAGAGCACATTTTCAGTATAGTTTCTCACCCTATTTGGGTGCATGCTAGCTTGCTTACAGAACTGTCCTTTGGAGGACCCCACCTCCAAATAAGGATTGAATTGGACATCTGGAGTCTTATATATTTTCCTCCATTGATGATAGTGGGCACCCTGGACCCTTCCCTTGTTAGAGAATATCAGTTACCGCTTCGACCTCCAGTCCAGTAATGCACAAAAGTTTGTTTTGGCACTACAGTCTAGATGGCTTTGTTGGCTCTCCATTGGAACTTTGAGACAAATAATTCTCAACTGGCTTTCATTTTAGTCCTAGTGATATCCCTGCAATTTTATTGTTGAAAATGTATTTACATTATGAATTCATCCACTTAAAGAATCACGAGACGGAGGTTAAAGAAAAGTACAACTAATTATGTTCCTCACTGGGGGTCTGGCAGGTTGAATGGTATGAGACTGATGGGCAGAGTGTCTGGACATTTGATTTAGGCATGAAAGTTTGAGTCAAACTTCTCTATTCATTGACCCATGACTGAGGGATGTAGATCCTGTGTGGTTAGTTTTAATGTGGAAATACTTTTTCCATTTGGATGCCTGATCAAACTGAGTGTCTCCATGTTCAATATGTACTTTCATGGATGAGGTGTAGCTGCTGTTTTCTGTGCATAAGCATATTTACATCATTTATTCTTAAGTGCAGGAAGGCATGCTGGGACAGAAAATTGTCATTTTTATTTGTTTGCTAATAGTGAGCAAATGGGCAATTTTTAAGGTGTAACAGAAGAATGTAATTAAGCATATGCTGAAGTAGTAATCTCCACAGTGACTAATAGCCTTTCCCTTAACCTTAGCTGTAATAAGAGGCTGTGGAAGTGAAGAGGTCACACTTACAAAAGGGGGGTGCTGCAGTAGGAACAATTAGCCAGCCACTTTGCTGGGGAGGTGAGGTGGTTCTCCTGCATGTATGTTTTCCCCCCTGAAGTGCAGCCCTAGGCTGGCAGTTTACACCTGCTCAAGCCTGTTGACAAAAAAAGGTGTGGACCCCAAACTGCTCTAATCTAGGACCTGACAAGGGATTCAATTACATATTTCTCCTTGGGACAGAGCATAGTATTTTTTTAACTGAAAGGGTGTAAATGACAACACGGGACTGCCTGCAGTTAAACATTCTCTCTATGGTAGTTTTGGGGGTACTGTGTGATAGCAGCTAGTTATACTGTATTTGGAAAAGTGGTGCACAGCAAGTTTGAGCAAATGATCCAATACTGACAGTTATCCCTGACTTGGTTCTGTTTAAACTCTAGCTGGCTTACTAACAGCATGAGGATGTCTTGACCCCAGCTTCACAAGCCTGTCTGAGCCCCCTGGGTACTTTTTTGTGGCATCCTCACATTTGCTTTTACTGAGGGAGCTAGAGTGGCTATGTTTACGCAAGCTGCCCCCACACCTGTAGTATCTCATCTCTGTTGAATTGGGGTACTGGGAAGGTGTGCGCAAAAATGTTCCCTCTAATAACTTTCTTTATGCAGCACTAAAGTGGGGCTTTGGCTTTTTCGTACATACATGTCCAACATGGTTCTTCAGAGAGACTAACTAAAGGAATTCTTGAACCAGTCCTACCTCTCTCGACTATCATTGCTTAGAAACTGAACAGCTGAAGCAGATTTACCCTGTGCATCTAAATTATCTAACTTCCTCTCTACTGGCCCTTCTGTAAGTCAAAGATGCTGGTTATTACATTTTATACACAGGCAACAGCTGAAGTAGCTTCTTGGTCTTCCAGACATAGGTAAATGTAGTATCCTTCAGGCAATCCATGATTAGTCATTTGAATAACTAGAATGCAAAAGACCTGGCTTAGGATGCCCATGTGTTTTTGTATAAATGAGAGAATACCCTGCTGCTCACTGTGCAATAATTAAAATTTTGTTAACCCACAATAGCAGACAACTTATTATTCACTGCTGGTGACAAAATCCACTCTTCTACAACGAAGTTTGTTGTAAAAACTTCAGGAATCAATGTCTAATCTAATAACTGTACCTTCAGCTCATTTATCTTGGCAAGTTTTCACTAGCCAGTCATAAGGATACCGCCTGTGAAAACTAGGCCAAGAGACTTACTTTTTCAAACTTTTATTTCCCACTGCTGTGAGACTGAAATATCATACCATAACTTTATTGGGGTGTACATACCTGTCTAAGTTAATGAACTTATTTCTGGAAAGATGCTCTTTCTTGGGGAAGACTGGTTCATCCTGGAGTGCACATACTACTGAACAGCTAACAGATGAGTTTTGCTAGTTGTAAGATGACTTATCACCAGTGTTTTATTTCAAACATTGAAACAGTTTTGTAGGAATGCACAGAGCAGACTCTTAGTCTTCCACACCTTTCAAGCAAAAACTCACAATTTTGTTTCCATCCAATACCTGTTATCTGCTATAAAATAAGTCTCCAGTCAATTTAAGGGATAGCACTGGCTGATTGTATTTCCAGCCCTGGCAAAACAGCTGCTTGCAGTGAAGGAGCAATTCTTCAGTGCTGCAGTCCTGGTTCAGCAGCAATATTTCCATACTGGAATAGAACCCGTTCACACTCAAGCTGCCTTGGAATGAGTTGATGATGCTTTCATCGGTCCAGGGAACGTTTCTGAGCAGCTTCTGAACACACATTCCTTAGGAGGTTGATGACAGATCTAGGATCTTCACTTTTCATAATAGCACTGCCAGACACAATCATGTTTGCTCCTGCCTGGAAGAAGGTTAACCAGCCAGCTGTGTAATATGGACTACCACCATATAATCCCCATATACTCTAACTAGTAAATTCTGTATTAGAAAAGGTAGGTAACTATTGTCCACTTGGAACATGCATGGACAAAAAAATTACTCTAGTGAGAAAAGGGTGTTATTTCCCCAAACAGCTTTCCTGCAGCCTAGGTTAGTTCTGGTTCTAGCCTGAGCAGAGGGTGACAAAAGAAGTGCTGTAGGTTAGGTCATGTATAGTAGCCTATCAAGGAAGGGATAGCTCAGCAGTTTGAGCAGTAGCCTGCTAAACCCAGGGTTGTGAGCTCAATCCTCGAGCAGGATATGGGGCAAAATCTGTTGGATGATTTAATTGGAGGTTGGACTAGATGATCTCCTGACATCCCTTTATAATTCTAAAACAAAGCAAATGCCAAAATGAAAGACCCAGCAGGGAGATTACAATTTCATGCACAGAATGACTGTCTTTAAAAAACTTAACAGCACAGACTCATCTCCTTTTAAGCTTACCTCTGCACATTTATGGATGGTGTCTGGCCCCACACCACCATCTACTTCAATATCCAAGGAAGGAAATTGTGTCCTCAGCCACTGAATCTAAAGCACCCATACAAAAAACCCCACAAAAGTTAAGCACTTGATTTTACACAGATACTCCCCAGGTCTATGTAATTTCTAACGTTTAAATGATTAAGGATTTTTTGTTAATGTCATCTCCCTTCCCAGTTGTCAAGGCATAGGGAGTAGAAACAGACTAGTTCCATTTAATAAAACACAATCAGTATCTACCTTTGGCATCATGTTTTCCATGAACTTCTGCCCTCCAAATCCAGGTTCTACTGTCATCACCAAAGCCATGTCTATCTGATTGGCCCATGGTGCTAAATATTCAACTACAGTTCCAGGTTTGATGGCCAAGCCAACCTGCGGAAGGAGGGAAAGATAAATGAAAATGCATCTGTAGGACAAAGGAGGCCTTGCACCTGTGTTAGCATTACTCTGACACTGGCTACTGCAAGCTTAAAAAAATTACCGGTTAAATACTGTGAACAGTATTTGGAATATTATGTAGGCTCAATTAAGGCAAAAAGGTATTGATTGCATTAAAGGAATGGTCCACCAACTTTTTATGTTGCACCCCACCCATAATGTAGCCAGTCCATGGCCCCCAGGAGACAGAGCTGCAGCTGGGAGCAGGAGTGGAAGCCAGGGCTTGGCCTGGAGCAGAGCTGGGTGGCCCTCCCTCCGTGCACCCCACACTTTGGGAACCACTGCATTAAAGTAAGATTCCACTTTGTCTCTAGGACTTCTGTTCAGATATAAATTGCTTTCATTTCATTAGTCCTCAAGAACATTATTGCCCAGATCTTTCAATGCCAGAGGGAGGCAGCTACTGCAAT
The DNA here is from genome assembly GCF_003597395.2 of Chelonoidis abingdonii. Classification (NCBI taxonomy): domain Eukaryota; kingdom Metazoa; phylum Chordata; order Testudines; family Testudinidae; genus Chelonoidis; species Chelonoidis abingdonii. Next base: position 14,759,070 of record NC_133778.1, read on the forward strand.
GCAGCACATACTCTTGCCACACCAGCTCCTCACCTTCATCCCATTTTCCCGAATATCTTTAATCAGTGCCCCTGGATTGTCTGTAGCCTCTAGGTGAAAAGTGTACTGGTTTGCACCTGCTACAGCCATTGGTTTCACCCACTGCTCCGGCTTGGCAACCATCATGTGCATATCTGAAAGGAATCACGAAGAGCAGAAGCATGAGTAAGCAAGATACACTGGGCATGCATCATTCACCAAAATATACCAATCTGTGGACTACCTGTAATTCATATGCCGTATCAGCTCTTTAAATCATTACAAAAGATGCACATTCAAATCATGAACTCAGAGCTCAAAAAGAGTAGCAACAGCACAAGCTGTTCAAATGAGTGCATACTGATTTTTACAAAACAAATTCAGACAATAAATCTATGCTCAGCATTGGTAGTATTGCATATGTTTAGTAATTACTACTCAAGCTTAATAGGACATTGAATATATTGTAGTGACATGGGAGTGTGATTCTTTAAAGTACTAAAAAGCAAATAAGCTGTAGCTCACATAATACATTCTCCCCTCCCTCTGACTTAGTTTAGCTAAAAAGGAAACTGTATTTTTACAGCATTTTGCTTGGCTATAAATATTTTGTAATCACCAAACTGGAGGCCCAGGACATGGCTCCTTTGTGCTACTCAAGCTCTAGGAAGGGCTTGTAAAGCTGGGAAAATCCTCATCTGACATAGCTGGCTGTACACCAGCCCTTCTTGACTTTCCCCACATGTAAGGGGATGTGTTGTAACCAACTTCCAATGATTCCTACCACCATCATGGCCCCCGGGGTAAGGCTATTTTAAACTAAGACAACACAATCCTGGGGCTGGTTTTAGGGAGCAGCAAAACAGTTTTGAGGTTACCACATTGAGTTGTGGCCTGAGCTTACAGGCCACAGGTGAGGATTCAAACCCACAGTCTTTTGTGGTTTCTTCTGTCATTATAACACCACATACTCAAGAGTTTGGAAAAATGAAGTCCTTACCAAAGAAAGGATCCTGACCCAGCTGCTTTCGAAGGCTCTCTACTACAGGGTGTCCAAATGTGATGTTCGGAACAAAGTGCCTACCAATTAGAAAAAAAAACACTTTATTAGGCTTGATGTTGTTTTACTGTATGGTGACTAAAGTAAGGAATATTATATTGACCTACATTTATGGGAAATATAAAAACAAATCTTTATAGACTATGTTCAAGAAGCAGTGTCATTAATACAGTTAACCGCTCCCAGCTGCAGGAAGCTCTGCGGCTGCTGGCTGGGAGCTCTGAAGGCAGCGCCATCAGCAGTGCAGAAATACGGGTGTCAATGCTGCAAAACCTTGGAACCACCCCAACTCCCTTTTGGGTCAGGACCCCCTCACTCCCATTACACTACCATGAAATTTCAGATTTAAATATCTGAAACTGAAATTTCACATTTTAAAAATCCTGTTACTGAAATGTACCAAAATGGACTGTGAATTTGGTAGGGCTCTAATAATAGGGTTATAAGCACTAGCTAGCATAGACTTGTCCAGAACAAATCATGCCAAAGCAACTTAATTTCCTTCTTTGACAGGGTTACTAGCTTAGTAGATACAGGGTACGCGAGATGCGATGTGTCTTGATTTTAGTAAGTCTTTTGACACAATTCCATATGACATTCTCATAATCAAATGAGGGAAAGACAATCTGGATAAAACTATTATCTGATTGAAAGACCATACTCAAAGAGTAGTTACCAATGGTTTGCTGTCAATCTAGTGGGGTCCACACATCAGCCATGGGTCCGGTACTATTTAATATTTTGGATAACTTGGATAATGGAGTGGAGAATATGCAGATGACACCAAGATGGGAGGGGTGCATCTTGGAGGACAAGATTAGATTTCAAACCAACCTTGACAAATTAGAGAATTGATCTGAAATCAACCAGATGAAATTCAAGAAAGGTAAATGCAAAGTAATACACTTAGGAAGGAAAAATCAAATGCATAGCTACACAACAGGAATAACTGGCTAGATCATAGCACTGCTGAAAAGGCTCTGGGGGTTATAGTGGATCACAACTTGAATATGTCAATAATATGATGCACTTGCAAAAAAGGCCAGTATCTTTCAAGGGTGTATTGACAGGAGTGTCATATGTAAGAGGTGGGAGGTAACTGTCCTGCTCTACTTGGCATAAGTGAGGCCTCAGTTGAAGTTCTTGTCCAGTCTGGGCACCACACTTTAGGAAAGATGTGGACAAAATGGACAGAGTCTAGAGGAGAGCGACAAACAAGATACAAGGTTTAGGAATCCTGATCTATGATGAAAAGTTGAAAAACTGGGCATGCTTATTCTTGAGAAAAGAAAAGTGTGTGTGTGTTGGAGGGAAGGGAGGGGATTTGACAACAGTCTTCAAATATAGCTGAATCACTTGGTAATAGTGACCATAATATAATTAAATTGAACATCCCTGCGGCAGGAAAAACACCACAGTAGCGCTTAATTTAAGAAAGTGGGACTACACAAAAATGAGTAAGTTAGTTAAACAAATTAAAAGGTACAGTGCCAAAAGTGAAATCCCTGCAAGCTTCATGCAGCCTTTAAAAAGTTTCCGTAAGAGGCTCAACATAAATATAAATCCTAAATTTAAAAACATAAGAAGAGGATCAAAAAAGTGCCACCATGGCTAAACAACAAAGTAAAAGAAGCAGTGAGAAGCAAAAAGGCATCCTAGTGAGGAAAACAGAAAGGAGTATAAACTCTGGCAAATGAAGTGTAAAAATGTAATTAGGAAGGCCACAAAAGAATTTGAACTACAGCTAGCCAAAGTGTCAAAAAGTAATAGCAAAAAGAATTTTAAGTGCATCAGAAGCAGGGAGTCTGCTAAACAACTAGTAGGTCACCGGGATGATCGAGATTCTAAGGAACCCTCCAGGGTGATAAAGCCATTGCAGAGAAATGAAACACATTGTTGCCATCAGTCTTCACGGCTGAGGATGTGAGGGAGATTCCCAAACCTGAGACATTCTTTTTAGGCGACAAATCTGAGGAACTGTTAAAGACTGAGGTGCCATTGGAGGTGGTTTGGGAACAAATGGATAAATAGTAATAAGTCACCAGGACCAGATGGTATTCACCCAAGAGTTCTGAAGGAAGTAAAATGTGAAATTGCAGAACTACTAACTGTGGTATAGCACTTATTATTTAAATCAGCTTGTGTATCAAATGACTGGAGGATAGCTAATGTGCCACCAATTTTTAAGAAGGGTTCTAAAGGTGATCCTAGCAATTACAGGCTGGTAAGCCTGATTTCAGTACCAGGCAAACTGGTTGAAATTATAGTAAAGAACAGACTTATCAGACACACAGATTAATATGGTTTGTTGGGCAAGAGTCAATAGGGATTTTGTAAAGGGAAATCATGCCTCATCAATCTACTAGAAGTCTTTGAGGGGATCAACAAACATATGGGCAAGGGGAATATAGTGTACTTAAATTTTCAGAAAGCCTTTCACAAGGTCCCTCACCAAAGGCACTTAAGCAAAGTAAGATGTCATGGGATAAGAGGAAAGGTCATCTTATGGACTGGTAACTGGTTAAAAAATAGGAAACAAAGGGTAAAAATAAATGGTCGGTTTTCAGAATGGAGAGAGATAAATGATATTCCACAGTCTGTACTGGGACCAGTACTATTTAACATATTCATAAATGATCTGGAAAAAATAGTCAAAATTTGCAGATGATACAAAACTACTCAAGATAGTTAAGGCCAAAGTAGACTGTGAAGAGTTAAAATGGGACCTCACAAAACCGGGTGACAATGGCAGATGAAATGCAAAGTAATTCACATTGGAAAACATAATCCCAACTATACATATAAAATGATGGGGTCTAAATTAGCTGTTACCACCCAAGAATGAGATCTTGTAGTCATTGTGGATACTTCTCTGAAAACATCCACTCAATGTGCCACGGCAGTCAAAAAGCAAACAGAATGTTGGGACTCATTAGGAAATGGATAGATAAGACAGAAAATATCAGATTGCCTTTATATAAATCCATGGTACGCCCACATCTTGAATAGTGTGTGCAGATGTGGTCGCCCCATCTCAAAAAAGATATATTGGAATTGGAAAAGGTTTAGAAAAGGGCAACAAAAATTATTAGGGGTATGGAATTGCTGGTGTATGAAGAGAAATTAATAAGACTAGGGCTTTTCAGCTTGGAAAAGAGAAGACTAAGGCGGGATATAACAGAGGTCTATAAAATCACAGCTAGTGTGAAGAAAGTAAATAAGGAAGTGTTATTTACTCCTCATAACACAAGAACTAGGGTCACCAAATGAAATTAATAGGCAGCAGGTTTAAAACAAACAAAAGGAAGTATTTCTTCACACAACACACAGTCAACCTGTGGAACTCTTTGCCAAAGGATGTTGTGAAGGCCAGTCTATAACAGGGTTCAAAAAAACCAGCTAGATAAATTCATGGAGGACAGGTCCATCACTGGCTATTAGTCAGTATGGGCAGGGATGGTGTCCCTAACCTCCGTTTGCTGGGAGTGGGCGATGGGATGGATCACTTGATGATTACCTGGTGTGTTCATTCCTTCTGCGGCACCTGGATTGGCCACATATTGGACGACCAGGATACTGGCTTTTGTTCTGACCCAGATATGGCTAGTTTTATGTTAAGAGCTGTTTTTAAAGAGGCAGTGATGAAGGTCCTTCACTGCTGTAGTACCAAGTAGTAACTGAACTGTAATCTGCCATTAATAGGAATTTAGATTGGTATTAGGAAAAACTTTTGTTTAAGAGTAGCTAAAACCCTGGGACTAGGCTTCCAAGGGAGGTTGTGGAACCCTCCCAACACTGGGAATTTTAAGACCAAGTTCCTAAAGACCTGTCACGGGATGGCTAAGTTTTTACTGGCGCTGCCGTGACATCCTGAGGTCCCTCCAGCCCTACATTTCATGAAAAGCTCTCGCTTCCTGTTTCGTAACCATTATGAAGGATGCGCCCGTCCCAAAGCTGATCTGACAGGCTCCTGCACGGGTTCCAGGCAGACAGACCCCTTCACGCGGGCGTGTGGCTACACCGCTCTTTCAGGCGCCCGCCGCTGGTGCGCGGCAGCTGACTCAGGCTGAGGGGGGGCACTAAGAGGCTGTTTAACTTTGCGATGCAGACTTTTGCGGGTTAGGCCGCGCTCTCGAGACCTCGCTGCCCTCCTAGGAGTCCCACGGCCGGAGCGCCAAATGTCGCCCACACAATCGCCCAGCCAGCCCCGCGCGGGTTCCCACTGCGGGTCGCAGGCGCTGCCCGGCAGGCTGCACTTCACCGGCCACGGGCCTTCAGCGAGGCCCCGCGAAGCCTGCCTGAGAGCAGCGCCCGACTCGGCCCCACGAGGGCGTGAGCAACCCCCCGCGGGCGGGCGGCGCGCGCGGCAACCGCCCCCCGGAGTCCTCCCTCCAGCAAGCGAGCCGCCACGCGCGCAGACCAGCCCCGGGCCAGGCACTGGGGGCGGGGCTCGGGCTCGAGGCGGAAGCGCGCGCCGCGCCGCGGCCGTTACCCGTCCATCACGTCCAGGTGCAGGTAGTCCGCCCCGGAGTCCAGCATGCGGCCGCACTCGGCGCCCAGCGCCGCCAGGTCGCTGTTGAGGATGGACGGGCCGATCCGGCATCCCGACGCCATGGCCGCCCCGATACCGGGATCTGAGCGAGGCGCAGGCGCGACTGAGGGACGCCACAACGCCCTCCCCGGGGAACCTGGGGAATGTAGTTCTGCCGCCGCCCGCGGCTTGCGGAATGGCAGGGACTACTCGCCCCACAATGCAACACGGTGCCTGGGGGAAAGGGTGGCGCAGGCGCGCTACATCAGCCTGTGGCATCCTCCCGGCGCCAGGGAGCGGGGTAGCAGTGGAGACCCGCCCCCTGAGGGGCGGTGCAAAGACCATGGTGGGCGGGAGGGGGAGAGGTGAGCCCCGCCCGCAGCGCAGCGCAGCGCAGGACACGCAGCTGGCCTAGGCTGGCGTCCCTGAGCCTGGCTGCCCTGCTGGTCACTCCCTCTGCAGGGCTGCGGCTGCTGGCGGGACCTTTGGTCTGACCCAGCCTGGCCCTGCTGCTGGCCCTCCATCGTGAGGGTCGCACCTGCAGCTCGCCTGCCCAGGGGGAAGTCAGATAGCGGCTTCCATGGCATAACACAGCCACCAGCCATCGAGAGTCACCAAGTGCCAGCGACACCATCAACTCAACTCACTCTTCCCTGAGTTCTGGCGCACGGTGCCGAGCCAGCTGCTTTCACCCAGCTTTGTATCTCATGTAGGCCAAAGCAGAGGTATATACCTACCTGAATGATGGGTTATCAGCAGCTTAGGAAGAGACAGTCAAATATTTAGGGAAAATGAAAGGGGGAGTATTAGCTTGATTTCCAAAGTAACCCATTCAGAAGCGTAATATATGAGTGCATAAATGATGGCCAGGCTTCCAAATGTGGCAAATACACCACATTGGTTGTTAGCTGTGGGGCATTTGGAGGGAACTGCAGGAAGAAAAGTTTTATGAGAGAATGTCAGCTCCAGCAAGGACAAAGTTTAGAAAGATGGAGGCCCTCTCTGGAAGTAGCAGCCCTGGTAAGGCCTAACAAAAATCTCACACCACATTAAATATTTGTGATATATTTTATTATTTGTGCATATTCAAACATTAAACTCTTATAATCTCTTTCATAAACATAATTCAGACATTTCTATTATTTGTATTTTATCCCTGGTCTTTGGTCACTTGGTACACATCACAGGCTTTGCTATTAGGTACTTTTGGGAAGTACAGTAGATGGTTTTCTCATTTTAGATCTATAAGATTTTGGGTCTGTAATCCTTTGAATTATTTTTAAAGGGCTTTCATTTTTACTAATGGGGATTTTTGTTCTCCAGTTGCATTGATTCTGAAAATGAATTACATAGTTGTAATGTGGGGAAATTATACAATTTGACATGTTTTTATCCAGTTCTCTGTAAGGAATTTGCTTTAAGCCCTCAAATCTCACTTGCTTCAGATAAACTCTATTCTCTGTTTGGCACAGCAAGATTGCCTTCCCTTCAGTGCAAGACTTAACTACTTCCCAATACAACAAAAAATGCAAATGAGAAGGTAATATCCTATTTAACTGCCCTGAGATAATATTTTAAATCACATATCCACTTGGTTGTGAAGGTTGGTCTATTGTAATTGTTTTCTTTTCCGATATTTTGTTTCTTTCCCTCTAAACATTTCTTTGGTAATAGGAAGTCAAAAAACACTTTGTTAAAGCTTAAGATTTGTTCAAATTTCAAAGAGAATGCCCTTATTTGGAGATTGGGAGGGAACTACACCATTTATAAACCTATACTTGGTTTTAGGGTTTCAACTCAACAAGAGTTTCTAGTTTTGATGTTTTTTGAACTTCCAAACAAATTGATAAGGTCAGTTTCAAACCTACATCATGTTTTCCTTCTGGAACACAATTATCTTTCCTTCAAAAATCTAGGCAATAGTATTATTTCAAATACATCCTGTGACATTCTTATGCACGTACATGTACATATAAATACACCTAGACATTCAGCACAGTTAAGATCATATTAAGAGGACACAAATGCACACAACAAGTGGATCACACCGAAAGTTCCCAGTACAATGATCCCCCCTTTCTAAAAGGCGGGGCTAGGGGGATGTATGGCAAGTTCTAGCGAGGCACATATTAAAACATGACAGATAAACATATTAAATTATAACTAACTTTGTTGGCAACAGAGCAAAGTAATCTCATATAGCAGGATATAGTGCTTTTTAAAAAGGGAGACTTGTCTAATGTTGTACAATAGGATTAAACAGATCCTTGTCTTTTAATTACTATTTGTTGAACATGATCAGTGTGAACAGACTTTTCTATCTTTAATCCTTTTGACAACTCCAAATTAGTTTAAAACTTTGAGGCAACACAACAGAACCAAACACTGACAGACATTTGTAAGGGCTAGACGTTTGACATGCACTTAAGGCCTCTAACACTAATTAAGCAGCATAATTTTCCTTCACAGCAGAAATATACCAGTCACTTTATAGAGATACTGGAAAAATGCACAAACTCTGCTAAATTACATGTTTATGCACCTTATTAATACAATATTAAGTGCAACAAATATGAAAGTAAAATTTATAAGTATACAGACTGATCAGCCTATCTTAATAACTACCTAATGAAATTATAGCCCTTTCCTGGGCCACCTGAATAAGGTAATCTTCATTTCTACACTGCACTTGTTTGGTTAGAGGGTGGACTTCAAAAAGAGGCATTTTTAGTCCTTGCTATGGCTTCCTAAGATGGATTCAGCTTGTAACAGTGGGCAACCTTCATGGAAATATTTATCACAAATATTGAATTTATTGTAGTAAATCACAGTTATTTTTCTATAATTAGATTAGAATATCATGGAAGGCATCTATCTCACATTAATGTAAATGCTTCCTTTTAAAGTATATTATTAGTGAAAAAGTGACTACAAAATTCAACATGGGGGTTCATGTGTATTTCCTCTCAGTCATTTCTATATCAAATTTACTTCGTTTATGAGTAAAATATTTCCCCCTCCAACTGCCAGTTAACCCAAACTGGGGTCTGAAAGCAAAGCGGTGTTCTTTCTGATTTGTGAGTCATCGTTAATAATAGCAATTCCACATGCAGGACGTAATTAATTCTTTTGATGATGCCAACACTAGGAAAGAATCCAGTGCAGGCTCTGTAGTGCTGAAAGACGTAAGAAGTAGTCAGATATATTTAAGTCAGCGATATAAGCAGCTGTCATTCAGAATACCCATGATCTGTGCTAAGCAAGGTGCCATTTTTACATAGACACTTTTTTGACCACAAACCACTTTAAGATTGCCCACTGTACAGCAAGGGCTTAATCTTGCAAGGTGACTGGCGCTTCGTATGAGGTGCAAAGTGCCTTTAACTCTCAATGAAGGCAACAGTAGTAGAGAGTGCTCAGCACCTCTGGACTGGGGCCTAAATAGACAAGCTTGAGAAAAGAATACATTTTGTTGTTGCTAAGGTGTCCGTTTTACGTGTGTGTGTGTGTGTGTGTGAGAGAGAGAGAGAGAGAGAGAGCGAGCGAGCGAATAATATATAAGACCCATTTCTGTACTCTGATGTACACACACAAGGCTCCTATTGACTCATATGTATATGGAGAGGATACATGATGGTGAGGTATAAAGGTTTGATTGGTTGAAATTACCGAAGCCACCAGTCAGTACTGGAGTTGATCCTAAATTAATGCCAGTAAAACTTGTAATACTGCACCAGACCAGCATATAGGCTGTGTATGCCAGTATTTTACAGAAAAATGATTTTTAGAAAAAAATAGTTATTTAAAAATATATAGTGGTGTTCTTGGGTGTTGTTTGCTTGGTGTGGGTTTTGTTTTGTTTTTGGTCATATAATTTTAACTTTACAATCATGTTGTCTTAATACCATGAGTCCAGATTGAAGGTCAAAAATATTGTAAGTAATACATTTTAGAAAGCTTTAAAAGTGATCAAAAATAACTTTTCTATGTATAACAATGCCACAATTATAAGGTCTAATATCTCATTCTACCAGGGTTAGTTGAAAATGTCTTATGTGAACACACAAACACACACGTAAATATGGATGTTGCTTGCAATTTCACAGTATCCTCACAGCTATTCTGCAGCTTTCCCATACGTCAATGACTAAAGTCCTATTTCAATTTAATCCCATGATCCTGAAGCACAGATCGTAACTCATCCATGATTTCAGTCAATTCCCAAAGGGGACATGATATACATGTAAATATTATGCATTTATATCTACACATGCAGAGTCATAATTAGTGCATATTCATATACCCACATAGAATGACGCCTTTTTAAATACAATCTCAGTGTGCAGAAAATATATTCTTTCATCAGGTCTATTCTCTGCCATTTCCATTCCTAGTTCACAGGAATGTGAAAATATGGATTATATACGTTACTTAAAATATACATTTCCAAGTGCATACAAAGTAGATATTTGCATCAATTAAGTTGTTGCCCTGTACTAGAAAGTCCACACATTCTAGCTGTGTTTTTTACATAAAATTGCTTAATATATTTAAGCAGGACAGACAGTACCATTTATGTCATCTACAGACCACTCCCCTTGAGCACAGCATGTGCATTCTTTCCTGTAGTATGTAGTGTATTCAGTTTTACACAGAATGACTATTTTTCTAGCACTAGGGCACTATCTTACAGAGTGCAATGAAACCAGCAGACAAAAGTAAACACTGCTAAAGTCTGCAGTGCCAAAAAATATCTTTCTAATCATTCAATGGTATGTGCCATTGCTTTGAGGATTAGAAAACACAGTCACAGGCCTGTTTATTTAAAACATATTCATTGTCAGCATTTTGACTGTCAATATTCAGTCATGCGAGTCTTTGATTCAGATACTACATAACCCTTCTGAAATTACAAAAATAAACTTTGCAGTGGGGGCAGTGTTAAAGTGGCTAACCTCGAAAAGGTCGGGTTTTTTCAGTCTACTATGTTAAACTAATGCATTTTACTGGAGCAGCTGCAGACTGCGGTAGATTCCTGGCAGATCAAGATTTTGGGAAACATATGTAGCTGCAAAATTTTTTAGAATTCTCTTCTGGTCTTTGCAGTCTGCCCTGAACCAAATTAGATTTGCCAAAAAGGCTTAGCTTGTTTTCTAAAACATATTTGCCAGTCTATAGCAAATAGGTTATTAGATATTTTCCCTTGCTGGCTATAAAGTGCTCTTTCTGATTAGTTCATCAATAGTTATCAAGAAACTCTATAGAGAAGATACAGTTTCTCTGCCAAGACTCTACATTCTCTCTCCTCCCATGCTAATGCAGTTCCCCGACATTTAAACATGGGACTCATCTAAGTCAACATCAGTCTCACCAAGCTCAACATGCGTGAAGCTGAAGTGGCTGGTAAGGAGGGGATTCTCCATCCCATTGTCCTCGCTGATGTGAAGGACAGTGTCTCCATGTTGCAGTAAGCTGGTTGTCTCAAGGCCTGCAAAGTCCTCCGTATCAGAGAGCTGTGTGGGTGGGGTACTATGTGCTTGTGCTGGCCGGGGCTCCAATTGCTCCTCTGTTTCTTTTTCCTTCTCAGTGGGAAGCGCCTCACTCTGAAATCAAGGAGAGCTTGCCGTCAGGCTCCAACTCATGGGAAGAGAAGGGGGTAGAGGTGTCATAAAGCGTAAGTCCCAATTCTGAACCTTAGCGTTCAAAAGGTGGGTGCCGGCATGAAACCTCCAAGCTTAATTACCAGCTTAGATCTGATAGCGCTGCCACCAGCCAGGAATTTCAGTGCCTGACTCACTCTGGTCTCCCCAAACTTCCCTGGGGGACCCCAAGACTCAAGATGCCCTGAGTGCTCACAACAAAGGGAAATAACCCCACTTCCCCTCCCTCTTTACCTCCTCCCAGATCTTCCCGCCCTGGGGACTCTAGGAGATTACCCTGCTTCACATTCCTTGAAACACAAACACAGAGAGATCAGGTTTCTCTCACCCTCACAGCAGAGTCCCTGCAAATGCAAGCTTTAACTCTAACACAAAGAGATTTTCCCCTCCCTTCGTCCTAGCCTCAACCAGAGAAAACAAAACAGGTCTTAAAAAGAAAGCTTGTATATAAAAGAAAGAAAAAGACATGAAAATGGTCTCTTGTATCAAGTGACATATACAGGGTCATTGGCTTAAAAGAAAACAACCTGAATAAACAGCTTATCCAAAAGAAATACAATTTAAAACTCAGCAACTACACACATGGAAATACAAAAACAATATAAAAACCTAATATGTCTTATACCTGTACTTACAACTGGAGAACAGAAGATGAAAAGCCTGGAGATAGAAAGATCACTCTCGCAGCCGAGGAGCAACAGAGACACAGACAAAGAACCCACCCCAAAAAACCAACCCAAAAATTCCCGCCCTGAGCTTTGAAAAATCCGGTTTCCTGATTGGTCCTCTGGTCAGGTGTTTGGTTCCCTTTGTTAACCCTTTACAGGTAAAAGAAACATTAACCCTTAGCTATCTGTTTATGACAAGAGGGGAGAATAAAAACCGTGTGCAAAATATATTCAGATCTGTTAACTAATAAAGGCTAAACCATAACTGCCCCTTGTTTTATCTGAAATGTTTAAAAGGGTACAAAACCCTAACATTTTTATGTAAAAACAATTAATTTTTTTTCCGGCTGGTGAATTTGTAGTGGAAACTACAAAGATAACATTGCTTAAAAGGACGCTGCAATTTGAAATTTCTTTCATAACTTTTCCAAAATGGGTTTTTCTGTCTCTTCTGATCATAGCCAAGGATGTGTCCCACTGGAGAACCAGATAAAAAGACATCAGAAAAGAGACCTTTGTCTCATTGGGCTGGCTCCAAATTCTGGATTTAACACCTACTTTTTCCAGCAGTCAGTGCACAACAAAGAGCTTCTTTCTAAAGGTACCCTACTGCAATTAGATATATGATTTACTCCAGCTAGTGTGAGTACCAATAGCAGTGAAAGTGTAGTGGCATGAATCTCAGCCTGCACTGTACAACCCTGTCCTGGACCTTGGGTACTTACTTGGGTAGCTAGTCTGTGCTGAAGCCCATGTCCCATGACTCCACTGCTACTGGCACTCATGCTACCTAGATTAACATTAACTCAGATACGTCTACACATGCTGCAATCACACACCCTGATTACAGTGTTGACATACTCAAAGTCTGGTACCTTTGCTACTGCAGCCATGTGTTTTTGGTAGGAATCCTTCCATACTGATGCATCAGTCTACCCTACCCCAACCCCCACCACAGATCATTCCTCAGAAACCAAAGTAGCAGAGGAGAGAGTTGAATTAAAACTTTCACTGATGTAGAAGGATGTGGAAGAAAAGATCTATACAGACTGGAGGAGGAAGACATAGGATCAGTCAAGCTAAGGACATGCAGTGGTGAAGTGCCAACGGAAGTGGAAGGAAAGAGAATCAACACAAAGATCTGGAAGCTGGCAATTTAAACAAGTGGCAGGGGCAACCACCTCACTGTAAAGAAAACAGATTCTGCAGTCTTCACACACCAACCACTTTGTTTTACAGCCACAAGTGAGATTGTTAGCCATTTTCACTATTTTTTCAGCAGCTTAAATCACTAAGCAGAGAGGCACTGCATATGCATGTACCCACTAGAGATTGGAGCAGCTAACCTACTTGCTGACTTGTTAGATGGGTTACCTGGCTGGTGGTTTGGCTATGGAGATCAGCGACAACAGTGGCAGGTGAGGAGGTCAGCACAGGTTTAGTCACAGCTTCTGGCTTGCTGACTTCTGCAGGGCTGCTCCTGCTGCAGCTAGGTTGCAGGGCTGGGACCGGTGTGGCATCTGTTGCTAAAGATGTTGTTGCCTCTGGCTGAGTTTCCGTGAAAGTCACTGATCGCTTTTGATCCACTGTGGGACCAGAACGTGGGGAAAGATAAATACAAAATTACTCCAATTTAGAAAAAAATATCAGAATGTAACAAATGTTTTTATGTTTATATGGTGTCTTTCATCCCAAAGTGATTTACATATATTCATAACTGCCATGTGAGTTAGCTATTATGATCCTCATTTAGATGAGGAAACTAAGGCACAAAAGGTTAAGTGACTTGCCAAAGGCTGGATAGGAAGTCTGTACTAGATCTGAGAATATAATCCAGGGCTTTTGACTCCTATTTCTGAGCCTTACCTAGAAGGCCACCAAGCGGGAGTAAATAGCAGGCAAAATATAGTTACCCACACTGAAATGTACCCATTAAAGTTAATATCCTTGCTCTTGTTTTTAATTATGGCCAAAGATTTAGGTTGTAGCACATCTCCTGCAGCACTGCTCCTCTTAGGACCATCCTCATTCACTAACTCAAGGAAAAGTGCTGCCCACTAGATCAGTAACCAACGTGCTCCACACAGGCTTCCCTTGAAAACCACGTGGATGCTTCAGGAGATGCAGAATTCAACAACTGTATGCCCTAATTAGCAATGTTAGCCACAAAAAGAACGTAGCATCAGTGTGCCAAAGACTGAATTGGCTCCCCTATTTGCTTCTACATTCAGTCTTTAAAGCCCTGTATAGTTTAGGTCCTCACTGTTGGAGAAACTTTCTATGTTCTGCTAAGACACCAGATGTTGGCAGAGGCATTCTCACTAGCAATCTCTAGAGTTGCATATCTCAGTGCTGTTGACAGAGCATTCTCAGTGGAAGACACCTCACTCTTTAATCCTCTATCTATGGGTGGGAAGATAATTCAATGTCTATGTCCATTCAGATGTCGGCCTTTGGAGAAACTGCCAATTTTGTGAAAGTGTTTTTTTCTGATGTGGTGTCTCTCCTCCAGAAATTAGACTGAAACAACTAACATTCACATCACATGGACTACTGAAAAGCAACTGGCTGATAATGGCCAATTGCTGCCTACTGGAGCTAGACGTGAACTGATAAAAGGCTATACATCCCATTACCAATCCCCCCAAACTACCCAGAACTTCTCTTGAGAACAGACTACAGAAAGCATACCTATGTACACTTCACACACAGTAACCTGTCTTAGAAGGAAAAACAAAACGTAGTAGGTTGTACTTTAAAATATTAGATGCTAGCTGTGGAAAAGCAGAAGTTGCCTCACCACTTGGTTTTGTTTTTGGCTGTATACTTCGATGAGTAGTTGAAAGTTGAGCCCCGTGACAGCTACGAGGTTCAGTTTGGGTCTTCTGACGTGAGAGAAGAGGTCTTCGTAGCTAAGGCACACAAAGCAGAGTAAAGTTAGACCAAGGAGACACCAATGTACAACGGAAACATTCACCTTTATGTGACTAAGTCATATCATTTATGCCATTCTATGTATAGCCACCAATTTTTCTTTTTGTGGATATACATGTTTTGGCATCTTTAATTTAGACATCAGTGTAGTATAAAAGCAGGTGATGAAATAATGCATTTCATACTAATTCAATTTTAATGCAGTGACCTTTCCTCAAATAATATAGCTATACAGGAAAGGATTTGGGGATTTGAAATGAAGCATAACTTCTGGCTTGGTGGTTTGGCAGACCTGAATGGTTCAGCTTGCCCAAGAACTTCCTGCTAATTCAGAGGATTGTGATGCTGTAATACATTCTGGGCAAGGGGAACAGAAGATAGAAGATCTCAGCAATAAATGGACTGCAACAAATTGAAACTGTCATGTTCACTTCTTCCTGTGATCCTACCTGCCGGAGGCCTCTCTTCCTTCCTAGTGGTTGCTGAAGAAGATGATTCTGTTGTCCAGGTTCACTCTGCACGCTTGCTACCCTGTTAAGTGTTGATACGATTAGCACAACCATAGAAGTACAGTGGCTGATTAGAATAATCCCTGGCAATCATGACTAAAAAACACTAATGGCACAGTCACTTCAAAGACAGAAACATCATCTTTGAAGGATGGGGGAGAGGATCTGTTGGGTTGCAGCTTCCACAGTTTGGGAAGGGAATGGGCGTAGGAATCATGGCATTAAGGATTAGGCCACGCACAGGTAGCACAGAGCTGTAAAAACTGAGATTTTTCAGTTTTCAGTCATTGATTGATGCATCCCATTCTGCAATACCCACCTCTCTGCGTCCTTTGTCACATTGGCCTCCACAGACAAAAGGCAAGAACGCCATTTTATTATCTCCGTTTGTTTTTTGGTGAGGGTAATTACACAGGACTATTTCTCCCAATTGGATACCAAAGCCTCACCTCAGTTTTGTCTTTTGGTTTCAATGTCATTTAAATAAACAAAAATGAAAAACGAACACAACTGACAAAGGTTCCATTCACATAAAGGGTGCATGACTTATGCAAACAGGGTGTATTTGGCATGTTTCCAGCCTCATGTCTCTTTGTGGCTAATGAGCAAAATAAATGCAATTAAATATAAAAACAAATCTATAGTATTCTTTTAGGACTTAATAGGTTGTCAACGAAATCTGAATAACTAAAAGTTAAAAGTAAAGCCACTGTAACAATAAAAGAAACTGCTAAATGCTGTAAAGTAGTCTATGTTACTGTTCAACTAATTCCTCTGTTAACCTGATATATGTAGCAGATTGTTCTTCCCCTCAGTCCCTTTCACAATACTGTATTATTCCTCCCAGCTCAAGCACAAGTTGAGTTACTTATTAGCAGGCAATGATCAGAAATGTTTTAGTTGAATGAGCTGAATCTGAGACAGGTATGGTTGCCATGGTAAGTAACACTTAGATGAACTTCTTTCCAAAGGGACAGCTGCCTACTTGGAACAAATCCGAATCATTAAGGCATGCATCCCAATTAAGCAGCTTCGAAGAGTATTTAGTATACACTGCTAAATATTCAGTAGTATAGTACATTCTGGCATTGGCATGTCTTAATCTAAGAAGAAGAACATTCTCTTTTTTCTCAGTTTTCTGAAGCTTTCTTGGATCTTCCTTGGAAAGAGGTTAGAGCCTCTAGGGAGGTATGATTTGACACAGAGCCTTACCAGGACTGGAGGAGAAAAAGACAAAGCTAATACTTCTGTGGGTTCATTACAACAGCATGGCCAGGAGAGTGGTTTAGCTCAACACCAGAAAATAGTGTATATTTGGGTCCTTTCTCTCTTCAACAACCCTTTCAAAAGAGATCACCATCCCCTAGAGCAAATACTCAGCACAGTGCAATCTCATTTACAATTAAACATTCTAAATGTCAAGAGGAGACTATGCCCCTATGAACTGCATGATCCCACAAGCTACTTCTAGCTATCAGCATTATGTTCTTGACCCAGACAATGGCCCTACAGCACATACAACTGCTTAGACTGCAGTAGACTCCAAAAGTGATATATCCTCAAGGGTATCAAGGCAAATAGGCTGAATTTACATTTTTCCTCACATAAGAAATCCAGACAGCATGACATTATATGTACACATTCTGTTTATTTTCTGTTTCTAGAATTACTTGGGTACTTGGGAAATATTTAGAGACGCAGAGATAGATATTAACATGTAAATACTTTCTTTAAATAGATAGAATACTGAACCTCAATTTGTTTCAGAATATATATTTAAAATGGTGCAACAGAAAGTTTCTGTTCAACCCAGTGGCTAAATATCACTGAGTTATGGTAAGATTGTTATTACAGTTTCTGAGGAAAGACGATGATGTTTAGTTCTGTGAATGGGGAGACCGACCTCTGTCAAAAAGACTAAAATTATGTTAAATGTAAATAATCTATTACAGCAATGGAACAAGCATGTCAAAAAGCGAACATAATAAAAACACCTTCAAACACTTATTAGGTAAAGATAATTCATTATACTTGTGAGTGTGATGTTACCATACTGCAAGTATGTTAGACATGAGGAAAAAATGATTTCCATGGACTAATCTGTGCATTAAAGACAAACAAAGAGACGAGTGACAGAAAGGTTGGATTCAGTTGCTTTTCCTCGCTGTTGGCCTGGGTTTAAGCCTCACTTACATCAGATATGAAATGAGTTTAGTGAACGGCAGATTGGAGGTAAAAGGTGGGGGAGTGGTGAACAGTGGAATTTGGCAGAAAAACCTGCACAGGGCCCTGCCCCATCCTTTTTACTGTCCTATATACTCAGATTCACCCCACATTTTGAGAGAGAGAGAGAAAGAGTGTAAGCGTAAGATGAGTGACTGAACTTCCTGAAATAGTTATGATTCCATTATGGTTGTTTTTTCCTTCTTCAGAATAGCAACAATACCTGGTTTCAGTGAAAATTAGTTCCAAAGGGTCTGTTGACTCTGGAAGTACCCTCCCCTTCTTTTCTGCCTCTCATTGTCTAGTAAACAGGACCAAGTGTGCACTGTTATTTTGTTCTTGGTCTCGAGCAATCATTATACTTGGGAGGTCAGTTTGTGGAGATGCTACTGAATTGCTTTGAATCAAATCCAATGCCATTTTCACATGCCATAGTTTATTCTACTTCTCCTGTGAACATGGCATCTACTAGAGGATTTTTGTTGGAGCACATAAACCTGATTTGTTGGAGCAGAACACACTTGTAAACTTTCCTGTCCATCAAGAGTGCTATTCTGTCACTTACTGGGTATCTATAACAAGGGGCCATGTCCCTGTAATCATGTTACATGGTTAGCACAGAGACAGACAAACAAACAAGCTGTTAATGAAAAATGATTGCCAACCACAGAACAAATGTCAGGCCAGTGTAAAATTTCATACCACACAGGACATACTGGAATAAGCATTGCCAGGTTGGCATTTATGATCAGTTATTTTAATGAACAACAAGAAATAATGCAACAAATAAAAGTGTGTGTGTGGGGGGAGAACAAAAACCAGAAAAAGCAAGCAAATAGTTGTTAAACTGTATTAAATGGACGTTAGTGGCTGCCAGGCCTTCAGATAACATCCAGGTAGAATGCACCTGCTGAACTTCTCAAGACACCAGGCCTGGGATTTCAAGAGTGTCAAATTTCCTTCACACTTGCCCTGTTGATATTATTTGCTCTACTTTTCCTTACAGATCATGATTAATTTAAAACAAGCATAATTAGAAATGTTGAAATGGAATTTTGTTGTGGATCAGCTTTCAATTATAGAAAGTTCTCATTCTCTTTTCCCTTGTGCTTTGGGAAAATCTTCCATCTTTTTTCACGTTATAACTGCAACAAATCATGATGCTAAATAAAATTCCCTCCCCACCCTCTCTGGATAATCCCGGGAACCTGAATGTTACCTATGTAACTCTAACTGGTACAAGCACAAAAGAAAAAAGACTTTATTGTTGTCTTTATTATTGTTCTTTTCATTTATTTGAAAGTCCTGGTTTCCATAATGTTCTATTCTTTGTTTGTTTCACTCCATCAATTGTGACTAAATATCAGCTTCTGAATTCAATAAGCTACCCTAAGCAGTTTTTATGCCTGTGCTCTAGTGAAGATCAGAGATAACTAAAGAAAAATCTTGGCCTGTTTTATTTAAACTAGTGTTCCTGAATAGAAGAATGTATTTATCCTCTGCTACAACAATGATCTCAATAAGCTGCTGTACTATCTCTCCGTTCTATTGCTTCTCTCCTTTACAGAAGGAATGCAATTTGCACATTTAAGAACACACAAGACAGCTAAAATGTT
This sequence comes from Chelonoidis abingdonii, assembly GCF_003597395.2. Lineage (NCBI taxonomy): Eukaryota > Metazoa > Chordata > Testudines > Testudinidae > Chelonoidis > Chelonoidis abingdonii. The sequence goes on from NC_133778.1 coordinate 14,778,289, forward strand.
GCTTTTTTTCATCTTACACAGAACTATAATTGTAGCCTTTTCACAGAGATCAGGTTAATTATCTTGAGTCTCTTTTAAGGTTCTGCGGAATAAAAGTGTCACTTTTTTAAAACAAAGAAGTCTATGACTGTGTCTTCCAAAAATAAAAAACCCCAATCAGAAATAGTCTCGCTGTAGAAATCTACCTCACCAAACATGCCAACTGATCTTCTCCTTTACGGAAACTCTGTAACACAGCGAAGTACAGGAGATACAAAGTCCTGTTCTGGGCAAAGGCTGATGCACTAGTAGCTAACGGAACTCACTGTGCATATGTTTAGACTTCAGAGATCAATATGAATTATTTTGACATTGATCTTGTCAGCTGGCTCAGCTGTCATAAAACTCCTGGACTTGTCACCAAGAGTTGCTGTGTAGCCTGACTCCCATTTATCAGAGTCAAGACATTTCACAACCAACATTAGGATGTGACTCAATCTGCAGGTCATCTGCCAAAGGTAATCAGGTTTTCACACTAATAAAGTGAATGCATTTAACTTCCTCTATAGAGAAATTTTTGTTTGTTTTTTTTTCTAGGCTTCTGAACTATTGCTCAGTTGCCTCTCAAGAAGAATGGGTTCTTCGTGATCTTTTTTGCACAGAATAATACATTTTGCTATACAGTAACATCCCTGCCACGGCCAAAGGACAATGTCTTTTCTTTACAACACTTTCCACATTACCACCAGAGACTGATCAAGGTAGGGCACACAAACACAAGTGACACTATGAATCATGGGGTTGATCTAAATGACACATCCAACAACAGACTTCATTTCCCGGTTTTCAATATTAAAATAAAACTGGAGAAATCTCAAACAAAACAAAATTAACTCACAAGAATACCTCTAAACACATCCTCATCTTTAAGCAAGAGTGATAAAACAACAAAGAGAGATGTGGTATACTTAAGGGAGCAGCCTGCATTCTCCCAGAATGTGGGAATGCTCTCCCAGGATGAAATAAGGTGTTTGTGATGAGTGAGAGCTTTCCCACCTCATGAGGATCAGTTGAGAGGTATTACTACACTAGGAAGAAGGATTAACATGTCTGAGCTGACTGTTAAAGGTGCAGTCCTCCTTTTAAAAATCTTACAACCGACGTATATTAAAGGCACAGTAATAACACTGTTTGTTAAGCTCTCCTGTTCACAAGAAACGCTAGTTGCAAAGCTTGGACCCTGAGGCTGTCAGGGCAATTTTAAATAAGGATGAATAGCATTTGCCTGAAAGCTCTAAGGCTAGTGTTTGTAGAATGATAACAGTTTGTAATAAGTGGGGATTCCCATAGAGGCATTCAGAGGGACCTGTATTTAACACAGCTTATCAGGATCCATATTATTAATGAATACTAAAGAAAATAATAAGGATTAAAGTGTTTCTTGATGGGGATATTGTGAGATTAATATAAGGACAGATTTTTTTTTAAAAAGGAGGTCCCCAAACTGGTGCTCATAAAAGGTTACATTTAATGCAATGGTGATAATAACGCTTCTTTCTTAGATCTTCAGAGCAATAGCTAGCAATGGAAAAATCCACAATAGACAGATAAATATTTTGGCTTGGCAAGATTTTTCTTTTTTTAATTCCCCCAGTTGTTAGGAATTAAAAACGGTTGGCAATCAATGCTGAAAACTGAAGTCGGGTTACTACACCTTTGACTTGCAGGCCTGAGTATCGATGAACAACAAGAGACAGACATGGAAAGAGAGACAAAGGGTGAGGAAGAGAGACAGAGGATATAGGGAACTGATTATTTCCCAGCACAGACACTGACAGACAGGTAGTGTTGACACTGTACCTAGAGAGGCTGCCCTCAGCGGCCAGGCCCTGGGAGTCATCGAGGACATTAGGTTCACTGCAGGAGGGGCAGGGAGATGAAGCATTTAGGGAAAGAAAATGCAAAAAGCATGCAATTGTCTCTGTTTTCAAGAAAAAAATATCAACGGAATAAGAAAGGAAAAGGCGGACGGTAAAATCATTTGGTCTTGCACTGGCTCATCAAAACATATGACTCAAGGCATTGAAAGAGGAACATCTGATCAATCAAATTCTGGATAAAAGGAGCAATTTACAAATGGAGACTATGATACATGGAGACCTCCAAATCTATACAATACATTGCATGAGCTAAGTACCTCACTGAGGTGTGATTGTAATGCAAATAAGGGGTGGGGAGGATGGAGCTTAGAAAGTTTTCAAACCATTTTGCTGCCTGTATTTCCTTTTATTGTATTCTATTTACTTCCAGTTTCATTTAAGATCTTCCCCCTACCACCACCCCATCAGTTCACTTATTCAGGCTAATCCACTTAACATGAGCTGTAGAACAACATTCTAGTTCTGATGCCATTCAAAGGCCAAACTGCTGGAAAGCATGATCTTGCATTGCAATGAAACTGTAAGTAAACAGCTCGAACGTATACTGGCAAATCTGTACCCAATCACACCGCCTCAACTGCTGCCTACTTCCCCATCAAGCAGGAACAACCAGCAGTATTCCATTCTGTTCGCTTACATGTGAAATATGAAAGATAGAAAGAAGTTTGGTGGATTACCAGCAGGAAAGCAATAACATTACTATACATCTATTAGTTCATATGTAATACACTCAAAAAATCCCAGAGACCATTGCTCATCCATGACGAAACGGGTATGCGGTTGAGAACAAGGATTATGCCTGCTGGGCCAATGAAGTATTTACCCTGCACAGTAGATTTCATGCTTAAAAAGGCTAAGAGTCCAAATCTATATTGCAATTAAACTTCATTATTGTTCTCAGCATCACTAATTAAAGAGCACCGCAGCCCACAGGAAAAAAATTACAGTAAAATATACTTATTGTAAAGACATTAAGGAAATGGAATGAAATGAATTTAAAGATGTCCTCACAAGTACCCTTTATGCAACTCTGGGATACAATTGGAGTGGCTTCTAGTTCAGCAATTACCTCCCCTATCATTGCCGGTATATACTATAGCTGTTCCTTTTAACGGTTACATGCTCCATACACTGAGGGATTTCTAACTGAATTACAAACAAGGCTGAGCAAAGGGACAATGGCCAGTCATAAGACAATGCAGAATTCACATTTTCAAGATTTATAAAAAATGACATAAATGAATCTATATATTGACCCTTTATCAGAGCTCTTTGCAAATCTATATGACATATAAATAAAAAATAAACATTGTTTACTGAAAAATAACATAATTTAATTGGAAAAATCTCTTGTTCATTGGCTTCTATGTCATGCACCTGACTAATGAGTGCAATGTACAATACCCAAATCCTCTCTCTCTCTTTCTCTCTCACTCTAAAAAGAGGCATCCAAGATTAGCTCTAGCCGACAGAGAAGTTTCTGATTTAGAATAATCCCACTTCTCTTTCTGTCATTAACTAATGTGCAGAGGAAAACTAATTTTTGTTCTGACTTGGGGGTTGAGATTGTACTGAGGAAACTTTCCCCGCATGCTAGGATTTCTCCCTAGTCATTTTAAGTGCTGTATGCAGGACTCTGGCTCAGAATGAAACCTCTAAGTGTACTCTGCACCCTGAAATCATGCCTATATCTTTGAAATCCATATCAACAGGCATGGCATTAGCAGAGAAACAAAGATGCTGTCAGTTTCTGACAGGAACGTTTCTAACAATGAAATGTGGTTCTCATGAAGGTTATGCATTACACATTGTATTGAAGAATTGTTATGTTCTAACCTGCGGCAAGTACTTGCACTGACATCAATGGGACTACTCAAATGAGCAAGCACTGCAGGTGGAAGATTAGCCTTTTAGTACTCGGGTGCTGAATTTACCACCCTCACCCTGCTGCTATGTCTGAGTGACACACACTATACCTTTGGAATGTCTGCTCTGGAGAACAGAGTGGGAAAGGTAAAAAGCACATGTTGTTACCTTTGGCTGGGTAACATGCCCACCTCAGCCTGAGGTGCAGACATGCTGGAGATATGGCTGGAGAACCGCCGCCTCCCAATGGCACCCATAATGTAGGCTTCCTGTTCACTTACCACACTGGGCATGCTCACTGAGTCATCTAGAAAGGACATAGGAAAGAGACCAAAAAAGAAAAAAATTCATCCAAAACCCCAATGACACATTTAAAACTTTCCAGGTAATTCCAGATCCTGTCCCATGTTCATGCCTGGTGCACACAGAACTCTCTAATTCACTCAGGTCTAACACTGCAAATGTGTGCATCTGCTTAACTTTTCTACCACACGTAGCCATAGTAAAGTAAAACGTGCATACATGTTTGCAAGTTCAGAGCTTTAGACTGCAGGCCCTTTGGAGAAGGGACCCTCTCTCTGTTATATATTTGTACATTGTTTCGGACAATGAGTTCAGGGCGTTTAGGTGCTACCACAGTACAATTATTATTTTTAAGTTGTCCAACAAAATATGATGCCTCTTGGGAATGAAAACTATAACGGGACATTTTGCTCATAAAAAAATTAATACATTTCAAGATCCAGAAAAATCAACCTTATTACAAGATAAAGGAAAGAGGAAGAGATGTACAGACTCAACAGTGTCTAACTTGCAAAATGCAGTACTTTCGCAAAATGCTGATCTTATATTCATAAAAATATAGGTGAACTTATGCAAAATAAGTCTGTCACATATGCTTGATTTTGATTAGAGCTGGTTGAAATTTTCAACAAAATATTGAAATAAAAAAAACCTGACCAACTCTATACCTAGTCTGAAAACAGAGGACAAATTCATTGAAATTTTTCTGTATTTAATTTTTTTTTACATTTCAAAATAGAAACTGGAGAAATTTTCATGTAATATTTCTATCCTCCCTTTTTTAACCAGCTCTAATTTTGATATGTTGGGATAATCTGTGGGTGAATATATTCTGATAAATTCCTGTTTCTAGGAAAAAAAGATTGCATATTTATATTGTAGTTGCATTTAAAGAGGACATGTATCATTCAAAAATAAACCCAGTACTACCTATATTTTCACTTACATCCCAAGAGAACCTGAAAGCTGTTTGAGTTTTAATTTTTTCTTATGAACACCAAGATGTGGAAGTTTTGCTGCATTTAATTATGTGAATTTGAATGCTATACCAACGCTGCCGCATTTATTTGATAAAAAATGTCTGTGGATTTGTAACACAAATACAATAACTTTCCTATAACATTGGAGGATTCTTTTAATCAAATGATCATTTATGACCTGCTAGTATTTTCAACCCAACAAGTAGTTTAAATACTACTTATGGAAAGTTCATGCTGCACGTTGTTCCTCCGACATGCCATTAACTAAACTGCCTTAATATCTTCTCTTTTAGAATTAATTTTCCCTGGAGAATTTAGGTTAATTTCTTTGGGTTATTTTGGTGGCTCTCTCATGCTTCTTCTGGCATGTCAGCCAGCTTTAAATCAGACTGGGGTGGAACAGTGCTGGCTCTAGAATCTTTACTGGGCTAGGCAAACAGGAAGATGTCGATTCATCACAGCTTGCAGTCACTTGTAATGAATCCAAGACTGTCACCAGAAGATATCAGTCACCAACTACCGTGTGTAGAAACCAGGACACAAGCTGTGCAATGTTTTGTAATAAATCCATATGCATAAAGTTTCAGGAGGAGCACTCACTCTGTTAGGGACACCTTCTCCACATGACAAGCCCGTACACTTTTTCATCTTCTAGGGCCATTGCCTCTCTCATGTCTGACATTTTCTGGGAATAGGCAGTTGTCCCCAAGCACTAAAAGTGAGTGGCAAGGATTTCAAGCCATTAGGACAACCTCTGTACCACCAGAAGACAATAAAAGCTACAGGAGTGGGAAGCCCAAGCCTCCTGGATAGAGATGAGAGGGGCTCCTGGCTGATGGTTTTGAAAGAAACCAGGCAAAACTTGGAAGTTTCTGATATCAAAACTTAATTCAGGCAAACACAGTGGTTTCAATGAGCTTCCCTTCAAACTCAAAGTGAAATTTGGATTGTGCAAATCCACACAAGCTATAAAAAAACTAAACCGTCTCTGCAAAGAGACACCAGGATGTTTCATACAACCCAGAACCTTTTCTGCCCTTATCACTGGGCATAAAGGAGTGGAATATTGGCTGACAGAAGTCTTAAGGCTTGATGTCCTCTGTTGATCAGCTAATGTATTGCAAAATACTCACAAATACTTGAGTAGGTCAGACATCCCAATCAGCACAGATACTAGCCGTGGCTTGAGCATACGTAGTGCAGGTACAGGTACCCGTAGGAGCCTGTGATTCAGAGGTGAGCAGGAAGTGCATAGCAAGCTGATACTGCTGCAATGCGATGCTTGCTACATTGCCACCAAATTGCTCCTGCCTAATAGCAGGATTAAGGTCAAAGATGGGACCGGTTAGCTAAATGCCTTATCAGCATTGTGAGGACTGCCCATGTCTCTTCTGCTATACTTATGGTCTACACCTGCACCCTACCGTTCCTCAGCCCTGTGCTCAAGAGTATGGAAAGAGGCATGTGAGGACTTGACATTAAAAACTGCACAGTGTGGCGACCACCCCTAATGCTGAACCGTGTGCCCACATGTACCCTCTGTTCACACGTGTGCTGGAGAGCAAGAGTCTTTTCCTCCCAGCCGTGCACAGGGCAAGGGCTTGTAGCATTAAGGACTCATCCAGTAAAGAGTCCCTGATCATTCTACTGCTCAAAACAACACCCCATTCTGCCTGTACAGCAGAGCTGGGTCTAGGCAACAAAGGGCTGCTACTGTACTCTGATCCTGCCCCGGCAACCACATACTTTCTTCATCCTCCTCATCCGTGCGGCTCAGAGTGTCCTGCGAAGCCTGATGGGAAGGCTCGCTGTCCTGCTCCCAGACGGTGCCGGTGCCTGTGTTGGAGCGGGACATGGTAGCGAGGCTGAGGCGGTACGCGGAGGTGGAAGTGCCCACAGTGCTGATGGAGGTCTTCCCTTGGTAGGCTGCACAGAGTGGGAAAAACAAAGCCGAGTCAGTTCCGATGCTGAAAGAAATATTGTTCCCAGTAGGGCGAGGGCGTCTTCCTCACCCTGGGTTTATGGGAAAGGCAAGAGAAGTGGGAAAGTCAGAGGGCCGAATGGCCTTCTGCAGCAGCTGTGAAAGAGAACTCTACCACTGCTTTTGCTTGACACCAGATCAACACAACTGCACTAGCTCAGCTAGCCTGTAAGAAACTTTTGTCACTACAGGAATTTCTTATGTCCTCCGATTCTCCCCCTGAGCCATAGTGCCATATTCACTGCCCCTCTGCAAGGTTTAGCAAGCAAGGCACATTATTATGGGGCAAAACAGTTGGAGCTACTTTCTTTCTAAGAACAAAGTACTCAATATAAAGTTTCCACAATCTGGAAGTAATGACTGCTCTCTAGTGGCAGCAAATGTACACAGCAAAGGAGAAAGTTTGCATAAGTGGCCACTTTATGAACGGTCTGGAGTTTTCCTGTTGATTATAAGGGCATAGATTTGGGCCAAAAAATGCTCAGCTGTCCTTTCACAGGGAAGAAAAGAAAAGAAATATCTCTGCTGATAAACAAGTAGCTAATCCTAAAAGAGGGGAGCTGAGACTATCTAGAGTTAAAAAACTACTTTCACCTCTACAGCCCTGGTTAGAGTGCACTTTGGTCTGCTGTGACTGAAAGAGGTTACCATCTGACGGCTGTGTGAAGGCATATGAGACGTGAGATGGTGTTCTTAGTTTAGTTAGTGGAGAGGTGAATGTAACAAGGCTGCCATTACAAAGGGTAGTAATTTTCACTTTTGTTGTCTGTCTCAGCTGACAGGGCAGTGATTGACAGGGCATGAAAACCAACCCTGTTGCCCTCAGTGTGTTGTGGCACATTAACAAGGCAGTGCGGGTGAGCTCTGTATGATGTACCTCGTCTTTTCATAAAGAAGGGGCTTCAGTCTCCAGGGCTGCCAGGCCAGCACCTTTTGCAAGCAAAAAATTCACTTAAAAAAAAAAATTACCATGCTACTGCTGTTGGTGTGATGTGTACCCCCATGCACCCCCGCAGAAAAGACGAAGCTGTCACAACAGTTCCAAGACGTGCATTTCTCTTTTTTTAAAATTCCATGTATTTGTTGTAGAAGGAAGAACTGCATATTTTTATGCATTTAAGCTTCCATATATTAAATCAAGTTTCACACACAGGGCTATACTATGGGCAAAATTATTGTTTCTTGCGTATGTATCCACACAAAGGGGTAAGAAATCCTCTCTCCTCTGCATGCGAGCATCCTCCTCCTCCCAGGACAGCCTTACCTGACCCACTGTGCACTGCCTCCTTCAGGATCTTGAGCTCGCTGTTGAATTCTGTGATGAGGGAGCTCTTGCACAGAGGGCGTGGTATGAAGCGCCTCTCTAGCTGGTCAGCGATATGTTGTCGGGCAGTCATCTCCTCGTGATTCTCTGCGGGTTGGGTCAGCAGCTGACAGAGAGGCATAACAACCTCTATTAGCACAAGAACACTCCAGTATCACTGAGAAACAACGTTCTGTTCCTTTCCAACTAGCTCATGAGTGCCCTCGCATCACAGTCCCCTGGATGCTTGTACACCTAGAGGCTGAGGCAACAAGCAGAGGGATGTTATCTAGCTAGGGGTGAGCTTTGTAGTTGCATGTGAAAACATAACCAAACACGCAGGTTCTCTCTACGCTTTTTGGAATATGCATATCTGACTCAATGTACATTGAAATCAGTCACGGTTGCTATTAATATATTAGCAGTCTATCAGGGCTTCCTTGTGCTAAGCAATACATTTACACACAATAAGAGACAGTCCCTGCCCCAAAGAGCTTACAATCATAGAAAGGTGGGGCTGGAAGGGACCTCGAGAGGTCATCGAGTCAAGACTCCTGCACTGTGGCAGGACCAAGTAGACCAACACTGACAGGTGTTTGTCCAACTCATTTTTAAAGGCTTCCAATGATGGGGACTCCAGCTATACATGTCAGTGTAAGTAGCAGCAGCCTGGGCACACCAACTGCCCGTCCATTATCAAGCGCTGTGTTGGCTTATGGCTCAAAGCCAATACAAAGTGGGAAGGTGCTTCCCGTCAGATAAAGTCAGTGCAAGGGTCTCCCCCCGACCCAACCAACAACCCTGTTTAAAAAAATCTTCTCTTGATACATCATGCTACCCATCCCGGATCCTGTTCATCAGATCCACACAACCCCATAGTGGCCTGGTTTCTCAGGGCTTGTGTTCATTGCAGAGTTAGTCTGGGCTCTTATTTGGGTGTTGCTCCTAACCCCATCCACACACAAAAACCTTTGACCTGAGGTTGGTGCTTTCAACCCAGGTTAACTGGCCCATCCTGGGCTATAATGTTAAACCCTGATTCTGCTTTCATGCAGGTGGGTAACCCACCCACTTTTTGCAGTGAGTATGCAGGCTAACCCTCTTGAGCACCAACAGTCATCCAGCACCTTCCCATAATTTCTCCATCATGTGCCAAAACAGACAGACAAGTTCTCCCACAATCCACTGAGAGAGAATCACTGCATCACAAAGAAGCATGGGCTGTCCCCCAGAAATCCCAGCGACATACCAGGGTGAGTGCAGCACGAGTGACCACACAGTAATGTAGGTGGTGCTGTGCAGCTTGGCTGCTTACACCCGGGCTAGGCTAAGTCAGGTGCTGATCATCCGGGCTAACTCTGCAGTGAAGATGTACTCTTATTGGTTGGGGCAGACAACTAACCCTGTCACCAGGGTATCTGGGAATGACAGCTCACTCCTTCCATCTCCAGTGTGTGCCCACTACAGCCCCTGACAGTTACTGCTCAAAACCAGGGGAAAGAGTGGAGCAAGTGTACGGCTTCTGGCCTGTCCCCCTGAACACTTTTAAAATGTTTCTCATTCTGTCACTGGGCCATCCAGGAAAGACACAGGCCTTTGAGTTGGTGGCAGAAGGTCCCTCATGCAAGATTAATTCATAAGGGGATAGCTGGTTTATGAGATCTCTCTACCAATCCCAGGGTTCACCATATTATTTGACAAGCCAGGGTTTATGGGGACTAGCATTTGGATTTTTCCATACGCAGATCTGACACCTGCAACCACTAATCTCAAATTAATACAAACATTAGCCCCAAAGCTGAGCAAATTTATATAAAGTCACCTCAATAGTGGCCACTTGTGACCTCCTTTCTAAGGCTCTGATCCCAGGAGTTGACCAAGCTCCTGCAATTACCTTTGAAGTCAGGGGATGGTCAGTGCCTTGTGGGATAAGACCCTAGCAATGCAAGGTAAAATGCCTGCCCAATGTGTAAGGATTCCCCTGTTAGCACCTTGAATGCTGGCCCATGAGAAATCTTCCTGGCTTGTGGAATGCTGGAGGCTTCCTTTACTGTCTCATATGTCTGCCTCAGAGAGCCGGACGGTGGAGGTTGAGCTGATGGATAGTATCTACTCTAATATCCATTATTACATCATCAACATCATCATCATCATTAACTATCCAAGTTTCAAGAGAATTTCAGGAGATGGTGATGAGTCTCATTCTGCACCAGTGTGGCGTTGTGGATCCGCTGCATTAGAATTCCCGTCATTATAACTTACTCTTTGAGTTGCCCCTAAAAGTCCACCATGATGGATGCTCCTTAGCGGCAAGAGGGTCCATACACAGGTCTACTAGTGAACCAAGATCTCAGAAATGCCTCCAGCCATCCTTCCGAGACAAAGCACAGGAGTCAGGGGTCATTTCCTATGCAAAAATACTCTTCTCCCCAAGAATGCGGCCGCCCTCAAAGCCCATGTCACATTCTCCTTGCAAGGCAGTGTGGGGTGTCTTGCCTAAAAATATGAACTAATGAAGCAGCTGACACTACGGAGAAAGCCAGTGTTACCTTGCACTGAATGAAGGGCCGAAGAAGCACAAAGATAGGGATCCGGGTGCGAACAATAAAATCCAGGAAGTCCCAGAGGGCTAGCCCTCCCACCTTGCGCAGGGCCATCTCTTTGACTTGCAGGCTCAGCCAGTACCACTGGCTGCCAAGTTGGCGCTCAAAGCACACGAGGATCACCTTCAGGGCTGCAGAGGAACAAACACCAGCACATGTAGAGAACTGCAGAGCCAGAGCCATTAACAGCTGGAGTATTTGCAGTGAGCAGTGCAGTGCACACACTCCTAAGCCAGTTTCTTTACTATCATCTGCCAACTCCTGCTGGGGTGTAGGGCAGTCTTGGGGTGAGAGCACAGGACCTGGCAGCAGGAAGCACAAGTTCTGTTCCCAGCTCTGCCAGCAAGTTACTGGAAGATTTTCCTTCTGTACAGCTATGTTCCTTTAATTTCTCCATGAGATACCACCCAGTCCAAAGTTCTGGGACCGCACTAAAGAATTATTTCCCTTTCCTGGGGATTTACTTCTTTCAAAACCAGTCCAGTGTGGGGATAGGTTCCATCCTCTGATCAAGGACAATGAAGAGAAATCTAGGCTGTGCAACCCCATAGAGGAATGGGCATGTAACTGCTGTTGGGAGGTCGTTAATGAGCTACGAAGAGAGACCTTGCAGTACTGCAGCTGCGAGAGCCATACACCAAAGTTTATTTTGGATCCAAGAAGCCAAGTATCAGAATTCATTAGCACAACCCATTGAAAAGGTAATTTACGAATGAACAAGGTGTAGGCTGGAAAGAAGCTGCTTATTAAAGGCTTGATTGTGTCATAGGCGGTATATCACCAAGTGGGGCAGAAAGAACGGCCCTTATCCTCCCACTTGGGATACACAGACCTTGGGCCCAGGCACAGAAGAATAAGCAGGGCTATTTGTCTCCTTGCTCCTTCCCCAGTAAAAGACGGTTTGGGAAGTGGGTGCAGATTTGACACCACCTCTCCCTGCAAGTTTGCCCAGATTAGCTGACCAGTGTGTGAGTGCTAGCGTAGGTCAGCAGCCAATTATCCCTCCCAAGAGCAAACTGAGCAGGAGCAGATCTATCAATCAGTGAAGCATCGCTAAGACCATGCCTGCCAGAGCTATTCCTGGCTTGGTGCAGCATGTGCACCACTCAGTGCTCATGGCTGTGGCTAAAGCAGCTGTAAATAGCTCAGGATATGCCTTCACTGCAGCCGGGGGTGTAATTTCCAGCTCGAGGAGCCATAACACACTAAAGATATCGCACAACTGCAGTGGCCCAAGAGTGGGACAGGCCAGCGGCACCAAGTAAGGATCCTGGGTCTTGGACAGGATCGCTGCCCCTCCTGCTGCATGCTGCATGCACTGCCATGGCTACACTTCTGTTTTTGTGGTGGATGTGTCAACTCCAGCAGGAAATGACACCTTCTGGCAGCAGGGCAGACATAACTGTTAGGATACAGATATTCAGACCTGTCTGCAAAGGCCTATGCTTTAAGAATTTAGGTGTATTCTTATCACTTAGCTAGTTATAGAGGTATAGAAGAAAGAATAAAAAAATCACTGTCTGTGTAGTGGCCTTCTCTTACCGTGACAGTCTGAGGCCTGGCTCTGTAGCAGCCATAAACTGGGAAATGTATGGTCACATCCTCACATTCCAAACTAGTCACACTGAAATAAGGCAATCTGGGGCTGTTAGGAAAGCGATTCGATCTATCACCTCCAGAGAAAGGGAAGAGCCTAGAAATTTAGTTTGATAGTTTTCTGTCTGGTAAGAACTCACTTAACAATAGACACAGCTGGAGAACCCTTATGTCTGTATAGATGTAGTTGTGAAATCCTCACTTCTGTATTGTTTTGTATGTTTATTTGCATGGTCTCTGTCTGGTTCTATGATTGTTTCTGTCTGCTGTATGATTAATTTTGCTAGGTGTAAACTAATTAAGGTGGTGGGATATAATTGGTTAGCTAATCATGTTACAATACGTTAGGATTGGTTAGGTAAATTTTAGTAGAATGATTGGTTAAGGTATAGCTGAAAATATTACTATATAAATTACGGGCAAACAGGCCGTAAGTTGGGATTCGAAAATAAGGAAAAGGAACTTGAATTTAAGTTTGCTGGAAGTTCACCTCAATAAACATCAAATTGTTTGCACCTTCAGACTTCGGGTATTGTTGCTGTCTGTTCATGCAAGAAGGACCAGGGAAGGGTGAGAGTGAAGGAATAAGCTCTCTAACATCTTGGTGTCGTGACTCGGATACATCGCATCAGATAGGTGACATAGCCTGTAAGTCCCCCTCCCCAACAGTCTGTGCAGCTGCTTGGAGAGGGTATGGCGAACTCTCGTGATGGTAGTTGCGGGTTCTGGCAAGCTGGGGTAACGCATTTTTTGAACAAATGGATAAGGAAGAATCAGGCCCCATGCCAGGTGCAGGGATCCACCTGGGATGAGATTGAGAAGGAGATAGGGGAGGTTTTGGGAGACCCCAAGGGAAAGGAATGTAGGAAAAAGGGAATGGTATTACAAGGTTTGTGTGCTGGGATGGCATACTGGGTAAAAAGGGAAGCTGATTTCCTCCAACACATTAAGGATTTGGAGGGGATTGTGGATCAGCAGCGGATTTTAACAGAAAAATCCGTGTTAGCAGTAGAGGTGGCAGATTTGAAGGCACGGGATGCTGCACGGACAGAGGAGACTTGTAAGGCAATCCGGAGAGAGAGGGATGAACTGCTGGGGAGAGTAGGAGACTTAGAGGAGGAATTGTATCAATGTAAACATGGGGGCAATGGACTTGGGGACCCCAGACCATCCGCCCCACTAATGGAGCTGAAGGAGACACCTCCACCACCCTATCCTGAAAAACACTGTACCCACCACTGCCCGTGGACGTTGTAAGCCGGCGATCCACTGTTACAGCCCCTGCGAGAGAGGCTACTTGGGAGGAACTACAGGAGGCAGGAATAGTGGCCCCCAGTTGCAGGGTGGGGGGATCATGCCCCACAAGTAGTAGAACAGGCAGAAATCCGCCCCTTGTCCCTGAAGGACCGGGAGGCAGTACTAGGCTGTTTGAGAAAGGTACTCCGGGAGGATTGGGATCAGTTTGTTCTATGGCTAGTGGAGGTGGGCAAGGAGATGGAGGCTCTAACTCGTGAGGACCAGGTGATCATATGGCGTAGTCTTTGTGGACGGGGCACCTTAGGAATTGATGTGGCAGGAGTGGCACACCCATTTCTAATCCCTGGACAGGTAGCAAAACCGTTGTTTGGGGTGTACTCTCGTACTGCGGGGATGAATAAGATGAAGCGAATCCCTGGGGAAAGAGGGCGAGATGCACTTAATCACATACAGGCATGGGCACGGTGCTGGGTGGATCGCCTAGATGGTCCATGGGTGATACCCCAAACAGGGGCACCAGGACCTGGTGGGGGTGTGGAGCATGTTAGGGGGTGTGGAATTGCTGGAAAAATGGTTGGAGCTGAATGATCCTCAGTTCGTGGGATATTTAAGGTTGCAGCATCCTGAACTTGCTCCCAATCAGCTACCCCAGTTTCTAGAACAGGCAGATGCATCGGGGGGAGAGCCAGTCCATGTTATTACTGAAGAGGATCAGTACAAGGTGGAAAGGGGTGGGTCAGCCCGGAGGGGAGGAGGTAGAGGGCGAGGTGGTGGCTTTGGGGGGGTAGTTAGGGACGAGCGGGCAGCTATAGAGCAACAGATCCTGAGACTGCAGGTTAGACTGACTACCCAGGATCTTACCAGATCAGGGGGAACGTGGCCCCAGAGGCCAGGGGACTGGGACTGCCCGAAATGCCAGACACACAATTTTGCTTGGAGACAGGAATGTCTTCGGTGCCAGGATCCCCACCCCCGTGAACCAGTGGGAGGGACAGAGGTGGGTGCTACAATGTACAGGTGCCCTGGGAGGCATTCTGTCCATGTTCTCAGTTTAGGACAGGATGTATCTGGTCACCCCACGCTCCAGGGAGCGATCGAAGGGAGTCCCATGAGGGATTTTTTGATAGGCACTGGAGCAGCCATCAGCTTAACCACATGGGGGCAGGGGAGGCCCTCAGAAGGAACTGTGACAATTGTAGGGGCAATGGGAGGGGATACACAGTTAACCCTGAGGCAGGGACAGATCAAAGGAGTCTGGGGGGAAGGGGAGATTATGTGGGGTTGTAATGATATGCTAAATCTGTTGGGGGCTGGAGATTTACATAAGCTGGGACTTGTACTGGACTTAGCCAATTGGGTGTGTTTACTGGGGCAGACGCAGGACGGTCAGGGCTATCCCTTTCCTATGGGGATAGCCACTATGACCATTAAAGCAGCACATGCCCTCCCACCACCCCCGGCTGGGTGGGAACACATCCCTGTGTGGGCCACGGATAACCTGGATTGTGGTAGGGGCAGCATGGAGATACTGCTAGAGGGAGGGGACCCTCCCCCATAGAAACAATATCCCATTCCTCGGGAGGCATTGGCAGAGGTGGGGGCAACTATTGGGGAATTGGAACAGAGGGGACTGATTAGAGCGTTTGCATCCCCTTGTAATGCTGCTGTGTGGCCAGTGAGAAAGCCAAACGGCACCTGGTGCCTCACTGTGGATTACAGGGCACTAAATGCTCTGGCCAATTCACCAGCCTCAGTAGTGGCAGTGTACCCTGAAATGCTAGCCCGCATTGGACCCCAATTCCAAATTATCACTGTGTTGGACATAGCAAATGGGTTTTGGTCTCTGCCACTAGCTACCTCATGTCAGTATAAAACTGCACTCACGTGGGAGGGCAGACAATTCTGCTGGACAGTCCTACCCCAGGGATATCGGGACTCCCCTGCAATTTTTCACAGATACATGAGACAGGTTCTGGAGTGGGTGGATTCAGCAAGGTGCATACAATATGTAGACGACCTGTTGCTAATGTCAAAGACAGAGGAGGAAGACAGGGAAATAACCGCGCAGGTCCTGCAAGCTTTGGCAAGAGCAGGGTTAAAGGTCAATGGGAAAAAGGCTCAGATGGGACAAACAAGAGTGACCTACTTAGGAGTGGAAGTGTCCCAAATGGGAAGGGAAATCGATAAGGGACGGGTGCAACTGATCCAGTCCGTACCACTGCCTACGGATGTTAAAAGTTTGCAAAGTTTTCTGGGTCTAACTGGATTTTGCAGAGATTTTGTGGCCAATTATGCTGAAATAGCCCAGCCTCTATTTGACCTAACCCGAGCCTCAGCTTGGGAGTGGTCAGAAGAGTGTACTGAGGCAGTGAAAGTACTAAAGGAAAACCTGGCCAGTGCTCCAGTGCTGGCCTCCCCAGATGGGAAGAAACTCTTTTATTTGTACCCTTTGGTATCTGACAATACCATTGGTTGTGCATTACTCCACACCGGAGTATGGAGCAAAGGACCGACCTGTGGCCGTTGCCTCTCGACTTCTGAGTGCTGGATGGTGTGAAAAGGTGCTGTTGTGCACCTACTAGGGGGTAGGGAAATTCAAATACTACACAGGGATGCAGAAACTAATAGTCTGATCTCATCATGACCCCCTGCGGCTGTTAAACATTCATACTATCTTACAGGGACAAGTGAGTGGGCAGGTATTGCCAAATGGTTGCTGGCTCTACAGGCAGAAAACATTAAAGAAGAAGTGTTAAAGGAGCCCATAGTCTGGGTAGCCAGATTACATCTGGCTGGCATCCCATACCAATGGGAAGCCAGCCCAGGTAAAACCCAATACCAGGTGTTTCAGCAGCTAACCTCAATCAGGTAAAGCAGGGGACACTGGTATGGTTTTTAGATGGAAGTTGTAGGTATCCAGGTGGACAGAAAACTGCAGGTTTAGCTGTTGTGGGAATCAGAGGAAATAAGACAGTCAGCACCATTGGTTTCTCACTGGAAGCAAGGTCAGCTCAGGAGGCAGAACTGGCAGTCTTGCTAACAGCTTTAAATGAAGTGGATCCTAAATTTGAGCCAGAATGTTGGGTGGTGGTAGATTAAGATTATGTATTTCATGGGGCCACATTAATGCTGAGATGGTGGTGTGAAAGTAGAATGAATTATATTGTGAAAACAGAAAGGATTAAAGAAATGCTGTCTGTACCTTTAAGCAAAATTGTGGGAATGCTGCAATCCAGGTGTCAGGAATACAGACATTAACATAGAACAATTGCACCATTTAAGGGCAATTGGTGAAGTATTAGCCTTAGACTGCTGATAAGTTAGTAAGGAATAGGATATGCATGCTGTGCCCCAGGTGAATTTTACTGTTTGCTTTCTTTGTCCTTTTGTCTAATTCCTGCTCTTTTATCTGTATAAATAAGACTGTTTGGTCTTGCATGGCCACTCACTCTCATTATGGGTGTTATTAGCAGGAGCGCTGTGCTAATAAAACAGAGTGGTCTGACAAACTGTGAGTCCTGAGTCTACTTGACAATTTGGAGGTTCCACGAGATGGCAACCGTCTTCACTGGGGCCTGTGCGATTCCTGATCGTTTTTGAGGATGACTGTGGCAGCTGGCACCTGGGCATTGGCCCGAGCAGTCCTCCACTAGAACAGAAAAGGCGCACGACCACAGTGAAGTCTATGCCCATCGAACCATGTTGTGTCCCACTCTGTTCTGGTAGGGATCCTGGGATCTGAATCATGAATCTGGTCATGGTATTATTTCTGTGTTTTGTGTCCGGACTAAGGACTGTCTGTCTCTGTGTCTATCCGTCTCTCTGTGGATTGTTGAGTCTGGGCGCCGTCTCTGTCAGGGATCAGCGACCAAGTGGTTCCTGTCCCCGCGGTCTGAGTGAGTGGATCTGACGCAATTGCAGCGGCACTGCACTTGAGGTAAAACTCTGTTTGAAAGCAAGGGCGATTGAGCAGTAGCCTGTGGCCTTTTTGTGTCTGCACCTGGCCATCACTCTGACGAACTCAAATTTCTTCTTGTGTGATTGGTGTTGTGAAGTCTCCTGTTATTGGTAACACATGTCTAAGTCGGACAGTTCCCGATTAAATGAACCCGAGCTCATTTTATGTGTTTAGGATGGGTCCGACTCCTGTAAAAAGGGTCCAGACTCCTGTAAATTCTGGAAAAATGGTCTAGGCTACTCGGGGATCCCAAACACTTCAGTGGCCACTGTTAAAATCTTGGAACAAAGACTGAGTGGCGTCTTAAAGGAAAACTCGCCACCTAAACTAAATTGGGTAAAGGAGAGGTTAATTGTTTCATGCAGGGTGAGAAGAGCAAATTTGTAGGTGGACAAAATCAAACTCGCCTCTCTCAATTATTCAAATAATAAGTTAAAAGTTTTATTAAAAGCCTCCTGCCCCACCACCAGACTGATGCCCTTTACCCCATTCTCCAACCTTGGATCGATCCCAACCCCCTCTTCATATTCCATCTCATTGTAAAAGGACAAAAAGCCCCTTGTTCTGTTCCCCTTTGTTGTCTGCCTCAAAAACTGATTCTTTAGTGTTCCATTACCAATTCAGCAAGGAGGGTGGGCTCCTCAACTGCCCCACCCTTCCGGTCCCTTTCTTGAACATTTCTCAAATTGTGAGTGACCATAATAGCACTCACAATTGGTTACTGGAAAAAGCAGGATTGGGCCCAGACAAGCAGGCAAGCAACAGATAAAGAAAACCGAAAAACAGGTTGAAAGCCCTAAGGGATAGTGTCAGGAGTAAGAAAAGCAGTAATTGCAAGGCATGAACCCGAAACATACTTAAATAAGTGAAATCTGAGGTGATAAAGGTTCATTTTTGGGACATAAGTGATTTAAGGAAGAGAGAGTGAAATAACTCTACAGAGGCTGGAAAGAATAAATAGTTAAACTTTGTGGAAATATGTTAAAAGGAAAATGTTAAAGAGAGAGAATCTTGTTTTCTTTGCAGCCATCTGAAGGGGAAATGGGGCCCTTTTCCAGAAGAATGCTGTAAATAATCCAAATATATATACAGCTATGTAAAACAAGCAGTGTAAAGGAATGTTAAGGAAAAGAAAATGTGTTATGTATTTATTGTCTTGTGTGAAAATATGTAAGTTCTAAGAATCTAAACCAACATATCTGGTTTGTAAACTCCTGTTTTCTAGGTGTGAGATAAATTGGCTTGTTTTTGTTTTAATGCCACTAAAATTAATTTGACTCTTTAATTCAATTAACACAATATGGAACAGTAATGACACCTGGGAAGAGGCTATTGGCAGTTCCTTTATCCCACTTGGGGGAGTAATGCACCAAGCAAAAAGGCTCCTGAGGTTACAAGCAGTAGTTAAAATAATGGCAAATAAAACTGGAGAAAGTTTAAGAGCCCTGGCCAAAGAAACAGGGGTGATCCGACAGGTGGCTCTCCAGAACCGTCAGGCATTGGACATAGTGCTGGCGGCCAAAGGATGGACCTGTGCTCTCATTGGAAAACAATCTTGTCTATTTATACCTGATGATACCAATGAGGTAATAGATCGCGCTAGCCACTTAGAACAAATCGCATATCTTCCCCATGTAGAGTCGAGTTCTTTAAGGAAGTGGCTAAGTAACCTGTTCAATTTCTCTGGCATAGGAAACTGGTTGTTTCAGGGAGCCCTAACTATCCTGTTTGGAATCTTAGTGATTTTTGTATGCTTTCGTTAATCTGCTGTTGTATCCAGAATTGTGTCACCCAGGTGACTGCCCCAAAACAGAGTGCTAATATGATGATTTTGAATATTGCTGATGAACAAAGAGATAAGGAACGATTAATATGTGGAACCCAGTCCAATGTTGGTCATGGCGAAGTGTGACCAAAAAGAGGGATTGTGAAAGTAGAATGAATTATATTGTGAAAATAGAAAGGATTAAGAAATGCTGTCTGTACCTTTAAGCAAAATTGTTGGAATGCTGCAATCCAGGTGTCAGGAATACAGACATTAACATAGAACAATTGCACCATTTAAGGGCAATTGGTGAAGTATTAGCCTTAGATCAATAATAGTTAGTAAGGAAGTAGGATATGCATGCTGTGCCCCAGGTGAATTTTACTGTTTTGCTTTCTTTGTCCTTTTGTCTAATTCCTGCTCTTTTATCTGTATAAATAAGACTGTTTGGGTCTTGCATGGCCACTCACTCACATTATCTGGGTGTTATTAGCAGAGCGCTGTGCTAATAAAACAGAGTGGTCTGACAAACTGTGAGTCCTGAGTCTAACTTTGACAGTGGGCAGATAATCATTTCAGGGTAACAGATGGCTCCACAATCAAGCATGCTAAATGGTGGAAGCGAGTGGAGGAGCTCAGTCACTGTTTTACATGGATCGATGTGGTGAAGGTATAAAGGCACACAAGAAAACAGTACCCCTAAGCAAAGGGAATAATCTGGCCAATGCAGAGGCCAAGGGAGCTGCAACAGAGGCACCTCCATGGCCCTGGGAGCCAGAAGAGAGTGTGCCTGTAGCAGTGATAACAAGAAGTGGGGTGGATACAGATCAGGGAGGGCGAATTCGGGAGTTGCTCAAATCTGACCCAGGACTGGCAGGCATCATAAAACTTGGGGCAGACATATGCCAAAGGTGGAACTAATGGAAGGGATTTGGTGTGTCTTTACAGCTGAGGGACCAGTAATGCTGTGCCCCCAGCGAAGCTGGATGGCTTTCTTAAGCTGGGTGCATGGCAGCTTGGCAAGGTGACACCCTGGATTTGAGAAGGCACTGGGAACTTTAAAAAGGTTGTGCTGGTGGCCAGGAATGGCAGCTGATTTAAAATCACATCTGGAACATTGTTTGGATTGTGCCAGGCACAAGCCACCTCAAAAGGTGCTAAGGGAAGAATTAATGAGACAAGGATACAAATTGATTACACAGGACCCCTATCACCAGATCACAGGAAAAACTGGTTCATGTTGGTGGTAGGGGATGCTTTCAGCAGGTGGATGGAAGCTTTCCCCACAAAGAATCAAACTGCCAGGTAACTGCTGCAATACTGGTAAATGAGGTATTCACTCGCTGGGGGGTCCCAAAGGTGATTGACTCAGACCAAGGAGCTGCTTTCCAGACAGATCTGTTAGGGGAGCTCTCACCCCTCACTGGAATCACACCATTGTTCCATATTGCTCATCACCCACAGGCTGTGGGGCCGGTGGAACGCATGAATCGCACCATTAAAAGTGAGCTAAGAAAGGGAATGGAAATGGGAGGAAAAAACTGGTCACAGTTACTGCCCTTTGTCTTAATGAGAATAAGGGCCCGAGAATCAAAGGGCACAGGATTTTCTCCATACAAGGCTCTCATGGGAAGGCCCATGGAACAGTGGGAAAATCTACTTACCCCAGTACCTGGGGAAGTCACTACACGCGGCTTAACACAAGAATGGATTTGAACTCTAATCGACCACGTAAAACAGGTACAGCAGGCAGTGGCCTCCCGAGATGAGCAAGGAGCAGTAAAAGTCAAAGCATAGTATGACCTGCCCGGGGAGCGTAATTTACTCATGGTAGGAGACTTTGTGACGTACAAAATTCCAGGTCAACAACATCCATTCCCAGCTCCTAAATGGAAGGGCCCCTATCTTGTCCTTGACCAACTAGGGCCCAGTCTGCTATTACTGGGTACAGAGAATGGAGAACGGGAGTGGGTTCACTGCACACAAATAAAAAGGTATAAACAGGAGATTGGAAAAGGGGACGTGTAAATTTTGTGTGTGTATTACAGGTTAATTCGAAAAGGATGAAAATTCCCTGGTCCTGGATGGAACAATTACTAGTGCTAACCACAATTCTCACATTTACAAATTCTATTCAGATCCTGCGATGTGAAGTATCAAAAGGAGGAAACACATGGACGATTACACATGCAACCTGTGGTAATAAAGCTAATGAAGACTATGAGAATCTCCCCATAGAAAGATGTGCCACTAATACTCCAACAGGAATTTGGCAGTGTTGGTACATGGTTTATGGATTAGATGGGGGAATCCCAACCTAGTGGAGAATATCAAATTTATCAGGAAATGTTGCATGGTACTCCCTGGGTGCTGCCATGATCAATGATAGTGGGAAACAGTTACTCAGCTATGTGGTTTGTTACAGAGGGTCCAAAGAATATAACCCTCTGGTCTCCTGGAGCAAATGAACCCTCTGGGGAAAATAGGGCCCCACATTTAGGGTGTGATGTTACCATATGTAGCCACAATGGTACTTCCATGGAAGATAATCCCTAAAGGTGTGATTGTTACGTACACATTACATTGGGCGTAAAATCCCCTTTGGGACTCTGGGTGTATCATGAGTTAACCGTTTTACAGAACGTAACCCTACAGGTGATATGGATGCCAAGTTGGAAGAATCCAAATTTAAAGTGGCCACAGCCTGGAACTGAAAATATTCCCCGAAGAGCAAATGTATGGGAGCCATTGTGGGAGCAGGTGCAACCAGCACTTTTTAATGTGTCCTTTCACTCTATTACATGGGTAGTACGCCCCAAGGAATGGTGGGTGGACCAAATTCATCCTAACTGTAGTATGTACATAAAAGGGTTGAAACAACAATTTAATTGGTGGGTGAGGGGACACACCTGGAATCGTCGTTGGAAAAGAGGACTGTGGGCAGCTGGGAACACTATGCTGGGTACATAGAATCTGCAGGACGAGTGGGTAACCAAACAATTAGTAAGCCAAAATGTAAAATTTCAACAACAAATTAATGAATTAATGGCACAGCAACTATTGGCAGTTGCCACAGGGTGGAGGACAGCAGTAGAGGTAAACTTGCAGTTAACTCATTGCGCAGGGGACCTGGTGACATGGGTTGCGGATAGCTTCAGAAGATTAACATGGGGAGAAGCATGTGTGGGTATTCAAAATGCTCAGTTGATAATGTTAATGGATATTATGAGAGATGCTTGGTCGGAACAGTGGCCTTCAGTATTGAATCGTGAGGCTAGCCCATATTTATCCACAATTGCAAAAATATACCCATCTACCTGGAAAATAACATCCCCTATCTATGGGGAGAGTTTTTGTGTAATTGTTACTATGATATCATGGGAAGGAAATGCAAATAAGGCAGTGCCCTTGAACCCTATGGGAGTAACTAGAGAAGGGGGAGCACGTTGGGAGCCATTAGGAAATAGGTGGGAGGGGGTGGAATGGGGTAAACTGGACTGTCATTACATTAAGCAGTTGTATATCCAGAGGAGGAATATGGATGTGCCCCTCTCCTATGACTATGGAGGAGCAGGATCAGTAGCCTATTGCAAAGGGGGGGCATTTAGGGGTAATGTATACGGGATATAGTGTATCTGTTGGGAATGTATGCAATCTTGCAATATAACAGTAGGAGGCAAAATCCTTCCAGTATATGACCAAATTATGAACTTCTATACACTGCCACCTGGACTATGGTGCACCAGTGGATCAGTGGACTTAATTGTGGTAAACAATCAAACCAGCACCTACTACCCCATGACGTACCAAGTAGTTGAACTGGTTTGGACAATACCAAATTTCACTGTGGATATTCAATGGACACACAATATGGACAAAAGTACACAAAGATTACAAGAGCAACTTGCTGCAAGCGCCAACAGTTGGACACACTTACAATACACACTACAGGATAGTGCTGACAAAATTTTAACCCTATCAAAGGAGGAGAAGCAGTGTATTTGGTGGTGGCCAGGATGTTGGACCATATTGCAGTGGTCAGGACTCTCCGTGTTGTTGTGGATTATCATAGCAGCTGGTGTATTGTTAACAGTATTTGTGTTACGTTGTATATGGAAACAATTAAGGGGAGCACGACCCCGTAGTGAACAGCCACTAATTATAACCTATACGTAATGTAGTAAGCCCTCCCCCTCAGTGCACTAGACAACCCGGACCCAACCTTCTTGGGCCCACTATAATGGGAAGTGTGGAACACTAATTGGAATAGGTGTGGCATGCCCATACGAGAGAAGATGCAGGGCACTGTACTACACAAAAAGCAGTGGGACAAATGGACTATTGACACCTTCCACCTTGATGCCTGGCCCTATCAGGAAATGTGTCGCCATATGTCCTTGCTTTTCCAGGGATACCTGGGCAGGAGGATCCCAAAAGAAAAAGAAAAAAAAAAAAGAGGGGTGGAGTGTTAGAATATAGATATTCAGGCCTGTCTGCAAAGGCCTATACTTTAAGAATTTAGGTGTATTCTTATCACTTAGCTAGTTATAGAGGTATAAAAGAAAGAATTTAGGTGTATTCTTATCACTTAGCTAGTTATAGAGGTATAAAAGAAAGAATAAAAAATCACTGTCTGTGCAGTGGCCTTCTCTTACTGTGACAGTCTGAGGCCTGGTTCTTTAGCAGCCATAAACTGGGAAATGTATGGTCACGTCCTCACATTCCAAACCAGTCATATTAAAATAGGGCAATCTGGGACTGTTAGAAAGGTGATCCGATCTATCACCTCCTACTCACACTGAAATAAGGCAGTCTGGGCTGTTAGGAGGTGATTCGATCTATCACCTCCAGAGAAAGGAAGAGCCTCGAATTTAGTTTGGATAGTTTTCTGTCTGTAAGAACTCACTTAAACAACAGACCACAGCTGGGGAACCTTATGTCTGTATAATGTAGTTGTGAAATCCTCACTTCTGTTTGTTTTTGTTATTTATTTGCGGTCTCTGTCTGGTTCTATAATTGGTTAGCTAATCATGTTACAATATGTTAGGATTGGTTAGGTAAATTTTAGTAGAATGATTGGTTAAGGTATAGCTGAAAATATTACTATATAAATTAGGGGCAAACAGGCCGTAAGCTGGGATTCGAAAATAAGGAAAAGGAACTTGAATTTAAGCTTGCTGCAAGTTCACCTCAATAAACATCGAATTGTTTGCGCCTTCAGACTTCGGGTATTGTTGCTCTCTGTTCATGTGAGAAGGACCAGGGAAGGGTGAGAGTGAAGGAATAAGCTCTCTAACAATAACTTCCAGTCAGCTTGTGACTGTGAGGATTTTCTCTGCCTTCCCAGGGGTTTCCTAAATGCTCCCTTTTATTTTTCTCTCTTGATGGGTGAGGGGAAGCTCTCACTCACCCAAGTAAGCTGCTTGGCTGGTGGACTCTGCGAGTCCTTCCCTGCGCAGGTCCTTCCCAGTATCCCCTGGGGTGGAGCAGTGCGCAGGGGAGCTCTCCATCATGAAGTTCTTGCTGCGGGAAGTGCTGATGATCCGAGGTGGCAGGAGGATGTTAATAACAGTCTGGAGCAGCAAAAAGACTTCAGGCTGCTCCAGCCAGGGACTGTCTGAGATCCATCAAAAGGGTGGCAGGCATGAGAAAGAAAGAAAACAGATGAGACCATATCCTCTCAAAGCCATGCAAAACTCTCCGCCTCATTTTCAGTTCCCAGCTGTGATGTAAACAGAACATCCCTCAAACTAAGCCCATCCCCAACCTTATGTTGCTTCTCCTCCTGTGAGCAAAGGCTAAGTTATTCTATCCCCAAAACGCACGCTTGTCTGGCATCACCAAATCCTATGAGCATAATGACTCAGCCTCTTCTCTTCTCCTCACTCTTTGCTTTCACGCCTGCATTTGAAGTAGGCACTTAAAAGTGACTGCAATCTACAGAAGAAGACAGAGTGAGAGCATGATTTGAACCAGACAACTGGCAAGGAACTAGGTGAACAGAAACCAACAGTGGCAAATTCCTGCCCTCGTAGCTCTGTATCTTACACTATGGTGAATTTTGTCTTGTTCAGAACTCTGTCACTGTTCTGATTTCAAAAGGAGGAGAACATCTGTTAAAGAGTGAGTTTGAGAACCACTGATCTGTCACACAGCTGAAACAAAAAGGAGAAACAACAGCTCCCATTGTAAATCATTCCCGTCACCCCAATGAGCTCTACCAACACCGAGAGGAAACCAAATAAGCAGCAACAAGAATAGGAAAGGCAAATATTTGTTGTCTGGGAGAGGGGAACTCTTTTTGTTAAATAATCATCAGACCTTTGCTTCCAGATCCTACTGTGAGCACAAATGGAATCAGTAGGTTTAAAAGCATTCCTTCTCTTCTCTCCTGATTGGTGAATGGGGAGATCACATGGCTTAAGGGAAAATCTTCTTTCAAAGCCTGTGCAGTAATAATAAGAAAGGATTAAATGATTTCATCAGAAGATTCGAAGTATAAACCACTGTGGAGAATGATGATTCCCATAGGCTTTGTTACATAGCACAACACAGGCGATGGACTGATAAAATTACAAGCTCTGAGGAGGCCTGAATAGGAGTAGAGGATCTAAATGTCACCTGTTTTTAACATAATCTTTAAGTGATAAAGGGCATTCTGATCTCAAGTACACCATTACAAATCCAGACCAATCTATTCGGAGTCCATTTGTTGTTATTCCAAATTGACAGTGGCACAAATGAGATCAGAATCCAGCCCAAATTACCTGGAAAAAAAAAGAGTAGAGGGAGTTATACCAATGACAAAAACAGCATCTCCCCATTTGCTGAATGTGGAGGCTATGCCAGAATCCACCCTCACTTCCCAGCCTCTTCACTTTGCTTCACTGACCCATAAAACCCTGATGTTATGGTGCCCTCGCTTCCTGAAAACAAGTACAACCCATACTTGGATCTTGACAGTTATTCAAATCTGAATGAAAGGCCCCCTCAGCCTGAACAGGTTCCTGTCCAAGGCAGAAGAAGTTTAGTGGTGGTAGAAGAAACTAATTTGGGCGAACCTCTGAAGGTTCAAAGCTTGGATAGAGCATCCAAACTTTTAGATACTTAAGTGTGAATTGAAACTGAACCTCAGAACCGCCTGAGTCTGCAAAACTGGGGTAGAAATCCCAGGAGAAGAGGTTTTTCTTGTGGATTTCCAGGATTTCCACTTCAGATCCTGCTGAAAATACTGGTGGTATTATGGCATTTCTAGTTTTGATCCCTTTTGAAAACCAGGAAAAACGTGAAAATGGAAAAAAAAAAAAAACCCACATAAGCAAAGATCCCAGAATGATTAAAAAAAAGATTAATTTGGAATTAGGTTCTAAACAGGAGTAAAGATGTGAGAGAAGGTGGCTCTTAAATTTTTAAGAACCAATCAGCCAGCCTGGGAAGAAGCCTGCAATGTCTCTGCACCGATCCGTGACAATGTTCACCTTATGGATACCATCTCCAGTTCCACTGTAAACGGGACTGTGTTGTGCTTTGATGCCTGGGCTCTATGCCCCTCTTTCCCATAACGCTCCCCATACTCTGAAAAACCTGTCCAAGCGCTCAACTGGATGGTGGACGTGCCACTCATTGGTTAATTATAAACAGAAATGTCTGTTCCGCAGGTGCACTAGACCATGGGCAAAACAGTCCTGAATGAGGTCATTGTACCTTCTGACTGGCTGAAATACAGATTAAGGTCAGGAAACATGCACCTTCATTCTGTCCCTGTGTAGCTCTCTAGTCCCTTTGTTTCCATGCCAACGCAGAGGTATAACACATATGGAAGCAGAGTCCAAGTGCACATGGAATAGCTGTCTGCAAATGTATTTTAAAAACATATTCGTGTCCAAAATAGTAAACAAATGGCACTGATCTGAAAAAAGGAATATACTGATGAAATTCCTCCCAACGGGATCACCGTGTGTTCACTATTCTGGACAATCAAGGATGATATTTGATAAGCAGTTTAAAAGCCAACCATCGGTGTGCATTTGGACTTTTTTCTCTTCTGTGTATTGTTTGCACAAACAGTGCCAGTTTGGTACTGGCTTGTGGGGCCCAAATCCCACTCTCAGTTACGCAAATGATGCCCCATTAAGTTTGGTGGGGTTGCGTGGGGGCGACCTAGGATAGGATTTTTCACAAAAGGTAATAGAAGACTTTCTGCCTGGTTCCTAGATCCTGAGAGGAATCATAAAGTATGGAGCTTGATTCCCAGCTGGTGTAATTCAGCATAGCTCTACTGACATCAGTGGTGTTACGCCAGTTGACACCAGTTGAGGATCCGGCTGCTTATTAAGACCTGAGCTCCCTTCTGGTGCTCCAAACCTTGACCTACAGGGGAGAGCTGACATTTTGTTCCACAGTTTTTGCCCAGCTGTTGCAGAAAAAGAGCACCTATGAGTTGGTGTCTCAACCATAAGCTAAACGGGCCTGATACCAGGCAGGGCAGGCACACCTGTATCTGCAATGCTACAAGCCGGACAACAGCTGTGCTGAAGGGCAGAGGTGGTGAGAGATAAGGGCTGAGATGAAGAAGGGGTAATCCATCAGCAACACTGGAAGGTCCTACTACTCCCATCACCTGCAATACAAACAGAGCACATCACCAGCACTGAGTACTGCAATTCCACTCATGCCATACCCTCCAACATTTGTGAAAGAGGAACAGGTACACTTCAGACGGTGCGAGGCTGGAGTGCTCGGGGAGCACGAGTGACCCCAAATGCCTCACGGCAGCTGGGGCCACAAAGGAGAAGGGATGGTTCTAGCAGGGAAAGCGTGGAGAGGATAGGGGACCTCTACAGGGGAAGCCAGAGGGGGCGGACAGAGTGCACAGGGAAACCGGTACATTTCATGAATGTACCCAGTACCAGCCCTGAGTAATCAGCACTGGACTGGTAGAATAGGTAGAGTTGGAGGGTATGCCATGTAGCTACTGTATTCCATGGAAAAATGTAATACAAGCAGGAAGTTTGCAATTAACTTGTAATCCTTTTCCTTCCCTTGCTGATCTCTTGGAAGAATAATGTCCTGAGGCTGATCCAGTATTTGCCAGATCTAGGCCAAGTTTTGTACAATGTTCAGACTCTCCGTAAGCACAATGTATTATTGGGGACTCTGTTTTGTAAAATTAACTGAACTAACCTCTGAATCCAAATGACAAATTTAGGCTGAAATTCAAAGATGAAACCCCCCTTTTCTTTTCATTTAAAGGTTTCCCCATGTTCCTGGATACTATTTTTGGGAGGGAGTGGGGGACTGTTTGCTGCTATTGGTGCAACACTGAGTAGTGTAGAGGCTCAAATTTTCAAAGCTGGCCCCAGGCAAAAGGTCTCCAAATAGCCATTGAGCAGACACAGCTGCCACAGCAACAAAGGAGCCACTAGAACTCTGGCCATTATTGGGGCTCCCCATCGCACAGCCACCTCCCCCTTGCGTTGCATGTAAACGCTGTGTGGATCCTGAATGAAGATAAAGCTGAGGATGAATGCTAATGTGGCCAAGTTAGAAATGTGTTTTTATTTTGTTTTTAAGCTCTTCGGCACAATCATCGAGCTCATCAGTTTTTCCAAAGAATCAAAAAATAAAAAAAAAGCCACACATTTTCATTCTAGAACTCAAAGTCAAATATTTTTACCCCAAATGAAATTAAAAGTGCTACCACATCCATTTCCCCCAATATTGGTATTTCTTCCAACTCAGACTGAAATATCCCCCACTGGCATAAACAGTCATAGCTCCATTGACTTGATACTTCTTAGGTATCATGATCTAATCATGTAATTATTGCTTATCACTATCAAATGGTCAGACAGGCTCCAAGAGTTCTGTGCATACCATCTTTCTAGTTACAAAAACCACAAGAGTTGTCTGTGCTCAAGTATAAAACACACCAACATTATTGTGTATTGATTAAGGATGAGAACTGAACATTGTACAGCAAAAGCCTGCACTAGATCAAACCAGGGACATTACAAATGGCAGAGTGAATCCACTCATGTAACTCTCTAACTAACCACTCAATGCCCTTTTACAGAGCAGTGAAAAGTTTCCTTCCCAGTTATAAACTGAAACTCCCCTTAGCCCTACCCTCCCATTGCTACCAGGTGTGTGCAGTCTCCACCACCCCACTCTCCAACTTGCAGCCCTCAGCTCTCAGCGCAACATGCAGAGGTGAATTTTTAAAGTGGTGCGTGGGAAGTAACACAAATAAATCACTTGACCCTGGGGATTGGTCCCTGTATCTTCCCAGGCACTACTTTAAAAATGCACCTAACTATCTCTAGCATCACCTGGGAAGTCTGCTTGCACAGGTGAATAGGTGACAGGAAAAGGGATCAACTTTAACCTTCAGTCCAGAAAAGTCAACAGCAGAATGAAGCTTAGCAAAGGTTTATAATATTGCCACTTGGCTACTCACCAGATTGACACAGACATTGATCAGTGACCTAAGGTGAGGCAGGAAGGATATGATTGGTTGCCTCTGAAGTGTCAAACAAACCCCTTCAATCAAATTGCTGGCAGGCTCCCACTCAACCTGTCGCCTGGAATACAACAGTAGGTGCCGTTAGCTGGTTGGCTCCCTCACCAGACACTCCGAAAAATGGTGACTGATACATGGTGACTCCAACAAGGAACGTTTAAGACAGCAATGACATCCATGATGGCAACAAGGTGCATCCCAGGGGTAAGAGTTTTACCCACATTGTTCAGAGAGCACAGAACATATTGGGAGTTAGAGATGAGACTGGGAAGGTAGCAGAGGCATTCCTGCCCCACTGGATTAGTGACACAAAAACCGTCACAACAAAAACAGAGAGAGAGGATGAATGGATTGGGATTCAATCCCTAACTTTTCCCCTTTGCAAGCGAGTCTGCAGGTGCAAACTGGGACATCCACGAGACAGCCAGCTCAGATGAACTTGTCTGATGACCGCTGCTTGTTTTACATTTAGGAAAGCAGTGCTGCCATGGCTGAGGCAGTCCTAGTGACGGACGTAGTCATTCCACTCGGGCTTGTGAAATCCCTGTTGATTTAATGTAGACTTCACCACAAAACCTTGAGTGTAACAAACTCCAGCACTTAGGAATCTCTCCTCCCCCACTATCGCACAGCCTAGTCTGCTACATTGTGCGGACTCCCACTTTGCCTGAGCCCAGGCACAGACAGATGCAGCACTATAGATTTCACCTTCTGCATTTCCCCCACGGCGGACAGACAGGTTACTGCCTCCCAGATCCAATAACTTGCCCTAACTACATCCCCTAATGATTGCTTTTTCCTTTATAGTGATTTTAGAGTCTGTAAAAGGAGCCAGATTGAGAGCCCTGGAGACAGAAGATCTCTTTTACCAGTTACAACACAGGTAGCATCAATGTGCTTCCTAGGCCCCCGATCCTCAGGGGCTGTCTCTTTGGATGGGAGTACACCTCCTAAGTCTGTGTGGCACGGTGGGTAATCTGGATGCTGGGGGCAAGGATGAGGCAGATACTGCAACACTAGAGGATGTGGTACTGTATCAAATTTCCAGTCAGATTCCATGGTAGACTCCTTAAAAGACTCCTTTGCCCAGGGAGTAACAGCTATGCAGTATGTGAGCTAGATACTGTAGCACAGATAGATACCTGAGCACCTGTAGGTCAATCCCTGTCAGGATTTCCCTAAGCAGAAACGCCCACATATAGCAAACCTATGCTCCGACGCTTATACCATCCAGATCAGACTCCCATTTTTGAGCTGGACATCTATGGGAAGCTGTTCAAAACCTACAGCTAGGTCCAGTGAGTCCAAGTAGGTCAAATGGCCTGCTTCTTTAAGCAGCAGCACTGAGCTGGACCAGTGCTGCAGCCCCACTCACCATTTAATAGGTTGATTGGCCAAACTATGTGAGAGCTGGTTGGTGCATTTGGGTCAGCTGGTAGAACGAAGGCGAGTGACCCAGCAGATCCTCCTGTGCCCGTGCCTTTCAGAAGGAGTGATTCTAGTCAGGTGGCTTTCTGGAGGTGCAGGTGGAGTTACTGGGAAGCTATGACAGGGATTCCAGCTGTTCAGGTTACAAAGAGAGGGGGGCTTCTGGGAATTTGTTTTAAAAACTCTGGGCTGCTTTTTTGGACCCAAGATGAAGAAGGGATGGTAGAAAAGACAGCAAGATAATGGCAAAAAACAGCACTGCCAAGATAAGACGGCATTAAAAGTGGGCCCCAATTCCCTACATGGGGAGGTTTTTTTCTTTTAATGAAGGAGAATGCAGTAGGAAGGCAGGAGAAGAGGGGCAGGGAGAAAGATCATATCTCCCCATCTTGCTTGGTGCCTACGGCACCCCTCATGATCAGAATTTCAGATGTTCTGTGGTAGGATCGATGGTATTTAAGAGGGAGTAGTTCAGTCTCCATACCTTTCCATCCTTGGCCTCTCAGCTAACATTACTAACAAGGTTACCAATTCAAGGAAACAGTCATGGTGGTTTTTGCAATGTGGGCATTTGTTCAGAAGAGACTGGACCGAGACCACCAACTCCTTTGACACAGGCCACCAAAAGGCAATGAAATGGGGATTTTTATGCTACTAACCTGGACTGGAGTCACATCAGTGAGGTCAAAAGGCCCCATGTTCAATATCATTCCCTGGAGCCACCTACATTGCTTCTTGTGATGCTGCTTTCACCATTCACCGGCTAGATGAGATTGCTACACTCATGTCTTCTATTGCCAGGTGCATTTGAATGGTACTACAGTCCCAGGCTATTTTTATCGTTTGTACAGAGCCTTACAGGATTGATACAGTAATCACAGACTTTAAAAATAGTGTTCCCATAATTTAACTTTTTGTCTTTTAAAACAGCAAACATAAAAGACACAGAGAGATAATAAGAATCTTTACAGCCTGAAGACTTATTTTGGGAGAGAGGGAAAGTGTTAGATTTCCATGATTTCTTATGGTCACTCTCAGTAAAATATGCATTTCCTCTATTGCTGCCCGGAAGCCGGCACCAAGAAAGATGGCGACATACATATACACCAATAGGAGAAATGCGTCTTTGTTTTGTTTTGCTGTAAAAGTCAGTGCAGCATGACACTGTCAATAAAATGACATACCCTTACTTCAAGGCTTGCAACATCAGAAACGGACCCAAAGGTTTCCGTTACACCTGCTCACCTCAAAGTAGGCATCTTGTGAATTTTATTGAACATACGATCCAATCGCTTTAAGATGAGGATAAGGGCAGGTCTCACGGCCTCGGCTGTCCAGTCGGTGATGGGCAGCATCTCCATGATGTAGCGCCGGAGCCCACGGCTTTCCATCGTCTGGGTATCATAAGGTGCCAGCTTCAGAAGGGAATGTGCAATTTCTGCCAACCTAAAATTATGGCTTGTTAAGAGGGAAATCTGATACTCTGCACGTGAGCTTCTCCACACAGAGCCATGTCAACCGCCTGGTGGAGGTATCACCAATCTCTTTTAACAGAAGGATATTTGAGGTAAGAGCACTGCACTTTAAACTCTTAGATCAAATGATCACACATTCCTGGCCCCTTAAGAAGCTTCTTGTGGAACCAATATTTATGCATGTTCTTGTATGGCATATGAGGAATACATCATCATGTGTATGTTTATGTGACTAGGGGACTGGTAAATTGCACCAAAAGGAACACTAAAGAAAGGCTAGTTCATGTTATTAAAACAGTGGTATCATAGTATCTGTGTTCAGTTGATAATAACATATAATATGGGCAATCCTAGTGAAGGGTCTCTGCTAGCAGGCTACAATCACCTGTAATGTGTCAGTGAAGCTGGAGTGGTTTGTCTTTTTGTAAGGTTACCAGATCAATATAGAGGGATGACTGGGTGTATTTTTGTGAAATTTAGATGCACTTAACTTTAAAAACTAATGTGGTTCACAGATCCATGTAATCTGTGTTGTTTAGGATTATTTCTCCCAGCATGCTTCATTTTGCTTCTCCCACTAGCTTCATTTATTACTTTTTTGGCTCTTTCTGACTCTCCCAGATAGCAATGCTTATGGGGTTTATAGCATCCCCCATCGGCGCCCATGGCAGCATGTACCTCATGCTTGGAATATGAAAAGCAGTTAAACATACTTGAAGACTTGCTGTAATTTTTTTTTGATGTGCTGAAATTGACATATTACCACAAAATGTTTCAATTTTGACAAAACTAAATTGTCCAAAAGAAAGCTGTTCTGTTGAAAACTGCTCATCTAGCTCTACTAACAGCCTTGGAAAGGTGGGTCTTGGGGACCAGTACTATGTACTGGAAGAGTATCTCCTCTTAGCTCCACTCAGCAGGCCACCAAGGGAAAGATGGGGGAAAGGCTTAGGAAAAAGTCTGAAGAAAAAACAGCCATAAAACATGCACAAAATATTGTTTGAGGAGGAAGAAATTATATCCTGCGGCTTTGGGTGCTTTTCCAGCTCTGTCTCAGGCTGAAATTAATGTGGTATGCAATTGCTGAAGGATACTAAAGCAGAGATACAGCTCCCAGCAGGAGGCCATAACCCAGATAGCACAGGGAATGCACTGTTTGAAATCTTGTTGATGTGTAGTGCTGCACAGCTCCTTAACTCTGTGAGATCCACCTTTAGGGAGCACTGTCATTCCTGAATGAATTTAACTTATGGTAACAGATAAATAGCTCAGCACTATTCTATATATTTTCTGTATAGGTAGGGATTATTTTATGGTCATTTATAATATTATTAACAATGTGGTAATAGGGATTTGAAAAAGCCACATGATCTTCTTTTACCTGCACATTAACAAAAATCCTTTTCCCCCCTCAGTCCTATATTGTTTTGGCAAAGGTGATCGGGAGTTTAGATCCACACAGAGAATCCTAATGATTATCAGCTTTTATGGCTGAGTTTCTTACTTTGGATTCAACTATGGCACCTGAAAAAAATCCAGACACATTCCCTTTGCTGTTTAGACACCTTAAGCTTGGATCTGATTTTAATGCAAGTTGCTTAGGCAAAAGTCACCTAGTGTATCTTGTTATATGTGACTATGATCAATTTTATCTGACAGCTTTAAATTCCAAAGACAGTCTATAGCGTACAAGATAGTTTTAAAAAATCTCTTTCTAGCTGTGATTTGTTCTTTGAATCTGAGACTGGATTTTCCCATCCCTTCCTCAGAACAGTCCACTAAAGCTCCAGGGGCCCTCACAGCTTTCAAAGGGGAACCCTCAAAATTTCCACTATAAATTCTTTCGAGAAAAAGATGACTCACCATTTGATTTCATGCTAACTATGGATGAGACCATATTTGTTTCAATCCTAGCAAGTCCATCATTTCTAGCACTGAAAATGAACCAGCAATTTTCTGGAGCAGTAGAGTAGTCACAGTACTCATAGCTAACTTACAGTGTGACTTCAGTGATTCAGACCCTCAGCTCCATTATGATAACTTCTTATCTCTTAAGGACTTACACCTTGGAAAACAGTCAGAAATGTCCATGATCAGCTTTACCACCTGCTTCCCTACTTCTTGATTCATTATAATCTTTCAACAAAATTCACTGATGACACTATTAAGTCATCTGATGAACGATACATAGACGGGCTTAGTTCAGTGACTCCAACACATACAAACCCATGAAAATAAAGATTCCATATTAATATAAAACAGAAAATAGTTCCAGCCTGTGCAAATTGAGACTCTCTTATATTCTGTGCAATGACAAAACAAGGATCTCAATGTAATATGGAAGATCCACACCCCTCACTTAATGTTTTGCTATGAGCTAAATCCTTGCATTGGATGTACATTCTTGAGGCTCACTGAATTCAGTAAGAAATATTTGGAGAATTTGTACTGCAACAAAATGGGGCAGTACAAATAATTATTCCTTCCTATTTTTGATATTCTCTAGCACTTACTTTCCAGAGGAAAATATATTACAGTGATCCACACACTGCCGGACCACACAAGTCCACCTGTATTTAAATCAGTTTATGTTCCAGCCATGCACCACACAGGAATTTCATACATCTACTATAAGAAGGAAGTCCTGTGTTGAAGAGTTAACCATTAACCACTAAATACGACTCTCTTTACTGTACGTAAAAAGGCATTCTGTTTGGATCATACACGAAAAATGGAGGTGAAATTGCAGGAATTTGCTAAACAAAATCTAAATTAATATTACACAAAAATACATTTCCTGTGGCACTGATTTTCATCCAAAGACCTCTACCTATGAAAGAAGCTGTCCAACAAATTCTTTGGGCGAGGTTCTGCACCCCACTACAGCTCCTTTGAATTTCTCCAGTGGTGCAAATAATCCATAAAAACCACAGATCAGCCTTCCAATGATTCCCTTTGTGTAAGGGGAATTTCTGAGTGGTACAGAGCTAGCCTGGTGGGTCTGCACCATCCCCTACACCCCAGCCTCCAGCGTAAGGGTGAAAGGGTATCTGATTGGGGCCTGGATATAACTGGCCGCCAGAATGCCCCTTTGGGGCTGTAGGCAGTCTGATATAACTCAGAGCTGTCCGAGGGATGCTCTACTTTACTCTGGAAATCAAGGCAGCCCCAGGAATGGGGAGCAGAAGATTGGTTTAAAACCATCTTTGCTCCTTCCCAGTGAATCTGGCCTATCAGGGTTTCCGACAAAGTGGGTATTCACCCATGAAAGCTCATGCTCCAATACATCTGTTAGTCTATAAGGTGCCACAGGACTCCTTGCTGCTTTTACAGAGCCAGACTAACATGGCTACCCCTCTGATACTATCAGTGTTTAGTTACCTTTAGTTCAAGGAACAATCCTGAAACTTTCAATGATATCCTCTGAAAGTATTCACATACCCACAAGTTACAGTGAGAGCTACATTAAAACTGCCCCATATTAGTCCTGGTTTTCACTGTATAACAGGATACAGTACACACAATTACATAAGAACACAAGAATGACCACACTGGGTCAGACCAAAGGTCCATCTAGCCCAGTATCTTGTCTTCCGATAGTGGCCAATGCCAGGTGCCCCAGACAGAATGAACCAAACAGGTAATCATTAAGTGATCCATCCCCTGTCGCCCATTCCCAGCTTCTGGCAAACATAGGCTAGGGATACTATCCCTGCCCATCCTGGCTAATAGCCACTGATGGACTTATCCTCCATGAACTTATCTAGTTCTTTTTGAACCCTGTTATAGACTGGCCTTCACAATATCCTCTGGCAACGAGTTCCACAGGTTGACTGTTGTGTGAAAAAATACTTCCTTTTGTTTTAAACCTGCTGCTTATTAATTTCATTTCATGACCCTTAATTCTTGTGTTATGAGAAGTAAATAATTTCTTATTTACTTTCTCCACACCAGTCATGATTTTACAGATCTCCATCCCCTTAGCTGTCTCTTTTCCAAGCTGAAAAGTCCCAGTCTTATTAATCTCTCCTCATATGGCAGCCGTTCCATACCCTTAATCATTTTTGTTGCCCTTTTCTGAACCTTTTCCAATTCAAATATATCTTTTTTGAGATGGGGCAATCAAATCTGCATGCAGTATTCAAGATGTGGGCGCACCATGGATTTATATAGGGGCAATATGATATTTCATTACCAGGGATCACTCAGAAAATACCTATGCCATCAGAACACACCTGCAGCGCAGGTAGAACCAACAATACCCAATAGGATGTCATTTCACCTGCAGATTATTTTTTGTTTTTATATCAAATATTATACATGCACCACCCATGTGGAAAAATAATGATCAAGCAAGCACATGAATGTTTTACTGACTCTCGGGACAACTGCCAACTTCAGCAAAATACTTGATAGTCTGAATTGTTGCCACTGGTTGTGAGTGTATGAAATCTCCAGGAAATGCAAAGGGAATCATACACAATCTAGGGAACACCGAATACAGTTTCTGCAAGACTCTGCCAGCGTGACAAGAGTAATTGTTAAACAAGGAAGGAGATTGGGCTTCTTAGAACAAAACAAAAACAAAACAAAAAAAAGTGGTTACTTTTGGTTTTATGCAAAATTAGAGTCAGGGAATGAAAATGGCAAATCCCTGAGGTGAGCCCACTTCCCTATATATCTGTGTTCAGAATGCTCCTCCCTCTGTATTCATAACTCTAGCATACACTTTCCACTCCTTAGGGTACTAAAACTTGCCTTCTTTCCCCATCCCCTCCTCCTGTGTTTTATCTCCCTTTTTGTGGAACTGAAGCAAGGTGACAGATATCCTGATTGGAAGCCTACTGGAATAGTGGTTCCCAAGGCTGAGCGATGTCAGACTTGCCCTTGGAATTGAATACAGCATCCTGTATACAGAGCGTGCATTTCTTCACTGTTATACAGACAAACACACATAGATTTGTACAGTGAGTGGAGTACCTCATGTGAGACTTAACATCCAGCAGCTCCAGGGAAGTCACCCTGGGCTCTCCAGCCAGGTTCTGCAATATCTTCAGCCTAGGGCCACAGTGCTTATAGAACTCAGTGCAGATATTCAGTAGGGACTCCCTGGGCCTCCTGAACTCCTCCCTAGCAATTCGCTCATCCAGCTCCTCCCGGGGGAGACCCTGGCCTTCCTCCAGCAAGTGAAGGTTTTCCCTGGGGATTAAAAAAAGTGAGAGAGTGTATGATATATAGCTGGAAGGTGACACAAACAGCTTGATATATTTGGAGATTGTAATGAACCCCTCCTCCATAACAGGTAGGGCTGTACTTCGGTAGGTAATCACTGCTCTGCAAAAGCCACTTCCCCTGCGATGGAAAAGGAAGACAAAGCAGCTGGCATTTGTAGGAAGGGGAGAGAGAGAGAGAGCACGCGCGCGCTTGTTACCTCCAGGACCCTCCTGAGAATGAACTTTGTTTAAATCAAATACCTTCTGCTGGTTTCCCCTGAAAAGGCATCCCTTGTCTCAATTACTATAAGTGGAACCCGATGAACTTGGAATCCATCTCAGAGGAGTTCATCACAAGATGCCAGGGAAAGGGGGTGTAGGTCTTACTGTACCTGATAAAGTGCAGTTTGGCTCCTTGATCCGGGTACCTGGGAAGTTGAAAATACAGACACTGTGGTTCCAAATAGGAATTCAGGGACATCAAAATTGCCATATTGGTTCAGATCCTCTGTCTCAGCCACAGTGTCCAGTATCAAATACTTCAAAGGAAGGTGCAAGAAACCCCACTGTATGCAGATGAGAGCTAGGCTGCTCCCCAGAAAAATCTCATCTTAACCCATATTAATTAGAGATTGGTTTAAACCCTCTTCTTCATCTCCTTTGGAGGGCAAATTATCTCAGTCTTTTCAATCTATCTTCATACAAGGGCTGTTCCATCCCCCTAATCATTCTCATTGCCTGCCTCTGAGCCCCTCTGGTTCTGTCACAGCCTTTTGACATATGGTGACCAGAACTACAAACAGTATTCCAGGTGAGGCATATCCTTGTTTTATATAATGGCATTATCGTATTTCCCGTATTTGTCTACCTCTGAACATTTTATTTTATGAGAACAGATCTCAACTAATGGAGAAACTCTTCAAACATAAGTTGGGGTGTGTTTGTTTTTTTGCTTTTGACTCCCAGGAAGAATAGCTTGGAAGCTGGAACAGTGATCAAGTCTTGTATCACTAGACTCCTGCTGTCACTACTGAGTTTCTATTATGAGAACACCATAGAGAAAACAAATTTGAAACAGGGAGCTTTAGAAAAAAATATTTTGAATTGCTTTTAGAATACGGAAAATTCTCTATCAGAAAAGTCTGGAGATTTGAGCTAAGAAGATTTTCCAACCACACAATATCGGAGTCTCTAGACAGGAAATTTAACTACCAATCAGGACACAGTTTTACTCCAATTGTAGTCCAATTTTTGTAGACCAATAAAATGAGCACTGGCTAAGATTTTTTCTACCTATGTATCCTACTTTCAGACTGCAGTCAGTGGATAGGTGACCCAATCCCACAAATTAATGCATTGATTTCAGTGACTGGACTAGATTTGTGCCTTAAACATATGCATGTTGTCACACTGTGGTATGGTGAAGGAGCGTGGAGAATTGGAGTTGTAGACTAGCTAGTTCAATGTGGGGAGAAGAGATAGGGACCTATCTAGATTGTCTTCAGAAAATGGTTCTCTTTATTTATATGCAGCCCATGGGGCTAGTCTAGATCATCCATTGCACATATAGTACATACAAACACAACATTTGGCATCTAAACCACACAGATACTGCAAGGGAAAAAGAATTCAGAACAGAACCTTTTGCTACAAAAACACTGGCTTCTACAGCTTGCACTAAAGGAGCATTTTCCTTAGCTGTTGGTAATACCCGGACTTGTAACCTCTTTGTAGGCTAGCAACATGACAACATAGAATCTGATCACAGAAACATGTAACCTATCCAATAGAGGGCAGCACTGCCTATGTTAGCCAGCCCCACACTCCACACAGATTCATAAAATCCAATTATCTGTAACAGGCTTTTGTGCCTCCTACTGGCACCTTCTGTACAATGTAATATCTGGAGGTTTTGTGCTCACAGCCGCTTAATGTGAACTGCCTTGCTACAAGTGATAGAGCAGTGTAATGGGTTTCTGGCGACACCTCCACTAGGTTTTAGTTAAATAACCCTTCAGACTTTCCTTCCCTTATTTCCTTCCTGTTGTTTTCAAACAAAGTAGAGAAAAAACAGCATCAATATCTGCTCTCTCCTGCATTCTGTGCCACTCTCTCCCTTGCTGTCTCTGCCTAGTGGCAAAGGGAACCAGATAAAGGCAACTGCAAGATGATGATCATAAAGGAAAAGCAGTAAGCAAACTAGTGAAAAGGCAAATCCCCATTCATTTCAAATGGGAATGCAGTACTGAGCTCTACCACGCAGTGACACTGTTTGTAGTAATAAGGAAGGAAGGAATGCACACATTTGTGGCTGTTATTGAAATGGGAGCTGTCCAACTGTCAGTTTGGCACTGGACTCAGACGGAAGCAAAAAAAGGGACATTTTTAATCTGGTTAATAAAATCTCTGGTCAGGCCAAGGGGAACAAAGGAGAATGAATCTAGAGTAAGCATCTCCCTGTCTGGTATCCCATTCTCCGGTTCAGTCACATTGTCCTCAAATGAGAATCCAGGATTAGGGTGTTGCTTACTTTGTGGTTCATTCTGGGGTTTTGTTTTCTCTTCAGGCCTTGTTATCCTTAGTCACTGATTGCTCTCTCCCACACATAGTGCCTTCAGAACTGTCCCCAGAACACAGGACGGACTCTGCACTTCAAAACTCCAACAGAGGCTAGTGGGAGCAATGGATTGAAAAGAAAACCAATGGAATTACCTAGTATTCACCCCAGCTGACATGGTATGGTTGGCTGTTGTGGCTCCTTTATGGCCTTGGTCACACCTGCTCATTTGAGGGGCAGTCATGGGCCTGTACAGAAAAAAATCAATAGCATATTGAAGACAATCTCTCAGAACCAGAATGCCTCTTCAGCCATGACCTGGTAAAACACAGTGCTAATGTTACCATGGGTGGGCGTGGTCATTATACACTAGCATGCTATGTATGCATCGCAGCTTCACCGTACATAGCTCCCTGGACTCATGTTATCCAGCGAGTTACAAAGTACAGTCTTTAGTCTGACTGCCACGGGAGTTACCTGGTGAGAACTTCCACACTATACAAGAGGGCCTGTAGGGAAGTGGCAAGAGCAGCAGTAGCAGCAATCTCCTCACGAGCAGCTGGCACCGTCTCCACTTGTGAGGTCTGCCTCTTCAGTTTCTGCAGGTAACAGGGAACCAGGGCTTCCAGGACCATCAGCATCTGGAGGCTGGGACAACAGAAACCACACAACCTAGCTAGAGAGGAGTGTGCTGCAGAGTGAAATTCACTTCAGGCAGGAGGTTTGAGAGTCCAAAGGCAACCCAAGGGCCACTGGATCTCACCTCAGGCTGTGATTTCATGATATCTCACCAGCTAAACAGGGTTGGGCCTGAGAGGTACTTGGATGGGAGACCCTGCTGAAGGAAATCCAGGTGGTGCAGGAAATGCATATAATACAATTACTTTGTATCAACACAGCACCTTTAATCTGAGGATCTCATAGTCACTTCCAAAGGTGGTTGAGTTATACCTGTTCACATATAGGTCCAGAGATGCCATGCAATTGTGTAATGCCCTAATTTGCATATCAGGTTCATATGCATTCTCTCATTCCAACACATTCATTTTCCCTTCCAAAGATTCCTTTTCTCTCAGGTCCCCCTCCATACCTGCCTAGCTCTGTTTCCACAATTCTTCTCCCCGCTGTGTTTGTCTGCCTCTTCTCTCTGGCTCTCTGCTCCTTCCCTCACATTCCCCCTCCATGTGCTCCATGACCACAGAGATCCAAAACCAGACAGTGGTCCCCAACTTTCCCATGACTATAGACAGATGGTTAGAGTGACTGGCTTTCT
Source organism: Chelonoidis abingdonii (assembly GCF_003597395.2). Classification (NCBI taxonomy): domain Eukaryota; kingdom Metazoa; phylum Chordata; order Testudines; family Testudinidae; genus Chelonoidis; species Chelonoidis abingdonii. Next base: position 14,820,288 of record NC_133778.1, read on the forward strand.
AGTGCTGCTCTGTCCATTACGCTACCTGGGGCTCTAGCCATACGGCTGTTGACAGCTTGGGAGCTGTGCTCTATGAAAGGCGCCTATGGATTGAGAAGTCCTCGGGGTCTCTATGATTTAGAGGCCCAAAGCAGACATCCAGGACCCTAACCACAAAGCATCTTTCCCATACAGATGCCGTCCTTAACCAATGAAAGTGATTTGAGAGCAGCAGATGCTCGAGGGCTTGGGTGTGTTCCAGGCGCACAAGATGACTGAACACAGCTGAGTTTCCTATCATCATGCCTATGTTACTGATGGTAAAGGGAGGCATAGAAGGGCTAGGTGACCTGCCCAAGGTCATACATCCTGTCTGTGGCAGTCAGGGACAACCCAGGTCTCCTGACTCCCACTCCCAAATCATTTCTGTACCAGGGCCCCAGCAAGGTGTTAGCGGAGGGACAGTGCTTGCTGCTGGAGGCGGTTTCTTTCAAATGAGATAGGAAAACAAGGTCTTGCCTGCTTGTATTTATTAAAGCTTTCTTGCAAGAATAGGGCTATAATGATTGAACAGCCAGTTGTAATTTGGATAATTGCCAGAGCTGTGCCGAGTACACACAGGTTTTATTTAAATTCCAAAACTTTTCACTAGAGAACATTACAAATACAGCACCTTTCACCATTCTAATGTCATCTGTATTTTTTTTAAAGCGGAAGAAGATTCTGAACAGACAACACCTTCTAAAAGCCCCAAAACAGCCATGCTTGGAATCCTCTTGCCTAATGTTACCTCCCCTACTTCTACTGAACTGTGTTTTATTCCTCACACACCAAGCTATTCTTTTCCCTTTCCAAGCATGAATAAACTAAGACAGAAATCAAAGAGATGTTACCTTCTAAATGATTCAGGAGCATATGCCACCACAGTTACACACAGCTTGATGGCTTCACTGATAGAAAAGGTCAGATCCTCATTCCCATAGCAGAAATCTGAGGGGATGAGAACAACATAGGAAGTACTTATGAAAATTGTATAACTGGAAATGGAGGCAGGTGGAATTCACTGAAAGGGCGAGCATAAGGCCTACAAACCACTTAGATCCTATTTTGAATTTCACCCACTATCAACATACTCTGAGTTGCACCACGACAATAAAGGTTTTAATGACAAGTTTTATTTTTCAGCTAACTGTCATTTTACTAAAAACTGACATCAAATGTGACACTGACCGCGAGGGACTTGTTTCACCCCTTGAAAATCAGGTCACTTTTATTTAGGTGCCTACATATGGATTTGCGGCTAACATTTTCAAAAGCAGCTAGCAATTTTAGGTAATTTTTTTCAAAAGCACTTAAGTCACATTTTCAAAAGTGACTCAAGCACTTAGGAGCCGGAATCTCATTGAAAGCCAATGACTTAGACTCCTAAGTGTTCAGGTCACTTTTGAAAATGGGACTTAGGTGCTTTTGAAAATGTTATCATTCAGTGCCTCAAATTTTTAGGTTCCCAACTCGAGACCGCAAAGAGTCTAGATTTTCAGAATGTGGATGCTCAGCACTTTCTGAAATTATCTTAGAATGTCCCAAGTTGGACACCCAGAAACAGAGAAAACCAAAATTACTGGTCACTATTGAATATCTGGGCCTTATGGGTCAGCATTTTCAAGAATTCAACTTTCATGAAGGCCCCTATTTGAAGGCCAGATTTTCACAAGTGCTCAAGTACCCTGGGGCTCCCTTTATGACACTTATGGGCAGATTTTCAAACAAGTTCAGCACGCAATGCCCCCTTCTGAAAATCTGGCCACTCATTTAGGTTTCTCAGCTCTTTTGAAAAATCAAATTCCAACTGTGGGTGTTGAGCAACTGAAAATCTGGTCAGAGATGTCTGAATTGGGCAACTAAGTTTGAATTTTTTGCCTTATATTCTCACTTTAAACAATAAATCTGATTTTCAAAGCTTCCTAAGGGAATAAGGTGCCAAAATCCAGTCAAGGAGAATTAAAGAGCTTTTCTGGTCTAAATTTCTTTTAAAACCTAACAAGTTGAGAGATGCTGTATTGTGCAATTTGTTCCTGAAAAAGCAAGACAATATCAGCACTCCTTAATTATTTCATATGATAGTTAGTGGTACTAACGTACAATACTGCAAAATCCCAGAACATAACCAACCTTTCCTGTAAATTTGAGAGGGCTTAATGGTTCCTTGAACCCCACATTACTGGGATACCACTAATGAACAGCTTGTGTATAAGATGAATTTAACGACCTGGAAACAACTGAAAGGTTGATATAGTAGCAGCAAACATTATTTCCCCACAAACAGCAAAGCAGCTGAATTGCTAAATGTAGCATCCCATTGCTTCTACTGCTGAAGGAAGGGAGGATCCTTCATGTTTCTGAATAGCCCCAAGTATTGTCTTTAGAGATGGGCCAGAACCAAAATCCCAGAGCTGAACACCAGATAATCACTAATTGGTGTCCATCACTTGCCAGTCATAATCCATCCTGGGGATCTGATGCCTTTGTTTCTTCCCAGCATGGAGCAGAGTAACTGCACTGATTTTGTCTGCATGATGCAGCCTGTTTGGGATCTTTGTTCTTCATTCCCCATTGAGAAAATTCAAAATGCCAGTGGCTGGGCTCAAACTTGCTCTCTCAGCACAACAGAAAATGTTTTTAAATTAAATAAATAATCCTTTATGGAAATACCTAATGGACGATTGGGACAAACCTAACCCTCACAGTTGGGTAAAATGTAAGAAGCTGGTACTGCTGCACTCAAAAACAAAAAGCCTAAATATCAGAGGGGTAACCGTGTTAGTATGGATCTGTACAAGCAGCAAAGAATCCTGTGGCACCTTATAGACTAACAGATGTTTTGGAACATGAGCTTTCGTGAGTGAATACCCACTTCGTCGGATGCATCACCCATGAAAGCTCATGCTCCAAAACGTCTGTTAGTCTATAAGGTGCCACAGGATTCTTTGCTGCTTTTAAAAAAGCCTAAAGCAAATGTTACTGTTAAGCAAATGTTAGATACTAAATAAATAATCATGTCTCTTGAATACAGGGGATAACAAAAGGAAGATTTGCTATTACCTAATGATTTGAGAGGCTTTTCTGCTTTCACCAACTCTAGGATGTCCAAAATGTCAGGTGTATCTCCCTCTAGGGACTGCAGCAGGTCAAACAGGCACTGAGCTGACACTCCTTTGCTGGGTCCATTGTTTGTAGCATCCTGTTTAAATGATACCCATTTATTATTGACTTCTTTATTATTTTATTTGCATCCCACATGTCTTCATTTGCAGACAGAAACAGTTCAGTTTTAATCACGAGTTCATAGAGTTTACAAGTTGAGTTCAGGAGTGTAATCATATAAAACAATATGTGAGCTGTTTGACTTTGCAAACAAAGGCCAGAGCAATGACATGGTCTGGAAATTGTATAGGTTTACTTCCAGAGGGTTCATTCAAGTGCTGTCCTCTGAAGTAATGGTGCTGCATCACAGATACTCAAGGTCTCTAACTCCCTCTGGGCCTTTATATTCACAATCAATCATAGAATCATAGGACTGGAAGGGACATTGCTAAGTTATCTAGTCCACTTCCAAACACTGAGGCAGGACTAAGTATTATCTAGACCATCTCTGACAGGTGTTTGTCTAACCTGTTATTAAAAAAACCTCCAATGCCAGAGATTCCACAACCACCATAGGTGACTTGTTCTAGTACTTAACTGCCCTTACAGTTAGGAAGTTTTTCATAATGTCTAACCTAAATCTCCCTTGCTGTAATTTAAGCTGATTGTTTCTTTTTCAACATAAAAGATTATAGAACTGATGGTCACACTTTATATTAAGGTTCTATTTATAAATAGCTTATAAAAAGTTAATCAATGGTTAATCAATTGCTAGAGTCCAACTGGTGAATAGGTTGCTTATAACCATATATCATGTCTGTACCATGCTCACTACAGCTATTAAACATTTATTAACACTTCATAAACCATTTAAACTAGGAATTTAATATAAAGTATGACTGAATTTACCATACTGGATCAGATCGTTGGCCCTGCTGTCAGCAATGCCCAAGGTCAGATGCTTCAGAAGGTGAAATAAAAAATAATGCACCTAGCCAATGAGCAAAACTGTTGGTGGGGCAGAATAACGGGAGCAGGAGAATTTATTATAATAACTACATAAGAACGGCCATACTGCGTCAGACCAATGATCCATCTAGCCCAGTATCCCGTCTTCTGACAGTGGCCAATGCCAGCCTCTCTAGTCTCCCTAAGCATTTCACAATCACCATCACCATCCTGGTCAAGAGGTGGTGGTATATTCCTACTGCTATATCCTTATTCTAGCATGGAATTTCTATCCATAGAGATTCTATGGTACAATTTGATTCATTTAAGATTTTGACTATATTTGACTCTATGCTTCCTATCACATATAGTGCCACCCCTACAACAGCAGGACCTATTCTGTCATTCCTATGTATTTTATACTCTAGTGTTACAGTGTCCCATTGATGGTCATTATTCCACAAAGTTTCTGTGATGCCTGTTATATCATTATCCTCAGTTAATACCGGGCACTCAAGTTCATTCATCTTAATATTTAGACTTCTAGCATTTATATACAAGCACTTTTAAAATGTGTTATTTTTTAGTTGTCTGCCTTCAAGTGATGTAATTGAATGGGACTCTTTCATTTCACTGTTTCTCTTCAGTTCCTATCTGGGCTTTATCAACATCCATCCTCTCCTCTTTATTAGAATATAGAGCAGGGGTCGGCAACCTTTCAGAAATGATGTGCTGAGTCTTCATTTATTCACTCTAATTTAAGATTTCACGTGCCAGTAATACATTTTAATGTTTTTAGAAGGTCTCTTTCTATAAGTCTATAATACAGAACTAAACTATTGTTGCATGTAAAGTAAATTAGGGTTTTAACATGTTTAAGAAGCTTCTTTTAAAATTAAATTAAAATGTAGAGCCCCCCGGACTGGTGACCAGGACCCGGGCAGTGAGTGCCACTGAAAATCAGCTCGCATGCCACCTTTGGCATGCGTGCCATAGGTTGCCTACCCCGATATAGAGAATCCCTGCTAACAAAGCCTTCCCTATGGGATCTCTCTGTCCAAACCATGTGTTCCTCCACACTTGTTAGCTTTCCCCTAGCCCTTAGTTTAAAAACTCCTCTATGCCCTTTTTAATTTTACATGCCAGCAGTCTGGTTCTCTTTTGGTTTAGGTGGAGCCCATCTCTCTTGTATAGGCTCTTCCTTTCCCAAAAGGTTCCTCAGTTCCTAATAAACCAAAAGCTTTCCTGCCTACACCATCTTCTCATCCATACGTTGAGGCCCTGGAGTTCTGCCTGACTAACTGGCCCTGTTTATGGAAGTGGAAGCTCTTTAGACAATGCCATCATGGAGATTCTGGACTTTAATCTCTGACCTAGCAGCCTAAATTTGGCTTCCAGAACTTATCTTCTATCTTTCCCTGCAGTCAATTCACTATGCAGTTCTCCCAGTCATTGCAAACCCAACTATCTATATTTCTAATGATTGAATCCCCCATTACCATTACCTGTCTCTTCCTAGTGACTGGGGTTCTCTCCCTCAGAGGTATCCTCAGTGCAAGAGGATACTACAATATCATCTGGAAGGAAGGTTCCAACTATGGGATCATTTTCCTCTGCTCCAGTTGGATGTTTTCCTTCCCTGAGACTTCCATCCTCCTCAGTAGCACAGAGGCTGTCAGACTGGCGGTGAGATCGTTCCACTGTGTGCTGGAAAGTCTCATCTATGTACCTCTCTGTCTCCCTTAGCTCCTACAGTTCAGTCACTCTGGTCTCTGAGGGCCATGAGCTCTTTGCACCAAATGCACATATACGTTAGGTAATCCTAAATATTGCATTCAGTGACATGAACTGGATAGCCCCCACTCTGCTTCTGGGCTTGTGCATGCCTTGTTTTTATACCTGCAGCTTTTTCTGTTTTGTTTTGGAGGGGGCTTTTTTTGTTGGGAGGGCAGGTGTTTATTGGCATAAATTTAGAGTATGTTAGGTATGTCTGGATTTCACATTCCCTCACTAAACTCCTGTTTGCTAGCTCCTCTGGTCACTGAGGAGCTGGTTTTATAAACCCCTGTTCTCCCTGAGTAGCCCTGCCCCTTGGTTAACAGTTAATAGATCCTAAAGGGATTAGTGTAACAAGTACAGTGCTCTTGATTTCCATGAGAATTCCAAGCATGCAGCTCCTCCTTTGTCCCAGCTGCTTTCCCCTTGTTTTCTTCAGTTAAGGCTACGTCTACACTACGCACCGTTTCGGCGCGTTAAAATCGATTGCTCGGGGTTCGAAATATCGTGTCTGGTCTAGACGGGATATATCGAACCCAGAGCACGCTTAGATCGATTCCGGAACTCCACCAAAACAAATGGAGTTCCGGATTCGACATGGCGAGCCGCGCACATCGATCCCGCGCGGTGAAGACGGGTGAGTAAATCGATTTTAGATATTCGATTTCAGCTACGCTATTCTCGTAGCTGAAATTGCGTATCTAAAATCGATTTTCGCGCGTAGTCTAGACGGGGCCTCAGTGTGGAAGCCTGTCTGCATATCCATGCTCTCCAGTGTGAATCGAAGGATCAGATTCTACTCACAGGGAACTCAAGCAGAGGAGCCACGCTGGCAAACAGTTGCAGAACAAAGGGTTTGCGATGCAGAATGTAGAACTGGCGGCAGGCAAACTCAATCGCTTGGCGTAACTGTGGGTTGCTTTCATAGTCAGCATACACCTGAGGGGAAAAGGGAGAGGAAGCGTACAGAGTGACAATTCAATTAAAACAGCAAAACAGTAAATTCTGCAAGGTATTGTGGGCCTTGAAAATAGTATTTCCACATTTCCTCCATAACTGGCCCCCAGAATCCTGCCCTGCAGGTGTTTGATTAGATGTGGGATTCAGCAATCATTAATTTCTCTGAGCTTTGTAAACAATATAATTAGCTAGTAGCCTCTTTTCCATTTAAATTGCCTGCCTGCTCTATTTCCCTACTGATATAATGAGTTACCTTGAAAAACAGCTGCTGATATTGCTTTTGCTGTACTCTGGCAACAAATCCCACTAAATTCCTGCATTTGGGGTGGATTTCACCCCATTACAGACAGCCCATATAAGACCTTCTATGCCACAGAAGTCCGATGGGTAGCCTTGGGCAGGGGGTGCAGGCAAAGTAGCTGAGCTGTACACCAAGGAAATGAGCTCAGACTCTGGCGGCAGAAAATGAACTTTTTGGGGAAGACAAAAAGACATCCCTTTGTCCTGCCCCTGAGGAAGTAAATGTACAAAGTATTTATATTCATGGAAAATAGGATCTCAACCAGGCTTGGTTGAAATGTTGCAAAAAGGGGTGAGAGAAACATATTGAGACAGAAGGTTAGACTGCTAAATTAAGTTTAAAAATAATGTTATAGAACAAAAATCACATGTAACCCTTCTGTTTCCATTATCCTTATTCACTCTCTCTTAAACCTTGATCTTTGATAAATTGATTATTGTTTTCATTGTAAGTATATCTCAGTGCTGTCATATTGTACAAAGAATTGATTATTCAAGCTGGTGTGTACATCGCATTCCTCGTATTACTGTGAGTGCTCAGTGGATAAGGGGCTGAACACTATGAGGGAAGACTTCAAAGGGGATCTGGGACTGGGGTTCACCTCTTGTTAACCTGCAAGGCAAATTAAGGGCTAGCGTAGCCTAGAGGAGGTTGTTTGGGTGGCTAATAGGTTGGTGGGGTCCACACAGCCAGATAGTGTGTGACATGCAAGTGCACTGTAGATTCACAGTTAGTGACATCAAGGTCTTAGATTGTAAGCCCTCTGGGGCAGGGACTGTGTTTTCCTGTGTGCTTAGATAGCCCCTTGCATGGTGTGGGCAGATCCCCAATACAAATGGTGAAACTTGTTCTGTGACTGACCCTGGGCAAAAAGCCCTTAACCTTCCACCTTAGTCTCCCAACCGGTAAAACGGGAGATGCTCATTACCTACCTCCCAGCAGTACCATGAGGTACGTACTGCCGGCAAAGCACTCTTAACAACGGAAAGAACTGAGTACTCAGCGTATTTATTATTGTTGCTTTATCAGAATGCTTCTGTCGCTCGCTGGTTTGCTAGGTATGATAACTCACAGCAGCTCTTTAGTCTTTGGTGTTAACCAGTGGGAGGAAGACACTCACCTGCAGCATGGTGGGGAGGATCCACTGGTATCCACTGAGAGAGAAGAGATGGTTGAAGTGCACAGCAGTGTTGATGACAGTGGCAGCGTACTGCCTCAGCAAGGCACTGTCCTCTGGGTGCAGGATCAGGGCTCCGTTGAAGACATTTAGGAACAGCATAATCTCATCCCCCCAGGGAAATTCACTGGGCATGCCCAGAAACATCTCCTCCAGGAGCTTAATCCACAGGCTTTTCTGAAGGGTATCAAGGCCAAAGAGTTCCTTCCCAGCTGCAAGAACAATGCAACATCGAAGCTAATTAATCACCTTAGCCCAGCAAGGCATTTCCAGCTGGGTAACATTCCCAAAGACCAGTGGAAGGGATCTGCTGAGCAATGACCTCTTAGAGGTCTTAGAGATTTCCTCCAGCCAAACTCATCACCACTTTGGTTACAGATGCTTTTTAAAGGAAGATTGAACCAAATTAATCGGTGGTGCAACTTCACAGATGACAACAGATTTTGGCCAATCATGTTTAAGCAATAGAAAAGAGAAGTATAGAAGGGGCACTGGAAGAATGTGATGAATTATCACAGGGCTTTATTAATCTTTATTCTATACGTTTAAAATTCATTCCATTTTTCATTATCTTTTAAGTTAAAGCAGACCAAATCTTGCATATACCACTGGCAGCTTGTTGACTTTGTGGATAAATACAATTTTTTACCCTTCGGGTTATCCCAGAAGGAAACACACAGCTGGATGCTGATGTGCAATTACAATGCTGCTTTTGAAACTGAATGCCTCCAGTGTCAGCAGACATCCAGTTGCATGACCTGCCAATGCTTACCACACAGTGAAAAGGGTCCTCCAGGGCAGGGGACTGTCTAATCCAACCCCAGAGTTTGATTAGAAAACATACTTGAGTAACAGGATTAACCTCTGAAAGGGGGCAGTTCCTAAATTCCTCTTGCAAAATTTTGCACATGTGCCCATCGTGGCTGGAGACCCCACATTTCCACATGCAAGTTGTGTAACTACACAAATAAATTCCCCTGTGGATATGCAGTTACCTAATTTCCAAGTGCAATGTTGCATGCACAGATGCAGAGATTGCACACTCCATACAAAGTTTGTGAGCACAGCTGTAGGTGCCTTAGCAGTGATTGTTAGTAATCAGAGTGTATAGAGTGCCTGTAACTAAGGCACTAATCCGAAGCCCACTGAAGTCAATGGAAAGAAGCCTTTCTTGTGGGCTCATAATAAATGAAAAGTTTTATACTGCAGCACCTTTACGGCAGTCACATTTATGTACTAACATCTGGACATTATATTCCTGGGCAGGGTATTTTAATTTGAGATGAGATAAACCTCTGTGCTGTTCAGTCTTTCTGAGCAAGTAATAAGATTGCCTGAATGAAGTTGCTGGCGCCAAGTTCAATATGCAAATAGAGCCAGTGAAATCTTTGCCAAGTACTTTCCCAGTACCTTGAGGATCACTGAAGAGGGAGAATTCGGCATCAATGGCACTCCGAGGGAAGGAAGGCAGGCGGAGAAGGTCCTCTTGGAGCATAGACACATGGGACTGTTTGTGGGCCACAGGGATTTTCTGGGTCAGTGATATGAGGAACAGCACCCGTCCTACCTCCTCCAGCTTGCGGGTGAACACCTAGCAAAGAGAGAGAGAGAGACACACATACAGCAACATAGCTCTAATCAGAAGGGGTTTTTAAAGAGAGTGGCATCTTTAAAGATCAATCTCCCCACCTAAGTGCAAAGACAAAGCGGAAAGAGTGGAAGGCAAGTGCCCTGTGGTAACTCTCCCTGAGTGCTACTGAAACATCCTGGCTTATCAGAAGAGCAGGGACTCTGAGGATAGATTGGAGGCCACTCCAGTAGGTGGGGCAGGTGGGCCCAGTGACAGAGCCTTCACCTTTCCTCTCGGGGCTGGGTGATGATACCTGATTCTTCCTGGAGCTGATACTTCCACTGGTACATGATGGGATGGTCACTGTCCCACTACGTGGGATCAAGACCTAATGGGAGAGCCTCTGGAGGCTGTGGTGAGAGCTAATGGAGCAGATGGGACACTATAAGGCAAGGCAATCAATGCCAATTGCTACAGTTGTGCCGCAGGTGATGGGGAGCAGAGATTCCTGTTCCAAGAAGGAATATCTGAGAGGCGGAGCAAGGAAGGGGCAGAGGAGACGCTCCCATGAGGGAGAAGAAACCACAAGTGGTAGCATCTATTGCAGAGACAGGCAGACTTGTGGGGGAAAGTCATCGAGCAGGCTCCCAAAGGGCCGGGGGCTGGTGCCTGGAAAGAAGTAATGTGGATATCCCTGCCTTTGAAGCTGAAGTATGTGGAGTTACCCAGCCACACGTATGAGAACATTTGCAGAACAATACAACTAAAAAGATCCAGTTGGAGGGAGTTTACACTGCCTTCTTCAGTGCCCCGATTTTCTCTAAATACGCAGCATGCCTAGTGACATGACGCCCAGCAGGCTTTCATGCCATAAGCTGCTCTTTTGGAAAAGTGTGCCCCTCACAGCATGAGGGGAGCCCTTTGAAAGGACAATGGAGATGCCATGGTGGTGGTGAGATACCTGTTTCTGAATGAGTTCCTGACCCTTTTCTGGATGCATGTGTACCAGATTGAGCTGTGGAGACACTGACCTCCGGAAAGGATAAATATCCCGGACGTAGGTCTGCAATGGAAGAGAATAACAAATCAAGTTTTTTTTAAAAATACAGCTGTAACTGTAGCCAGAAGCTGGGACTGGATAACAGGGCATGGATCACTTCAATCTCTGTCCAGGGACTCTAAGACCCGTAATTTCCACAGGCCACAGCTCTGTATCAGCGATGATAGAATTCTGGCTACGTATGGCCCTCTAGCTATATTCTGGCCTCTCCCAGTATTCAGGAAGGGATGAAGAAAGAATAAAATCAGCTGGACCAGGCCTTTGTCTCACCTTGTTGTAATGAATAAGGTTCCATCGTTTATCCATTAAAAAATAATGAGCAGACTGGGTTTCAGGTATGTTAAAAAACTCCAAGCACTCCTAAGGGGGAAGAAACAAAGACCAGCTTGTTATTCATGAAGTAGGTTGTACAGAGACAAAGAGTTTTATAACCAGTTATACAGGGACCATTCCTAAATGCCTTGCTGACGTTGGCACATTGTTCTTGCATTTAACACTTTTCTTCTTTTGTTTAAAACTTATATATCTAAATCTACACACACTCATTTCAGTGTTCCTAAAATCTGCTGGATTGACAGTCTGATGTTACCTGCATTTATCCACAGAACAATTATTTCTGCATTCAGACCTGTTCTGTCTCTATAGCTACATCATCATATGGGTATCACTGCCTCCATTACTACAAGACCTGAATCTCTCAGACTTATGTATTTACCCTCACAACACCCCTACCAGGTAAGGAAGTGCTGTGTTACAAAACGTGAAACTAAGACAGAGAGAGACAAAGGTTATATCTACTCTTATGGCAGCGTGTAGACAACAGACACTTCACAACCACCTAGCACAGATACAAATAGCTGCATAGATGGTGAAGCACTGCTTAGGTGGGCAGAGCAGAGTGCTCGACACGCCTGACCCCTCCAGTGCCCCACACACCCAAGCAATGCCTCCCACGTCTACACCGCTATTTTCAGCAGTGTAGTTTGCTGCTGCAGGGAAAGTCTGAGTTACTAAAGAGAATTCTTCCCCAGATATCTGGCTGGTGGGTCTCCCCCACATGCTCAGGATCTAACTGATCGCGATATTTGGGGTTGGGAGGGAATTTTGCCCCAGGTCAGATTGGCAGAGACCCTGGGGTTTTTTTTGCCTTCCTCTTCAGCCTGGGGCATGAGTCGCTTACTGGTATGAACTAGAGTAAATAGTGGATTCGTTGTAAAATGAAAATCTTTAAATCATGATTTGAGGACTTCAGTCACTCAGCCAGAAGTTAGGGACCTATTGTAGGAGTGGGTGGGCGAGGTTCTGTGGCCTGCAACATGCAGGTGAGCAGACTAAATGATCACGATGGCCCCTTGAAAGTCTATGAAAGGCTCTGGCAGCAGGAAAAGGCAAAGCTGCCTTTCCTCACTGCTGGAGTCTCTCTCTACAGCGTGTAGCTGCACGCCACAATGACATGTGCAGACGCAGCCTGCCTTTCATTGCAGTATGCAGCTACATGTATAGTACTACTGCCTGTACTCTACACATCGCAGCAAGTGTAGACATGGCCTTAGGCTATGCCTGCACTGGCACTTATGTCGGCAAAACTTTTGTTGCTCAGGGGGGAGAAAAATTCCCCCCCCCCATAGGGATATAAGTATTGCCAACATAGGCACTCAACACGGCTACACAAGCAATCGTACAGCTGTGCGTTGTAAGCTTGTAAGTGTAGACATGGCCTGAGTCAGTGGCTCTCAACCTTTCCAGACTACTGTACCCCTTTCAGGAGTCCGATTTGTCTTGCGTACCCCAAGTTTCACCACACTTAAAAACTACTTGCTGACAAAATCAGACATACAAATACAAAAGCGTCACAGCACACTATCACTGAAAAACTGCTTACTTCCTCATTTTTACCATATAATTATAAAATAAATCAACTGGAATATAAATATTAGACTTACATTTCAGTGTGTAGAACAGTATAAACAAGTCACTGTCTATATGAAATTTTACTCTGTACTGACTTGGCTAGTGCTTTTTATGTAGCCTGTTGTAAAACGAGGCAAATAACTAGATGAGTTGACATACCACCTAGAAAACCTTTGCATATCCCCCAGGGTATGTCTACCCCTGGTTGAGAACCACTGGCCTAAGTGACTTGCCCAAGGTCATATTTGAAATCTTTAGCAAAGCAAGGAACTGAATCCTATCTGCCAAGTCCCAAACCACTGGATCATCCTCTTTCTTCTTGAAATGCTGATTTCGCCACTGAGGCAAAAACCGGTGGTTATCATGTGGTGGAATCAGGACTACCAAAGAGTTCTTAGTGGGAACAGCTGTTTGGTTCATTTCTTAGGTAGGTAATAGAGCTGGTCAAACACCAGAACAAAATGAACGGATGAGTATGTCAGTCAACTGTTAACTAATTTATTTAGGAAATTGTATCTTATCTGCAGCAGTCTGTTGGCCCCAGAGTTACACTTGTGGGGCATTGGCTGGCAATGGGAACTCCTGAGTACCCCACATTAGACATCAGTTCACTCCCTGGTTTATATAGTAGTGGTCAACCATCTTGAGATGGAAGTGGATATCAGAGCAGCATTTCTCCACCACGCTGAAATCGGGATGTTTGTAAGACTGCATTTCTAAAACTTAGATGTGGCGGGCACAGGCAGCTAAATGTATCAGTAAACAGCTCTACCAAAAACCTCATTCCCACCTTCAGAAGAGCTTCAAATTGTGTGTCCTCATGAACTGGTAACTGGGTTGGGATGTCACACTCGTTCTGTCCATGCACGACAAGGGTCTTTGTGCCTATAGAAAAGAAGAGCTGTCATTTTCTCTCTCCTCCTTTCTCACATAATTCATATGCTATTTCAATGGGACTATTCACAGAGTAAGGCCAATGGGTGAAATTTGTCTGGTGAGGAGCCAACACAAGTTCTAGGTATTTGGAATCCATTATGCAATACTTATACTCCCATTTAATGAGACCTTATCTTTTCTAGGGGGATACAATTGGTTTTAACTCTAACAGTTACGCTAAGGAAGAAATACATATAACATGACAACTCCGTTTTTCGCAGAGCAATCTCTTGTCTGGCTCATGAAGACCTAAGGTTACCACTGTACACTCTTGGTTATTAACTCCAGGCATTGCCATGATTGACACTGGAGGGTTTCAAGTTGACCTATCCCTGAGTGGCAGACTCTTCAAATGATCAGACTTGGCAGTCCCTCAGGGACTGATTGGCACATGGCTCTACGCTGAACAGACTGTTCTGATGTCACTTTTTGTTTATTTGCCTGCAGAGTTCTGAAGGGGCTATGAACTGTTCAAGAACTGAACGGTTCAAGAATTATTTTACAGAGCCCAAATTCAAGGAGGACTGGCTTAAAAATGTCTGATGATATTAAGAGGGAGCTTCCACTGACCTTATTCCAATGGATCTCAAACCAGTAATTCTGTATTTCAGGGGCATAGGAGCAGTAAGGAAAATAGCAAATATAGAAGATAGATAAAGGAACCCAGCTAGGTCTTAAAGATCGTACATGTTCCTACCTGGCATTGAGGCAGTCACCAGCAGTTTTACTTCACACTGCTCCTTTTTCATAGTCTGTTTGAGATCCTTGAAGAAAAGGCCCTCTACATAACCCACCACTTCCCACAGGAAGGTCAGTGTAGCTGAAATGGCATCCATGCCCCATTCACATGGAGTACGCACAAAGTACATGATCAATCCCACCTGCAGAGCACAAACAAAAGAGTGGCACTCAAGCTGCTTTTGTATACACATCACATTGTTTTACTGGCATTAGTCCTGCTTCAGCCAACTCCATGTCCCAGAGTTATCATTAATACAGTCCTCCATTATTCTGAGGAGCAGTCAGTCTGTGATCAACCCAGTCAACTACGTCAGACAGAGGAATTTGTGATGAACATTTATTGTTTGTACTGTCATAGCACGTAGGAGCTCCAGTCATGGACCAGGACCCCGCTGTGCGAGGCACTATACAGACACAGAACAAAAAGATGGTTCCTGTAGCATTACTCGTCATTGGGAGAAGACTCAACCTGTCAAACCTAATACCTGAAAGTTCATGTCGCTTTGCCTGACTATGCCCAATGTCAACTTTTTACCTCCTTCTGTTCTGGGTGAGTATGGGATGCCACTGCTGTGTGCTGAGGGGCTGATCCAGAACAGCCGTAATAGCTGGGATGGGCACTGGACAGACAGGTGGGTAGAGAAGAAGCCACCATGGTCCTTTATACCCTATCTCTATAGAGTGGAGGAAAGGGAGAATCTGTGCAGCAGTGTATGAGGACCAGGGGATGGGCAGTCATGCCTAGTGGTTGGAGTCAGGTGACAGAAACTGGAGCTGGAGACAGAATCAGGAGTCAAGCAAAGCCAAAGTCACAGTCAGGGGCAGAGTGGAGGGGCAGGGAACTGGACCAAATCAGGAAAGCAGGAATTGGGAGTGGAGGAGGATCTGGGATAAGGAGGGCAGGAACAGGCCTGTGATTCCTCACACAGACTCTCCTAGAGCGCAGCTTAGGGGGTACACACGATGCATGGTCTCCCCCAGCAGAATTCCAATGATTGCTCTACAAAAGGGTTGTGCACAGCTGTTGGTTTGGGATGATAGGATAACAGTTTATTTCACTCTTTAATAAATGGGGGGGGGGGGCGTGAATGGAAGCCTGTCTGAGCCGGGTGATCTACATTGACAGCTGAAGGTTTGATGTGCATAAACTGTGTGGACAAAACCACAGGGCACTCTCTCCTTCTAGATTGTAACATATGTGCTTTAGGAAATGGGCAATCAAAGGTTAGGTTTATGGGCTGTAGGCTGGTATTGGGAGCTACTCACCAAGTAGTTAAACAGGATGTGAGACGTCTGGGCAGGGAAGTCTCCGATGTTCAGTAGGAGCTTCCTCAGCATGTACATCAACTCATCCTGGAAGAAAAGCAAGAGTTTTTAATTTCCATCACAAAATGGTCTACAGTTTCCTTCCTTCCTTTCTCGTTCTCATTCTCTCTCTCTCTCTCACTGCATGAAATGGAACCATATGCTTAGGAGAGGACTTAGAATTCTAAGTGCAAGTCCAAGGCCATAGTGAATGTATTCTCTAGGTCAGTGGTTATCACTGTTTCATGTTGTGGATCACTTTCTTACCTAGAGATATCACCATGGGCATTTGCTCTGGCAGCCTCCCAATCCTGTCACTGCACCTTCCCTGCAGCAATTCAAGTTCTTATTTACAATGAAAAAGTGCTACTAGGACAGTATTGGAGAGAGTATATAAAAATTAATTCACTTTACTGTGATCGCTGTCACTGCTTGGTTACAGTCCCCATTTTGGGCAAGATTCTCTGTTGTTTTCTCCTTTGTGCAGCTCTAACATGTGTAGGCTGGCATAGGGATCATCCACCAGTTGAGGATAGACAAAGCACATCACAGTCTGGATACTCCTTTTCTCTTCTCCCTAACTCCAGCTTGGCCCCTGTGCCAGGGCTGTTGGCTAGGCATAGGGACAGGCCATGCCAGCTCTACACCTGGCAGAGGTGCCAGAGAAGTTACAGATGGTCTCTTTGTGATGCTTAGGTGACGCAAAGACAGCAGAGTGGGCCAGAGAATCGAGCTCTTTAGACTTAACTATTTCTTTCCTCTTTTTGTTCTTTTAAGATTTTACATTGTTTAACTTGCTAATCTTACAATTTATTAGTGCAATAAGCTATAACTAAGCTATTCCTTAATTTTAAAATGTTATGTTTCATAAAAGCTTTCTAAAGTTATGGGACTGATTCTAACCTCACTTATACCAGCTTTACTCTAGTTTAGGCAACTCCATTTACTTTATTGGAGACACTTCTGTTTTTTAATGGTGTGAGAGATCAGAAGAGACTGAACAGGTTCCACAGCAATTCCTACATAAAATACTTTGGAGAAGAAGGAAAACTGAGAACAGAGGGGTACATGTTGTGAAAGCCTGGGGTCAATTCTCAGCAGGTGTGAATTGGCGTAGTTGATTCACTGGCTGATTTACACCAGCTGAAAATCTGGTCCCTTATCTCTTCTGTTTTGGAGAGTTTAATTTTTAAATAGTCTCTCTCTTTAGGCATGTCTAAACTGCAATCCCAGGTGTGAATGCAGCATGTGCAGACATGATCTAACTAACTCAGGTAACAACAGCAGTGAAGCCACAGCAGGACGGGCAGCAGCAAAGGATGTACAAGCCTGCCTGGGACCCTGGGTATATACTCAAGTGGCTAGCCTGTGCTGTCGCCCATTTTGCTGCAGCTTCACTGCTACTGTTATCTGAGCTAGCTAGATCAGAGCTGGCTCGGGTATGTCTACATATGCTGCAGTTGCACCTCTGACTGCAGTGTAGACATCACCTGTATTTTTAAAGGTTCCCCTGCCCCTCACCTAGAATTCACCTTTCAACAGCCATTGGTGGCCACACAAGCAGATTCCAACTTTCTACTGGTGACCTGGGCTGTAGGGGAAAGAGTGACTCTTTCAAGTTTGGATGCTTAACAAGGATCAGTGGCTGACTGGGCTGAATTCAAAGGAAACTTCCAGGTCTCCCCTCTAGCCTAAGTGAGAAGCTGTAACGGTGGCTAGGCCTCTGTGCACAGTCATTAAAAACAGAGGCAAAAAGGATTTGACTAGCTTTTCTTCCTGTTTTCTTTTTATTTACTGTCTCATTAATGCAGCAAGTGTGAGCAGTCAACTTTGATATACATGTGATGGTCAGGTGATAAGGATGGTGGTATCACTATCCACAGTGATATCATCATTGCTATCATTATTAGTTCTCTGACCATATCTGCTCAGGGTGCAGCAGCTGTCCAAAAAGCTAACAGAACGTTAGGAACCATTAGGAAAGAGATAGATAATGAGACAAAAAAATATCATAATGCCACCATATAAATCCATGATACCACCACACCTTGAATACTGTGTGCAGTTCTGGTCACCCCATCCCACAAAAAAGAGACATTAGAATTGGCAAAAATACAGAGAAGGGCAATAAAAATGTTTAAGGGCATGGAACAGCTTTCATATGGGGAATCTCTGTTCTGTTTAGAAAAGAGATGACGAAAGGGGGGATATGATAAGAGCTCTATGAAATCATGAATGGTGTAGAGAAAGTGAACAGGGAAGTCTTGTTTTTTCCTTCACATAAAACCAGAACCAGGGGTCACCCAATGAAATTAATAGGCAGCAGGTGTAAAACAAATATAAGGAAGTACTTCTTCACATAATGCACAATCAAGCTGTGGAACTTGTTGCCATGGGAGGTTGTGAAGGACAAAGTATAACTGGGTTAGAAAAGAATGAGATAAGTTCATGGAAGGTAGGTCCCTCAATGGCTATTAGCCAAGACGATCAGAAATGCAACCCCATATGCTCTGAGTGTTCTCAAACTTCTGACTGCCAGATGCTGGGATTGGATGACAGGCGATGGATCACTTGATACATTTCCTTGTTCTTTTCATTCCTTCTGAAGCACCAAGTACCAACCACTGTTGGAAGAGAGGCTACTGGGCTAGTGGACCATTGGTCAGACCCCATATGGACGTTCTTATGTTCTTATTTATATGGTGTCACTAGTGTGCACGGTGTTGTCCATGTTATTATTTATATAGTGCTACAGGGGTGCACGATGCTCTTCATATCAACAAAAGCAACAGATCCCTGCCCCATAGAGCTTACAATCTAAAACAGACATAGCACAGAAAAGGACTACGATGATATGTATTAACTACTTATGTTAAACAATCTGTTCCACCTTGTATTTAGCTGTGACACTCTGATTAGTACAGTTCCCAGACCTGAAGAAGAGCTCTGTGTAAGTTTGAAAGTTTGTCTCACCAACAGAAGCTGGTCCAATAAAAGGTATGACCTTGTCTCTTTAATATCCTGGGACCCACATAGCTACAACACTGCAAACGGTGCTGAATGTCAGGCCTGTACTTCAGGGAGGGTTAAACAGAATTGCTCCAAGGAAGCTAGGTTCATTTGCACAAGCTGAGAATACTTAGCTCAGTAGGATTCATGACTAAGAGACCAAAACAGAGTCAGAACAGGGCCTTGGACAATCGGGGCCAGATACTCAGGTGGTGTAAATCAGCATAGCCCCATTGAATTGATAGGGCCTACACTGATCTACACCAGCCGAGGATCTGGTTGTCAGTATTCTAAGCCATCTTATAATAAAGATTGGTTACCCTTTAAGTGATTTTACTTGCTCCTGTATTTTCGTGCATTAAGTGATGGCTAAGCTCTCCTTTAATGTCTATACTGGGAAAAGGGGAACCTACCTGTCGGTTGCTTATTGTGAGTTTCTCCAGAAAATGCCGTAGCACTGTAGACGGATCTTCAATCAAACAGTTCCATAAGACCTGCTGGGCCACAGCACTCACTGTACAGGAAGAAGAAAAAGAACCAGTGAGTACCTCATCTTCAGGAGAAGTCTTAAAGGGGTATATTTATATTAAAATGTTTGACGTCTACCAGCAAACCAGAGAACCAGGTGCATCTGCAAAAGTGAAACTCAGATGCATGATTACATATGGTCAGTTAATTAAAAACGGCAAATATTTTTGTGAATTTTTTGTTATTCACTAAATAGTATTATTTGTGGCTAGTATTTGGACAGACGCGTGTTTGTGAAAGGGTTACTAAATCCCTCAAATGTCACCAATTTTAGCATAAATGATTATTCATCTGCAAATTTCCATTAGTAGCACAGCTGAACCAGGGCTGCTCACTCAGCTACAATGAATCATGCCTCCAGCAAAGCCTGCACTGACTCACCCCTCCGGCATGCTGCAGCAGCCTATCCCTGGGCAGGGCCCGGATCAATGACCCCCACGTACAAGTATTTCACCCTCACTGCCAGATCAGCAAGTCAGTCTGCGCAATAGCACCACTTGACTAGGAACTCTCCTGCTGCCTCACAGTGTTACAGGGTCCCTAGACTTCCAGCCTGCCTTGATCCTGTCCCCGTCCCTGCCCCAGCCTTGCCCAAACCTTGTTCCAGCCGGCTTCAGCCTTGTCTGTACGTTATTCTGTCCCTGCCCCAGCCTTGCCCAAACCTTGTTCCAGCCGACTTCAGCCTTGTCAGTACGTTATTCTGTCCCTGCTCCAGCCTTGCCCAAACCTTGTTCCAGCCGACTTCAGCCTTGTCAGTACGTTATTCTGACCCTGCCCCAGCCTTGCCCAAACCTTCTTCCACCTGCCTCCTGACCCCCAGAACCTTGGACTAACTTCAATGCAGCTTCAAATTCTTGGCCTACTTCCAGACTCCGACTGCAATCCTGATTTGGCTTGTTTATGGACCCAGACCTTGGTTCTGACCCACGGCCCGTCCCCAGACCCTGGTTTAAATGCTGCTCTCAGCCCAGTCCTGACTCTGTGGCCAGCTTTGACCCTTGGTATCTGTTCTTGACCACTACTCCAAGCACCAGCCCTGATCGTCCAGAACCCAGAGCCTGACAATAGCAGTTTATAAAACTTTCTACAGACGTGCTTATAACCATCGATGACACACTCTATTCATGTCTGTAACATGATTATAAGGTCCAGTCATTTAAAAACTCTTCATACACTATTTATAGGCAGAATTAGAGACAACACAGCTAGTGATGCCTATAGTTATAGTGCCTGACACTTCCCACTGTAAGATCCTCTTTTCAGCTGTTCACAATTTTGCCAAACTTTAACTGTTTGGGCTGACATTTTCCATGCTGGGTGTCAGCCTCAGGCTGAATATTTTTGGAACATTTAAGCAAAAATGATGGTCACTTTTGAGAATGAACTGTTCCACTGAGAAGCTCTGACACGTCCATGCGTTAGAGCAGGGACTTAAAATTTGGCAGGTGTCTCACCCTGGTGCCAGAGATGTGTCTTCTGCCATCCTCAATTTTTTTTTGTCAAATTTGGCCAAATTATGAGCCTCTGAAAAGCTCAGTTTGCACAAGCTCAGTAGACACAAAAAGAGTTTAGCAGCTAGATTTTCCAAAGGTTTTGTCTGCATGTAGCATGCTCCATCCCAGGGCTGCAGGGGCTGAGCAGGACTTTCCCTCCAACTGCTTCTCTTGGCAGCCAGGGGCTGGTGTGGCACCGGGCACTTGAATTGAGAACAGGAGAACTGAATCTCCTGTGCTCTCAATGATCCTCCTGCAGGCACCCAGGCAATGAGAAGGAAAAGGAGAAAGTAGCCCAATTCATGTGCACGGGGGTGAGGAGCCAGGTGGGGTGGGGGACTAAAGGGAGTAGCCAGGGAGGGTTAGGGGACTGAGATTCTGACCTATATGTGAGCTAAGGAGGCAAGTGTGGGGGTGAGACTGGACCTGGGACAAGGAGTCATAGATGAGTATGGGGGATTGAGACGTGAAGATAAATTCAGTACAGTTTGTCAAGCACACATACTGTAGTGATGACCACCACAGAAAAGTCCATGAGGAAATTAACAATTCTGTCTTCAGAGCATGGTTGAATAGTATGCAGTAAATAAGGCCTGGGCCCACACACTGAACAATAAGGATAAAATAAAATACTGAATAGCTGCTCATTAAGTGTGCAGCATCCATTCTGTGCACTGAATGAAGCAGAGGTCTTGTGGAAAATATAGGATGTGCTCAGGTAATTACAGACTGTATCATAATGCATTCACACAAGAGAATCACATTAAGGTTGCACAGGCAACCCTGATTCTGATATTTCCTAAATTCTGAGGGCTTGACTTTGCAACCTTAAAACTGTTTTTTTAACGTGTTTTTTTCATGAGCAATCTCCTAGCTTTTTAAAAAGTCTGGGCACCACTAATAACTGGATTCTGATGCTACCAGCCTACCTGCTCTTACTCATATGAGCCATTGTTCAAACTGCTAGAGATTTTTGTAACCTCTGATTAAGAGTCCATGGATGTTTAATCTAGGTCAGCACCTGCTACTCCATCCTCTCGGACTTCTCCATCTTCCATCAAGTGAACAATGGGGAGCACAGCTGCACAGATGCATGCTGGGAACACTGCCTGCGGGGGCTGCGGCACATGATGGTTTGGAGTGTGCTCCGTAGTGTGCTCCTCATCTAGAGCAGAGAGGAGTAAAAGGCGTGTGTTAGCCAATGTGCTGTTGGTAAAATCCCTGTCAATTACAGTTCTCCACCCGGCGTGCTTCACATGACACGTGGTAACTCACAATGAAACACTGGAACTGAAGAGAAGCTACATGGGAATGAACAGCAGCACCACAATGAATGGGGCTGACTAGTTCAGAACTTCCTGAGGGCTTGGCTACATTAGAAATTTCAAAGCACTGCCCCGGCAGCGCTGTGAAGTGTGAGTGTAGTCAGAGCGGCAGCGCTGGGAGAGAGCTCTCCCAGCACTGCTTGTAAACCACATCCCTTACGGGTGTAGTGTGCAGCGCTGGGAGCCGCGCCCCCAGTGCTGCCGCCCTGATTACACTGACACTTTACAGCGCTGCATCTTGCAGCGCTCAGGGGGGTGTTTTTTCACACCCCTGAGCACGAAAGTTGCAGCGCTGTAAAGTGCCAATGTAGCCAAGCCCTGAGCTTTCAAGCAGGCCTGACAAAAGGCAGATGTAGCTCTGGTTAAGACCAAGGAAGAGATGAGACCTGTGAATCAATAGAATGAATATATACACTGTAAGGAGAATTAAAAACAAATGCAAAGTCGACACCCACCTTCTGCACTGACGGCTGAACCCACTGACCAGACAGAGCCACGACGGAAGGAATAGTTCCTGTGAGAAGTACTGGAGGTGCAGGAGGGACTCACAGAGAGGCGGCGGGATGCCAAGTTGGTGACTTCTTCTACTGACAAAGAAAATAGGAGATGTGAATTTTGGTTTATAAATTTGACTGACACAATTCAAGGCACTTCCCAGAGAGAAGCATCATGCTGCCAGATTGGAAGAGAAAGAAAAAAGTCAGGCTTCTTGTGAAATGCACAATTTAGAAACTAAAAAGATGATCCAGGTCATTTCGTCCATCCCCTGGCAGCTAGAGCAGGCCTTTTCCTTAACATATATTACCCGGTGCTTTGCTGAATCAAGTTTCAGTTCAGCAAAGACAATTAGACGATCATTCTACATCCTAACAAACCACATTGCTAGATAATTTGTTGTCTTTCCTCTAGATACTATCTGGGTGAACTTGCAATGCCATTATTCTGTTTGCAGATTTTCCACCATATACACAGCTCAGGACACATCAGCATATCTGTGCAGCTCCAATGTGCAAAAAGAGGACATTTAACTAATTCTCTCTATTGCATTACCTTAACCCAATGAAAATCCTCAACCCAAAGGCTAAGTTTTCAGTTTCCTTTATTCTCATATTCTAAGGATCTGATTGGGCAAGGTGCTAAGTGCTTCCTGTGAGGTACAGAGAGTCCCCAGCTCCCATTGGTCAGTGGGAGCTGAGGACATCCAGTTTCTTGTGGGCAGCACTCAACATTTCACAGGTCTGGGCCCTTATTACACTAATTATTGGGTACACTTTTTTTCTCATTCATTTTGAATCTTTTATTTTTTGATATGGATGCCTTATACCTGTACAGTGCTGTTACATTCTTAAAGTGATTAAAAACCAGTTCCTTTGAATGATCCAAAAGGATGAGGATGTTAAAGTGGCGTCTTCTCTATCACTAATGATCACTTTCCATCCTCACTGCATCCCTAAGATCTGTTCCATGCTGGAAGCATGTGCTTATTAGTCCCTGGCAAGCAGTTCATGCCTCTGGAGCGCACCTTCCTCTTCTTGCTCTGAGTTTGGGGTGCAGGTGGGCTCATAGCAGGCCTCCTGGGTGATGGGAATGGCTGTGATAAGACTGGCTTCCCGGCCTAGGCGCTTCTTTTCTTCCTCCTGCTGCAGGTTCTTCAGGATGTGCTCTGCTCGCTGATGGGAACGTGACACTGCCCGGGCTGAAAATGACTTCTGCCAGAATAGCAAGAAGAAAGAAACCAACTTGAAGCAATTGCAGCATGTGTTTTAGGCCACTTTTATGAGTCACCTCTAACATTTAACCACTAAAGATCAAATCCTTCCATCTATCTACACACATACACACCCACAACAAATAGCTGTTAACTGAATAGAGATTCACAAGGAAGCTCTTGGTTGGATTTCTTGTCTTAAGTCTCTTGCTGAAAAATAGGAAAAATATTAACATTGTATATGTGGTGCCTAGGCACTATACTGATAATGTACTCAAAAATCTCTTGTAAACTGACACAAAAGTAAGGAAATTCAGAGTTTAGACTACTTGGTCTTCTTTAACTCCCTCCCTCCTCCCCCACCCACAACTCCTGATATAATTTGTCACTAAGTAATAACAATATCCCCTCTAGGGAGCTCTTTAACTTACAGACTGGTCCTCATTAATTGGGTCCTGCACGCTCCCACTGCACTGTGGAACCCACGGGGGGTCAAACATTGGCACAGAGGGCATTCCCAGTACTGGAGAGGGCAGAGTGAAGTTTATACTTGGAGGAGGAATCTGAAAGAAAACATAAGGAGAGAAAATCAGGTAGAGAGAAAGAAAATTTTAGGTGGTAGATTTAAATCCTGATTGATTGCTTTCCTTGGGATTCCAGCCTCTTTCTGCAACCTGGGACAGAAGGAAGGGGAACTGTGCTTAATATCAATAATATTTTTTAAAAAACAATAAAGCATTTTGCACTGTCCATTATAAAAACAGAATCCCACACTAAAAACAAGGAACCAGGAACTGTAATCCCACAGAATTACAGAACATGGATTCTTTTGCATAGCATGACGCCAACCATCCAGACTATGGGAGCACTTTTTACAGCTGGCCTTTCTTTTCACACATCTATGCTCTTGTTACATCACTAATTACAATAACTTCTCAAAAGCTAAAGGGAAGTCCCTTCAACCACAGTGAGAAACAGATAACTGAGGGAGGAGGGATAGCTCACTGGTTTGCACATTGGTCTGCTAAATCTGGGGTTGTGAGCTCAATCCTGGAGGAGGCAACTTAGGGATCTGGGGCAAAATCGGTACTTGGTCCTGCTAGTGAAGACAGGGGACTGGACTTGATGACCTTCCAAGGTCCCTTCCAGAAGATAGGTATATCTACAATTATATAAAATCTTCCAAATTAATCACTTTTACTCCTCAAAGTCCACTGTAGCAGAGTGGATCCCTGCTCCAGCCCTGAAGGGGTTAAAAACAGCCCAGGAAAGGGGCTGGGGCTGGAGAAAGCAGCCTTTTAGGCTGGGCTGATTGGGGGAAGTGGCAGCAGCTGGGGCCATGCCCCAAACTGAGCCACAGGCCCTTATAAAAGCACAGAGAAGCCAGGAGCTAAGGAAGTCTCTCTCTCTCTGTGTTCAGAGGGAGAAGGGCCTGGCTGCTGCAAGGGACCAGACAAGGTACCCAGGGTGAAGCAGGGCTGGGGAANNNCCAAACCCCTTTGCCGATGATGAGAGGCTAATACTGCAGTCTGCCCCAGGGCGTGGGGCTAGCTAATGACTGGGCAGTTGCCAAGACCCTGAGGCAAAGTGGGGATAGAGTGGGGCGTTCCCAGGGAGGGGAAACCCTAAGGAGAAAGGGGTTACTGCCAGGGGGCAGAACCCCACGTAAAAGGGGCACCGGGGTCCAGGAAGGGACACGGGGCCAGTAGCAGAAGCCGGATCACCAGCCTGCAGAGGGTGCTCCAGCTGAAAATTCGAGCTAATTCCCAGGAGTGACCAGCAGGAGGCGCCGCGGGGGTGAGTCACACCCGGTTACATCCACATAACAATTATTTCTGGTAAAAACGGTTACCTACCTTGTCGTAACTTGTTCTTTGAGATGTGTTGCTCATGTCGATTCCATTCTAGGTGTGTCCGTGCCACATGCACAGTCCTCGGAGATTTTTGCCTAAGTGGGTATCCATAGGGTTGGCTGTGGCACCCCCTTGAGTGCCACACTCATGTGTTGGTATACTAGACACTGCGGGAGGGCCTCCTTGAATTGGTTAAGAGAGTCCCACAGGTTAAAATTGTACCTACCTAACAGAGCCTGGTGTTTAGACACCCGAAATTGCTGGTTTACCATCGAATAAATCTTTCTGCCAAAGAAGTCCAGTCTATTGGCATCTTTGTTTTTCAGCATGCCACTGACTTGGCCCTGCCTGTCCCTTTCATTAACAGCAGACACGACCAGTGACACTGCTGAAGAATGTGTATTCAGATATTCGAACCCTTTTGCAGGGATATAATACAGGCAGGTGAGGATCGGTGCCTGTTCAATGAGCGGTACCAGGGGAATGTAGACCGGTGCTGCGACAGGGTGCAATTCCGCCCCCGGTGGGGACTGACATCTGGGTGAGGGTGACCTGTACTGTGGCAATCTTTGATGGTACGGGGACTGGTGCCTCAACTCCGGTGTCCCATGTCTCTTTGGGGACCTGGGTCTTCTGACTGGAGACCGGGGATGCAGTGCTGGGGTCCTGGGCCATGGAGATGGGAATCTACACCTGCAGTCCGGGGACCGAGGGTGCTCCACTGCCCTATGGGGCAGTCCCATGATTGGCTTGCCCTTAGGTTTTGAGGCCTTAGCCAAGTCTGCTGCTTGGCACGGTGTCTGTGGTGCCAGTCGGCCAGCTTGTTCTTTAACTGCCAGGGCTGCTTCAGGCAACGAGGGCCCAAGGAGAAGCCGAGTTCCCCTGCTGAGGTGGATCCCTGGCTGGGCTAGGAGGTCTGACCTCAGTGGTACCCCCATGAAGCCCCAGGGCGGGCATATGGCATGAAATAGGTCCTTGGACCAAGGCCCCTTTCCCTTCTGGTGTCAGGGGGCTCTTCTTTTGCTGCTCCTTAGGCACTGGTGAGGGGGAACAGTGCCAGGCAGAGCCAAGTGCCAGCAGCACACTTCTCACCAATTCCAAGGTGCTTGGAGTGGGGTCCGAGCGGGAGGACTCAAGGCAGGATGAAGTGCAGCCTCCCTGAGGAGGGCCCTCAAGCTGATATCCCGCTCCTGGGTTCTAGGGTGAAAGTTCTTACAGATTCTGCACTTGTCCTTCCTCCCCTTGCAGTTCAAACAGCTGGCGTGGGGGTCACTAATCGGCATTGGCCTGCTGCAGGATAAGCATGGCTAAAAGCCTGGGGAACGAGGCGTGCCCCGCTCCAGGATGAAGTCCCAGCCAGGACTCTAACTACCAGACTAACCTAACACTTCACTTAATGGCTAACTAAGTACCTACAAACTATACATGAAAAAGGCAGACAATGGGCCGTGAAGAACTGCTAACGCTCTTGCGGTGCAAGACGAGGCGCTCTGATCAATCATCATAGGTGGTAAGACGGAACTGAGAGGGGGTAAAGTTGGCAGCGCCTGATATACCAACGCATGAGCACGGCACTCATGGAGTCGCTACAGCCAAACTGATGGATACCGCTAAGGCAAAAATCTCCAACGACTGTGCACGTGGGTGCACTCACACACCTAGAACGGAATCAACATGAGCAAGCACTCAAAGAAGAACATCTGTTCCTTTAAGCTAGACACCAGGTATCTCGTATATCAATCTGCAGTGAAGTAGCCCATTTCCCAGATACATCCATTATATAATTAAAAATTAAAGTGGTTAGGAGAACAATGTATGATCTTCTGGGATGTATAGAATCTTTATAAAAGGTTAAAAGTGAGCAAACAACAACTCAACTGGCCAATCCCATTAATCAAAGAAAACCATGATTAATATTGCCGGAATGGATTCTGCCATCCTTGCTTAGGTTGAGAAGTACCCAACTCCACAAGTAATGGGCAAATTAGGTCCTATATATTTAGCTCAATGCATTTAGTTATAATGGGCACAAGATATTCCTGTTAATAACTATTGAAATGCTGTATCATCTTCGAATTTAATATTGGTGGAAAAGTCAGAGATACTAATTAGTTCCATTCATTTCCCCCCCGCTGAACTCCATCTTACTATACTGTGCCAACTGTCTATGGCAGCGGTAGGCAACCTATGGCACGTGTGCCGAAGGCGGCACGTGAGCTGATTTTCAGTGGCACTCACACTGCCCCGGTCCTGACCACCAGTTCAGCGGACTCTGCATTTTAATTTAATTTTTAATGAAGCTTCTTAAACATTTTAAAAACCTTATTTACTTTACATACAACAATTGTTTAGTTATATATTATTGACTTATAGAATGAGACGTTCTAAAAATGTTAACATGTATTACTGGCACGTGAAACCTTAAATTAGAGTGAATACATGAAGACTCGGCACACTACTTCTGAAAGGTTGCCAACCCCTGGTCTATGGCAATATGTTTCTTTCCTATTAAGTATTTTTCTCTAATCTACATCCAGAATTCTGTGGGACTGTCTCTTTTTTACACAGTTCTCCACCCTACAAACCTGGCATACATAATTATTTTTTTCCTCTCCTGAAATGACTTAAGCCAATTCCTTGTCATCACGTCACAATACATCTGTCCTACAAGCCAAACCCGCAAAAGACAACAGTGTGTTTGTTCTCCTCATTTACCTTAAAGATCTGCTGAGCGCCCTCCTCCATCCGAGGCCAGACTTGATACCGAAATCTCCAGAGGGTATGGAACTTGAGAACAGCGTTCAGTCTTTGCACTGTCTCAGGGTGATGAAATTCGGACATCAGCATATCAGAAACAGCCTCGGGCACTTTCACAGCACACAGCAGGAACATGGCAGCTGCAGGGAGTGAATGTTTGATCAGCTGAGGTTTTGCAGAGTGTATTTGTTTTGCAGATAAAATTTCAGTCACACACAAAAAAAAGTGCTCCACAGAAAATGAGATCAGCAATATACTGGCACCAGCAAAAAGTGCTTTGCTTCATGAAACGGAATCAGTGTCACTCCATCTTTCATAGCCACCACAACTGCTCATAAAAAGATTTTAGCAAAGCTGTTTTTTTTTTTTAAAAAAGAATGCTTTTGTTCTCATGAAAATCTCAGTAATGATTAGTTTAGAATAAAAAGTAAGTCCAGGCTTCATTCATCAATAAAAACACTGGTCTACAATTTTTGAGAAGTCGTCTGCTTTAGAGATAAAATGTGGTATTTATTATGTATTTTGATGTGCTGAATTCAAATATGACAATTAAAACAACTGATTGGCTACTGTTTCTAAGATATTTAAGTTTTTACATTTTATGTCTATGTATATTGTGTAGATAGTAGAGTTTTAATCATAAATTGTAAACCTAGGTCTTTTCATGTGTTTATGGTTGCTTTACATGATAATATTTCACCTGTCCTGTTTATGTAACACTTTAAAAATCAGCAAAAGGGTTATATAAATAAAATTTATTATGAAACAAAAGGCAAAAAACTATTATGTACATAGTTTTGTCCTATTCAGTGTCTACTCGGCGCTTCTTGGCTTGTCTCTTGTATTCATTAAATGGAGCATCTCTTGTCACTGTCCAGCAATAGTCTGCAAGCATTGATGGGCTCCATTTGCCCTGATAGCGTTTCTCCATTGTTGCAATGTCCTGGTGAAATCGCTCGCCGTGCTCGTCGCTCACTGCTCCGCAGTTCGGTGGAAAAAAATCTAGATGAGAGTGCAAAAAATGTATCTTTAGTGACATGTTGCAACCAAGGCTTTTGTATGCCTTGAGGAGGTTTTCCACCAACAACCTGTAGTTGTCTGCCTTGTTGTTTCCGAGAAAATTTATTGCCACTAACTGGAAGGCTTTCCATGCCGTCTTTTCCTTGCCACGCAGTGCATGGTCAAATGCATCATCTCGAAGAAGTTCACGAATCTGAGGACCAACAAAGACACCTTCCTTTATCTTAGCTTCACTTAACCTTGGAAATTTTCCACGGAGGTACTTGAAAGCTGCTTGTGTTTTGTCAATGGCCTTGACAAAGTTCTTCATCAGACCCAGCTTGATGTGTAAGGGTGGTAACAAAATCTTCCTTGATTCAACAAGTGGTGGATGCTGAACACTTTTCCTCCCAGGCTCCAATGACTGTCGGAGTGGCCAATCTTTCTTGATGTAGTGGGAATCTCTTGCACGACTATCCCATTCGCAGAGAAAACAGCAGTACTTTGTGTATCCAGTCTGCAGACCAAGCAAGAGAGCAACAACCTTCAAATCGCCACAAAGCTGCCACTGATGTTGGTCATAGTTTATGCACCTCAAAAGTTGTTTCATGTTGTCATAGGTTTCCTTCATATGGACTGCATGACCAACTGGAATTGATGGCAAAACATTGCCATTATGCAGCAAAACAGCTTTAAGACTCGTCTTCGATGAATCAATGAACAGTCTCCACTCATCTGGATCGTGAACGATGTTGAGGGCTGCCATCACACCATCGATGTTGTTACAGGCTACAAGATCACCTTCCATGTAGAAGAATGGGACAAGATCCTTTTGACGGTCACGGAACATGGAAACCCTAACGTCACCTGCCAGGAGATTCCACTGCTGTAGTCTGGAGCCCAACATCTAGACTAGAGCCAATCAACAATTTCAAGGATCATTTTCATTCTCAGTGACCCAGAATTAGTAAAGTTTGACTACATTTATTTCAGAAGCATTTTGGCTGGAGAGCAGTGTAATCAATAAGAAGCAGCAGCACTTTTACAGGACTTTCCAACTCAAAGCCGTTTACAAAGCACAGGGGGGGAAACTGAGGCACAATGTTTTAGTGACTTTCTGAAGTTCACAGAGCCAATCAGTGGCAATGCTGGGAAGAGAAACCAGGTTTTCTGACTTCCAGTCCAGAATCTTATTATACTACTGTATAGATCTGCATAGAGGGATATTCCAGTTGTAGATAGACAAGTGACTAAATTATTGGGAATGTCACAGTGCATTGAAAAAGATTATTACATTTTTAACCTGATAAATTATCCCATGCTAAAAGATAGAAAATAGGGAAAAAAATCTATGAATGAATATTTCATAACTCCCCAAAAGAACAGGCAGGTTCAGAATCCAAATATTTACAATGGAATTGCATTACATTTTAGATTAAATAAAGATTTTACAGTGAGATTTAGATCTCAGTCCTGCAAGGTGTTGAGCAATTCTGTAAGGTGCTGAGCACCCTCCCCTCCAAGTGAAGTTAGGGGGAGTGAAGGGTGCTGAGCATCTCACAGAAGAGCTCAGCACACAAGCCCTAAAGCACTACTGATCTGAAAGTAAGTGGATTTTGCACAAACAAGTATTAATTAAGAAATAGTTGTTTGTGTTTTCTTTCCTTTAGTCCTGTCACAATGCAGTTATAATGCTGTACAAAAATGCCAAGGATTTTTAAATTATGGTGTCTAAATTAACCTCTACAGTCAGCCTCCTGGGCACATGAGAACATAAATTAGAAGGAGTTGGGTACCTTACATTATGTGTCTAAGTGATCGCATGGGGACCCACACGGGTCCATGTCAGCGGATCCCAGTGCAAGGTTGGGCCCTTTGTCCTTAATTACTTTGCAGCCATTAAGCCAGAAGTAATTCTGGTGTATTCTAAACATGATTTTTCAAATGTTATAAAATGTATATCATCATTTGCACTGCAGTCATGCCTTGGAGCACCAGTTACAGACCAGGAGCTAGGTGCTGTACAAACGCACAGGACAAAAGGTGGCTCCTGTCCCAAAGAGCTTACAAACTAAATATAAGACAAGAGAGAATGGAGGGCTGCAAACTAGAGGCATTAAAATTAAATGGGCCAACATTTGTTGGAGGTATGATAAGTTTGATCTTAAGTGGCTTCCTCTCTCACAAAGGTGCCCATCACAGAGATTTGAGGGGAATAGAGCTGGATGCAAAAGTTCGTGTTTTGCTGTTGGAGCTGCTGGGTAAGAAAACAGAAAATTAGAGACCGGTTTACCCACAAGCAAATATCAATGCCAACAGCATTAATTTCCACAGATATCAGTCTCCAAAGTGTGGCTGGCTGCCTGCAGGTGGTTCGCCCCAGGAGCCCTAGAGGTATTGAAGAAACAAGGTATTGTTGTTAAGTTTTGTGATGCAGTTTCTTTTTTGGGGAAGGGTTATGGCACACAGCAGCAGAGTGTGCTCTCTCCTTTAATATCTCTAACTAGAGTCAATTCGTGAAGCAGAGCCCTTTCTTTCTAATCAGGCATTGGCGTCTCATCTGGGATGCCCAAAAGAGGAGATTGCCTGCCTGCTGTTTGTGACTGGTGTGTATAGTGTAAAAAATCAAGTTGCTCTAAAAACACATCCAGATGTAGGGTCACTGATTCCTCCTCCAACAGGAAGCTGACCTGCAAGGCCCCAACATCTGCTATGAATGGCCAGCAGGGCAACAATACCACTCTCTGATTCAGGTTCTCTTACCTGCTGCTCCAGCCATGTGCTCATCCACGCTGAGCAGCAGCTCCCATGCTGCGGGCTGAATGTCCCCATACATCTCCTCTGTGAGGATAGGAGCTGCCTTGATTAACAGTGACAAAGGCGCTGGGGACAGGCTCATTACCTATAGAAAATGAAAGTGTGTTTCATAGCAGAGTTGAGTAAACTATTGTTAGCAAATAACATATTCACTGATTTTACCCTTTTATCTGATCATGAATTATCCCCAGTCTCTGCTTTTAGCTAATTAAATTAACCTGATATGAACATATCATACTCATATGTGAGCATATTTCAGCCTACATGCTGTTTGCTACCTATTCATCTTGATTATTTGTTGTTTGTTAATTGTGGAATGCAACTGGTTCCCTAAGCCCTGTGCCATTGCTGCTCCTCCCTGACTCAGTGACTGAAACTTTGATAAACTAGAAGGGAAAGCAAAGCTTTTTCAAGATGGCAGCACACATGCTGCTATAAATATTCACACAAGTTTTCACAAACTGCTACAGCAGCAAATTCACAACTGGTATCTAAACATTTGCTTTTTTTTACCACTACTATGTGAGGTGTTAAAATACCCAGTCACTTAAAGGCAGGGACGGATTAACTCCCTGTAGGCCTGGGGCCCCTGTATATAAGTCTTTTTCCTAATTTAAAACAAAATGCTCACAATTATGGCATCGAGGCTATTAACGCTATACTAAACTTGCCTTTTAATTACATTTCAGTCTTAAAACATGTAGAATATAGTTAAGGTGACCAGACAGCAAGTGTGAAAAATCGGGACGGGAGTTGGGGGTAATAGGATTCTATATAAGAAAAAGACCCAGAAATCTGGACTGTCCCTATAAAATCAGGCCACCTGGTCACGCTAAATATAGTTAAGTTAATTCAAAAGAGCCTATTTCTTACCTTAGAACACCTGTTATATTAGTTTCTTTCTGGGAGAGAGTTTGGGTCCAGGAGGGGGCTCCAGGCTGGGGCAGAGTGTTGGGGTGCATGAGAGGGTAAGGGATCTGGGAGGGAGTCTGGTGCAGGAGGGGATTTTGACCTGGGGCAGAGGATTGGGGTGCAGGAGGGGGTTCGAGGTGGAGGCACTTACCATAGGCGGCTCCTGGCCGGTGGCGCAGTTGGCTGCTGGCACTTCTCTGCGGGCCCCTTGAGGAAGGTGGACAGCGTGTCTCTGTATGTTGCCTGCACCAGCAAGTGGCGCCCCTGCAGCCCCCATAGGTCGGTTCCCAGCCCATGGGAGCTGTGGGGACAGTGCTGGGGTCGGGGCAGCGCGCAAAGCCACCTCCCCCCTCCCGCCATGAGCCGCAGAGACCTACCAGCAGCTGGCCACTTCCAGGAGCAACGTGAGGCCATGGAATGCAGGCAGCCTGCCTGAGCCCTGCTGCGCCAGGGCCCTGGCTACAGCCCCTAAAGCTCTTGAGCTAATCTGGCCCTGTTTAAAGGCACAGACTCTAACTTCCTTTCCTTTTCCATTGTTCCTTCAGTTTATTAACTGGGACTAGAATTTACATGTATTTAATGAAATCTTTGGGTGTAGTTCTTTTAACTGCTGCTCCAGCTCAGTCTTTGGCACATCCTACCCATTGTGGGGATCCCATTTACTTCCACAAGTATTATTGAGGAGCAGTCACGCACTCCAATTCTTCCCACTCTGTACACGGCCTCATGGTTCCACAATTCCTTCTCCTCTCCCTGCAAACCCTCCTAAAGGGCAAAGCAGAACCTACTCTAATCAGCATGTCACTGTGGTAGGTGATATAGCCAGTACCTGGTGTCTAATGTATTTCAACATTCCAGAGTCCTTCTTTCCTTCCAAGTTGATATCCATTACTCTCTTCTTCAGAGATGGAGTTCTCAGGCATGATTTGTCCGAGCACTGAAAAAGAAATGGAGTTCAGTTATCTGACAATCTCTGAGATACCTAGTTCGTAAAGCCAGGAAATCTAATTCAGGTGGATTCTGAAGTCATGGTTCTGAAGTTGTCCATATAAGTCCTTTGTGTTCTGGCAGTGCTCAGCAGCCAGCGAGATGGCATAAGTAACCCTAATTCTAAAGGTTTTTGTAAAAAAATCTATTTTTAATGTTAATTTCCTTAACAAGAACAAGGCAATAGCCAATAAGTCAAGTCAAAAATTTGAATGTGTTCCCTGAAAGTGTCCCAGAATACTCTAATCAAAAGGTTACAAAGTGTGCATTTTAGAACACAAGTGTTTTAAGAAGGTTAAAAATCAAGAGTCCACAAATTCCAATCTAAAACCCTCCTAGCCAAGGAGTTTGCGACCCACTGCACCAGTCCATCAACTGTTCTATTCCTCTCAGGGAAATGTAAGCAATAGGTACCTGAACACAAATTTACGGCTGCCTGAAAGTCAAACCAAGCTGATTATCATGTAGCCCAGTGACAACGAGAAATGAGATTTACCAGAAAACCTACTGTTGCCAGCCATGATATGTTCAATATCCAGAGCACCAGAGTTTCTCCAGCATACTGTGTGGCTTTAGACTTTCCTTCTAATGGTGGTAACCTATCAACTAACACAGGGGTTCTCAAGCTGGGGGGTCATGATCCCCAAGGAGGTTGCAAACAGGTGTCAAGCATTGCAACCATCCTGAGCTTCTCTTATTGCTAAATGAGAGTGTAGTTTCAGCTAGATCCTGGATAGATGATGGGGAGTTGCCAGAGTGGTCACAGTATGAAAAAGACTGAGAACCACTGAGCTAACACATAAAAAGAAATGGATTATATAGAAATAAATGGCATTAGTTTTCTTCCTGTGTAAAGATCCCCATCTCTGTGTACATAAGCACAGATGCCTTATTGCCCAGTGACCATTTTTTTATCCCTATTGTTTGATAGCCTTTACTCTTAAGGCATGGGCTATGAAATCGTATATCTTATCATTTTGCACTGAAATTCAGTGTTTGAGCTGAAATAACACCCAGGAGTGCAGAATAAGCTCTTTAGCTACTGCTCCTTTACTCTGCCAGGTGCTCGTCTCAGGCATTTTGGCTGGCAGAGGTGACAATTCTAGAGGTTGCTTCCTTTCCTTGGCGCTTAACTGCAGCATTGCAGTTTGTGTCAGGCGATGTAAACATATGAACACAGTTTAGTGTTCTGAAGAGCAGAGTTTCTGCATTCTTTAATTTGTTTCCTCTCTGCTTTGTTCTGTATCAATATATCCATTACTCCAAGTGGACAGGCAACTAATCACCTATTCTGTGATAGGGAAATGTTATGAACTTGCAGAGCAAAAATTTCCACACACAGGGGTGCTGAAATCTTTACCCTGATGAGATTATGAAGTGAATTTAACAGTGTCAAGGACACAAATACTTCTGCTTCCAATTAAGGGGATATTATTACCACTTGAATATTTGAATGACTCATACAAGACTCCCATATTACACGTATTCAGAAAATCGGCATCCTGTCTGTTTCAGCTCAGGAATATATAAATATCGGCCAGTTATGGGCCCTGAATGACCCATGCACTGCAGCATGTGCCACAGTTTAAGCACAAAAGTAGCTCAATTGAAGCCAATGAGATGGTCAACAGTTTAAAATTTGTCACAAGCTTAGGTACCCTGCTGAACTGGGGCTATAGTTTGGATGGTATTTACTGGCCTTCTCACCTCCTTCTGCTTTTTGCCTCTTGCCACATTGTTCAGTACATTGTTTTCTCGGAGTGAGTCCACAGTGTCACCATACAGCAGTTTGATGGCTCGGACCAGGCGAGCACACGAGCGGCTGTGGTGGAGGTAGCAGTGCGGGTGGCAGTAATCAATGTGGGTACATATGAAACTCTGCTGGTTGCACAACAGGATCATGACCTGGAACCCAAAGAGGGGAGGGGTGAGTTACTCAAAGAAGAGGAGTGCTAGTTTGGCAGTGAGAGAATGCCCAAGATGACCAGCGTTCCCCTCATTTCATGTCAAGACTGTTTTGTCACTGATACTGGTAAAATAAAAGGGGAAGGTCAGGGTTAGAAACTGTCAAATATTTGACCATCATTAAACACCGGCAGCCCCATCACAGTTTTGAGTCGGTTCCTTTCAGGGAGGGGAACATTAGGGCATCCCCTATTCCTAAAATAGGGATAAACCCAGCTCCCTAGGTTGACATCTGAGATGTCATCTGAGATGGAACCTGCTAGGGGCTCCCTGCAGCTGCTGCCTCTGAAGGGTAGGAGCAGCTCTTGCAGCACATGGACACTGGAGGGCACCTTCAGATCCTGCACTGTGGGTCACGACAGGCACTACTGAAACCCTTCTTTACCCCAAGTACTTAGCAGTGAAATACCCAAAGCCAATGGGGGGGGGAGGCAAAGGGACCCCCACCCCCCACATTTGCCTGCTAGAGAGGAGGTGCTGTGCATTAACAAACCCCTGCCCAAAATAAGACAGCCTCAGCTGCCAACCCCAAACATTCAAAAATCGGGAGTCAGGTCCCCAGAAATTGTGAGATGGACTCAAAAATCATTGGTTTTTAAATTATACATATTCTAATTTGCTTTTCAGCTTTTTACCTCACTTATGTTGATGTCAATAAGGAGCTACCCCACTAAAGTCAGTATATTTACACTAGTATAAAACTGGAGCGAGATCAGAAGCTCATTGCTTGCTGCAGGTCAAAGTCTGTTCCCTTATTCGTATTGAGCAGTAACTTACTCCACCGGTTGTGGGAGTAAGAATACCAGAATTTGACCTTACACAGGTTCTAGGGCGAAATGAATACCACCGTGGTCGTGTACAGAAAAGGGCTTGAACCTGATGTTCCCTTTGAAAAATTTGTTAACAATTGTTAAATAAAGCGGGTTTACTCAGACAGTCTGTTTTTTTTTAACTTGGATTTTATTCCATAGAGCAACAGTTATCTCCTGCTTACTAGAGATGTTGATCACTGTGTGAAATTAATTGCAGTACACGCTCCTTAAAATTCTCCAGGCTTTCATCTATGTATACTAAATACCAGACAGGCAGTCACAGAAATATTCTTAGCTCCCTCCAATCTATACCCTACATTGATGAGTGCGTCTATCCTCCTGTCATAGCTTCCTACTCAGATTTGAACCTTAGCGTTCATAACCTGAGAAGCTAGCATGAACCCTCTAAGCTTAATTACCAGCTTAGATCTGATATCGCTGCCACCAGCCAATTTCCAGTGTTTGGCTCACTCTGGTCTCCCCAAAACCTTCCCTGGGGAACCCCCCAAGACTCAGATGCCCTGAGTCTACAACAAAGGGAAATAAACCATTCCCCCCACCTCTCTCCCACCCAGAATTTCCTCTCTGGGCTAACCTGAGAGTTACTGATGCAACCTCTTTACATCACAATACCAAGAAGCATGTCTCATCTCTTCCACAAAGAGACAAACCCAAAGACAAGGAAACAGAAAAGATTCTATCTCTCTTCCCCCGTAGCTTCTTCCCGCCCTGGGACACTAGGAGAGTTAAACACAGAGAGCAGTTTCCCCCTCCCCCCTGTCTTTCCTTTCTCCCACCAATTTCCTGGTGGGTCAACTAGAAAAAAAAATCAACAGGTCTTAAAAAGCAAAACTTTTAATAAAAAAAAAAAAAAAGAATAGAACAACAGTTCTCTGTAATCTAGATGGTAAGATACAGGGTTTTCAACTTATAGAAAATGAATAAACAATAGAAAAGGGATAAACAGCCTTACCCAAAAAAAATACAATTTAAAGTACTTATAGCCAAATACACATAAAGACTCCACCAGCCAGATACACAGATGCAAATACAGCAAAACAATTTAAAAGACTATACTTTTGCTACCTTTGTACTTACAACTGGGAAACAGAAGATTAGAAGGACTGGAAATAGATCCTCTCATAGCTGAGAGAGCACAGAACAGACAAAGACCCAAGACCAAGAAACACCCACAAATTCCCTCCCTTAAGCTTTGAAAAATCCGGTTTCCTGATTGGTCCTCTTGTCAGGTGTTTGGTTCCCTTTGTTAACCCTTTACAGGTAAAAGAAACATTAACCCTTAGCTATCTGTTTATGACACCTCCCATAATGGGAAAATGTGCTATTGCCCTCTACTCCTTGCTGGCCAGATGCATATGATCAAGTCATCCACCAATGACTGTGCCTTCTAGTGTCTCATAATACGAGGAGTCAAACAAATGTGCTGACCTTTCTAAGGTGGGTGTGATCATTACTGGTACTATAGCAGTGCCTGGCAGCAAGGATTGACTAGTAGTTAGGGTACCAGCCTAGGACTGGGGATGCCTGGGTTCAATTTCCTGAGAGATTTTGAGCAAGTCACTTGGGTCTGTCTGAGTCTCAGCTCCACACCTGCAACATGGGGATAATAGCACGGTTCTGTTGTGAGGATAAATGCATTGAAGACGGTGAGAAGCTCAGCTGCTACGGCGATGGGGGCTATATAACTCAGGTGAATCCTGTCTTCTTTTTAAGTGAATTTACAATTTGCAAAGGTACCGAGATTGGGAACTCTTGAAGTAGAGAGATAGGGCTCAACTGAGATTGCAGCTCCTTTGTGTTAAGTGCTGTAAATACACATATCAAGGGGTGATCCCAGGCCAAAAAGCTTATCATCTAAATAAAGGAGACAGACAAATGGTGGGAGAAAAGAAGTATTATCCCCATCTTACAGATGGGGAGCAGCCACTCTAACAGCTGCAGCCTACAGACACTTTAAAGCCCTAATGCTATGCTAACTAAGCATGAATCACGAACAGTTTACCACTAGTGTACCATAATCATTCATTTTGAAAACTGAAAGTGCTAGGTCTGATAGGATCACGAGGGACCAGTACTTACATGAAGCCACGACATGTTCCGATGGTAATTCTCCTCTGTGCCTGTGTTACTCAGCACTTCAGGCTCAATGCTGGGCTCACTTGCACTCCAAGGGCTCCCTTCTTCAAAAGAAAAATACCCTAAAATGTGGTGTTTTTTACCACTACCCATGTGTTTAAAAGCTAGGGGAAGTGCTTGTAAGCCAGGCCAGCCTTGCTGAGAATAGGGTGACCAGATGTCCTGATTTTATAGGGACAGTCCCGATTTTTGGGTCTTTTTCTTATATAGGCTCCTATTACCCCCCACCCCCAATCCCGATTTTTCACATTTGCTGTCTGGTCACCCTACTGAGACCAATCACAGTACACAGAACCTGCTGCATCACATAGAGTGCCTTTGGAACCCTCCTCCCCTGGATTTGCTGGACTGGCAATTACAAGCACCATTCACAGTCACTGTTAATTTGCCAACTAGTCCGTAGTGAGCATTGTTCCCTTTTTGGGGAGAGAAGAGGGAGTAAAAACAATGGAAACAAATTCCTTGCGTTTGTTGCAGATGCTGCAAATTGTTGGTTCAATGATCTGCATTGACTGGGCTCTGTGGTTAAAACCATCAACAAAAATCCAGCCTGAACTGGAATCAGCCTGCTGCTGTTGCCACCACCAGGCAATGTCACCGTTACGTGCCCAGGACAAGACACTAATATAAATGGGGAAAATAATCCACACTCTAGAGAACTAAGGCAAGGGAGAGAGCTCTGACTCGTCACTGAACTGATCCCAGTGTTTCTGGCAGCCACTCATTGCTTAGGGGGTCTTCCATAGTGCCCTCGTTTTAGAACAGAATTTGCTTTTGGAAACATTTACCATAAATATCATTAAGGGGTAGCTCTGGCTTAACTCAGGTTAGTCCTGTCTTCTTTTTCAAGTGAATTTATGATTTGCAAAGGTATCCAGATTATTTATCCACAAGAGAGGTACAACGTGGGCAAAGCAGATAGGGTCAGAAGGGCCTCTGAGGTTGGGAGATTAGTTCAGCCCCAGTCTTTATCCAATCCTTGACACCTTTGCTGATGTCCCCATCACTTTGTGCCAATTGCAATGGGGATTTCTTGTGGAGTCCATTTTGTTTCCATCAAATAAATGTATAAGGACTAATTTTTTGAAGACCAAGGCCATTATATATAAAATAATTTTACATTCTACATATATGAATAGATATCTATTACATTCTCAAATGACATATATGTCTGGAATATTATATGATATAATATAGACTATAAAATGTACTCAAATATAATATCATACAATATAAACTGTGCATGTATACATATACAATATCTACTATCATGGAAAATAAAATATCATATATAACAATGATATTTTATACATATATTACATATAATGGCATATATATAATATATATGATTTGTAAATGTCATATATCTATATCATATGATTTTTGTGTGTGTGTGTACCTCCTCCTAAGAACAGCATGAATTTGGCTGGAAGTCTGGTAAATGCCAGTATTTTAAGAGTTCATACGCTAACACTGAGATTTAAATTGACCACCTTTGTGTGGAATAGAATTTACATTCCAGTGTGCACCTGTGGCAAGATTTGAACTCTGGCCTTCTGGGTGTTAGCTTATGCAATCCATGAAGAGGAAAAGACAGCTGCTTAACTCAGAGAGATGGAGATTTCTCCTACCCTAATGAATCTTTATATTTATTTATTGTTCTGGACCTGCTTTAATCATTTCAGAATCTGGATGCTGCCTAGCAGCCCCGCTCCCTTTTTAGCCCATCTCATCTATGTTACCTATGTCAGTGACAGTGTCCCTGCTGTGGGACAGCTGCAGCTCCTCATTCTCAGACTCTGAGTCCTGCCGTGATAACTTGGTGCTCTTTAGGCTGCCGGCCCGGCGAATGCTGGACAGGGAACCCCCCTTCTTCACCCGGAAACTGCGGGTTCCTTTAATCTGGAGCAAGCGGGAGCCTCCTATCCTGATCTTCCTGCTGAGAACTGTATTAAAAGAATAAGAGAGGACTTTTTTCCCCTTAATTTTCCCCCATTTAAAAAAAATCCTAGCCCACCCTTCTCCCCCGACTCCTTATTGTCAGCCTATACTGGAGCACCTTTATTTCTGCCAAGGAAGATGGGCAAGAGGCTCCCTCCAAAGCCAGCACCAATGCAGCTCTATCAATCACTCAGTATGGGATGCTTTACAGAAATGTGCTCAGAATCTTCTTTCCTGGAGACATATTATATCAGATCTGGGCTTGTTTATACTTGGGATTAACCCTGCTTTGACCACTGATGTCAAGCAAATGGGTAAACTGCACTGGTAGAAACTCCAAGCAAAGTCAAGGAACACCACAACTGGCACTGACAGAGTTAATTCCTGCTTGAAACTCGAGTAGACTTAACTGGTGCCAACGGTGGCTTTCTTTGCTCACCACTGGAATTTGCACTGGTGCACATACAACAGCTGCTGTCCACCAGTGGTTGAATGCCAAGTGCAGACATGGCTTCTCTGACAAACCTATCCTCCTGCTGACTCAAGGTCTGCAAACCCAAATCTGCCTCTGTAGCAGGATCACCTAGTTCATTCACACAGCCTTTATGACTGCAGATAGCTAGCCTGATTCGCCAGATTAGTAGTATAGTATCCGTTACTTCTTTGAAGTTATATTTGCATAAATCCCTCTCTTTGCATGATACTCTTCATCATTAGAATGCTTTAAAGGAAAAACAGCTTGTAGTTCCTCTCCTTCAGACAAAGCAGCAGCTTTCAGGCACTAAAAATGCATCTATTGACACTTTGTGTTTCTGATGAGCACAAACATGAAATGGTTCAATGTTCAAAGCACCGATCATTTGCATTTTATTCTCCTCTTATTTCAAAGGCAAAACAATGGCAGCACATGAGTCCAAATGTTGCAACACTCAGTCATTAAACTGTTGATCTATTCAGAGAAGAACATACAACACCACCTTTCGGTGCACTGTAGAGACTGGACTGGTGTACACCTTTTGGTATAAAATAGGTAAGAAAAATATATAAATGTAATTATATTCGGACTTGAAAAATCTTCTGAACCTTGAAAATCCCTCTTATTTCCCCAGCTTTATATCCTCCTACCGTCACCCACAAATCCATTTTGGTGGCTAACATCCTATTGATGGAAAAGGGCTGGATGGGTCTCCTCTTTGGAGCTAATCAGCGCTGCTCATTAGTCAGCTGGACAGATCACTGTTGAGTGATTTGAGAATCTCGGTCCCAGTGTCTGAACTGAAACTTAACTCACAGCTGGCTAGATTCTGTTCAACCTCAGCACAGCTGGCTAGACTGCCCCGAAACGCACAGCTGTTTTGGCACACCTAGCCACATTTCATAAAGTCTGTAGAAACTTCTTAGCACACAATTAGTACCTAAAACTTTCTGGGGGCTACTTGTTAATCTAAATTAGTATATCTATGCTTTGGACCTACCTGTAGGAGGTTAGACACAGTAAAATTGTAGTTTTTGCATAGCTGTTAAGACAAACCTGCTGTTGACCATCAAGCAAAGTAATTACCACTCAAGAGGAGATGAAAGGAAATAAACGTTTTAGTACTTGTCAAAGAGATTGGGGTAAAGAGGCCTGTCCTTTTGTCACTGCAGTGAGAAAAATGTAGTTACAGTCACACAACAACAAATTTCAGCCAGACAATTATAGATTCAGAAAGATGCCTTTGCATCTGCTAAGTTTTAGCCAAGGTAAATTCCCAGTAGACTAGGCTGTAGTCAGAGCAAAGAACACTTTAAAAAAATACCTTGTATTTGTTTAGCCTATT
Organism: Chelonoidis abingdonii; assembly: GCF_003597395.2. Classification (NCBI taxonomy): domain Eukaryota; kingdom Metazoa; phylum Chordata; order Testudines; family Testudinidae; genus Chelonoidis; species Chelonoidis abingdonii. The sequence continues at coordinate 14,863,179 of NC_133778.1, forward strand.
TCAGAACAAAATATTGCAAAGCACTTTGCTAATGTATAAACGGAAACGCAGCCTCTATATAGGGATCACTTTTCCCACCACTGAAATGCAGCTGCCTCTGGGTGCAACGTAGCAGCTTTGTAAAACGTGCACAGCAATACTACACCAAACCTTAGGGCAAGAAGTGAAGAAGGACCCCCATGTTTTACTGAAACTGCAGGGAGAATTTAGTTAAGCAGAATGAGCTGGAACTATTCTTGAGAGAAAAAAAAATATTTTACATTATATCCAAAAGTGTGCTGCATAGTAATCAGGCAGGGGCAAACCTAATTTCCATGTTATCACCACCACCATTTCTTGCAGCACCTAATGTTTTGAGAAGGCCTCCTGTTCATGTACTTTGCCAGCCCAACCTTGCTTTCCTCAGAAGATCTGATGGCATCACAGCACAAGGTGGTTGCAGGCAGTTACTAGTGAAGCCTTTTTTTAAAATTTAAAGTTGTAGTCACCTAATTCATAAGGGACTTCTCATCCTGATTTATTTGGCAATGTGAAATTCTGGAGATTTGTGCGTTCTGTGGCTGCTAACAATAGTCAAGAAGAAAAGGAAGTGGGTTATGTGAGAATTCTTCAAGATGACTCTTTGAAGCTTGATGGGAAGCTGCCTTCGCTTTCAGGAGCTCTCCCATTCCATGTGTTTTTGGAGGCAGTTTTACACGTGATTCTTGGAAATGTTTCATGTATGAATGTATCTACTTGTGAATGCAATCACAGCTCAACCATGAATGGAATGTGGGCCTGACCCAAAGCCCTTCATAGTCAGGGAAATCTCATGGTTGACTTCAAAGGCAAGCTACAACCCTTGGATGGTCTGCATTGTTTAGCACACAAGTATAATTCTTCACAAGATCACAAACCATAAATCCCATCCATTTAAAAAACACATTGTTACAGAATGTTTATGTCTTTACATATCCTTTATGAAAAAGATTTTAAACAGCTTGTTCTAAATGTTCAAAAACACACAAACTGGACTGTCATTTACAGATAACTGTCCAGAACTTTCAGTCTCTAATAGCAAATGTCAAGTAACTACTGACTGCACATTGTATTGCAACACTTGTACCATCATATAGTATGGAGATTTTGCATGAGATGGTTTTAAAATGGAAAACGTTCTGCTGCCCTGAGCAAACACAGTGAGCTTGAGCTTTGCTTGTACAGTACGCAATACGCTGGTAATATTAACCTGCTAGCCATCAAGAGCCACATAGGTAGGTGTTTTTCAAGTGGTAGTAAAGAACCAAAAGAGGTCAGGGTTTAAACCACTCATTCTGTTAAATGCCATGACCTTTGAACAGGTGGGGATTTTCACAGAAAGGTCCAATCTTTTGGCCCATGTGCTGTTTTTATCCCACATTGAAGAACAGTATCAGAAAATACAAAAATCAATTCAAATACTGATACTTCTAACTGAGGAGTACACCAAAAGACACTTCTGAATTTATACCATTTGCTCTTTAGAACACTTGTTTGGTTCTGCTAATATCGTTATCCTGATGACTTAAAAATGTTTGTTTTCCACACATAACATATGCAACGTTGCAGCTCAAAAATTATTCAAGCCATGTGGCTCTATGGCTTCCTGCATTTTAACACAGTCTATGGAAATGGAGAGACATAAAATACAGCATCACATAACAAGCCCTGAGAACACGAAAGCGTCACTCTGCTGACAAACCTTTCTTCTCTTCACAGCCAGTGTCAGATTTGAGCGTGTGGCTGCTGCTGTGCAGGGAGTCTTTTGAATCTTCGTTTTCATCCAGAATCCCAGCAAAGCTGATCTTCCTCTCATACCTGTGCCTGTCCAGCTCAGGGTCCAGACGCAACCTGCAGCTCTCCAGGTCCTGCAGCATCATGTGGACCATAGAAACATATGAATGGCGTGAGCTCTTATACTTCTCTCCAGCAACAAAAAATCATCATTATAGCAAGAACTGCCCTCAAATGGAAATCCTACTTCTATTATCTGGAACTAAATTCTCAGTTAACCTAATCCCTTCATAGCTAACCTACACTGACACATTTTCAAATCGCGATTGAATTTGGATCTCAACTCCTGCATGCTCAATGCAAAGGGATATTGTTCTGCTGGAAGGTATTAATAGCTGCCATCAACTGGGCCTCTGATCTATAGATGATCACAGATCTGATTAAAGACAATGGGTATGCTAATCACCCTTCTTTCAGGCTAAATCGATAGAGCAATATAATGCCCCTTTATGTACTGATAGTTGGAGGATAGGCTGCATGAACAGTGTGGTCCGGGGGATTTTCCTGGGACTGGTGGCAAACACAGGGAGATTAGGGGATTGGTTGCAGCTTGTGTGCATGTGTATGTGCACATGCAAGCGCCAGAGGCACAAAAACAAATAAAACGCCAGCAGACAGCAAGAGAAGCAATTGTGAGCAAGGCCCTCAAAGAGAGTAGAGAGACAGAGCTCCTTGGGCACAGAACTGACTAGAGAGGCAAACTTGTAAACAGTGAGCAAGGAAACTGCCTGCTGTTTGTTTCTGCTGCTGTCAAGAAAACAGGACTGTGTGTTCTTTCTTAGTAAACAAACAGGACAGCACCCAACTGGGATCATCCATTTCTCTTCCTGGCAGAAACAACCCTGCAATGCTCTGAACACTGACTAACCATTCAATCCAAAGGGGCAACATTACAATTATAGCACTATTCAGATATACGCATTCATTTCCCTTAGCAGAGACTGTAAAAAAGGCTGGTTAAACACATAGGATTCTGTTTTCAAAATGGCTGGTGAGAAGCACATACAGTGAATGCAGTTAAAAAGCCCCACTCGTTTATAATTTTATTCACAACATCCACTTGGTGACACTGATACCTTGGAGACTGTTTAGCATGAAAACCACTAGGGTATAGAAATGTAAAATGGCAGAGCTACTTGTCAGGCTAAACAGGGGAAGAGGTGTTATAGTAAACGAGGGGTAATCAATTATTTTTTGTCAAGGTCCAAATTTCTTGGCCAAGGTATAGTCAAGGTCCAGACTCCAGAAAAAATAATACAAAACCAACAACAATAATGATAATAAGGAAATAAAAAGATTTTTGAGTCAGTTCAAAAGCATCTGGTGGTCCGGATTTGGCACATGGTCTGCCTATAGACTACGCCTGTAGTAAACTGTCTTAAAACAATCCAAAAAGTTAATCATGAGGAAATATAAGTTTCTTATCTCACACAGGGGATTTTGCCCACAGGCGCTCAGCTGTAACTCCAACTGAAGTTATTAGGAGTTAACAGGGGTGTGTGAAGTTCTGTTATATTATATGCTACTTTGAAATAAGTGAATTTTCCCAAACACAAAAACACACACAAAAACATACAAAAGAGCAGAAACATTACAGACTTAGTGATGCTGAACATGTGTAATTGCCTTGCATGAGAGAAATTAGACCAGATCCAGCCCTTAGAACACTTGTAGAACACTTTGCAGTCCCTCAGAAAACCTCCTGAATGGTCCAACAGATGATGTAATAAGTGATAAGAACAATGACTTTTCCACTTGCTTATCAATCAGTTTCAGGCTGAATTTTCAAAGGAGTGTCTGGGGAGTTGGGCACCTTGGTTCACTGGGAATTGGGCACCTCAACTCCATTAGGCAGTGCTGAAAATCTCAGTTTAACTGGTTTCATCTGAACAAATGTGGATGCAGACTAGCTGAAAGGGTTCAATTTATCTTTCACTGCCCCCGCCCCACCCCCAGTGTACCCCTAGCTTTATGGAAACTACCACAACATACTGCTTCTGGTAGATGGAAATGTGATAGAGGCATTCAGATCACATTGCAACTGAAATGATTTTGGACACAAGGCAAAACTTAAAGCAATTCAGCCTGACTAGTTTGGATGGAATGAACTGTTTGTGGGTAAACTGGCTCACCATTATTGGTTCAGGTACAAATGGTTTAGTTTTCTAGTCTAGACAAGGCCCTACTGACATGCGTGGAATCTACAAATGCTTAGAATATCTCAGAATCAACCACTCATTTAGGGTACGTTTTCACTGCAGACTTAACTCTGGCTCTTATCCAGGTTTATGTCTGTAAAAAGCTGCTCTGCTAGCAACTTAGCTTTATCAGCAACAACAACAAAAAGGAACCAAATCTTCATACACTCAATTCTCTTTAAAAGTACAAGCAAGCCAGAAAGTTTTCTTTGTGCAAAGAAACTCCCATTAACCCATTTCTAACTCAAAACATAACACTCAGCTTACTTGAGTGTTATGGGGCCATAATTGTTCGGTACTTGTGTAAGATTCAAGAAATCAGGCTAATATTATTTCTGATAGACTCTTACACAATGAGACCAAGTTTTCTTCCAGTTTCACACTATAAAACAAGTCCTCCTTTTCTTCTCCCACAGCAGAGTTTGAAAAATTATTAATCGGCAGCATTTTGTCTGGCTCAAAGACACAGATCCCTACAGATCCTAATTACCCAGGATGTTCTTACTGTCAACATATCTGTTTTAGTAAGATGCATTTCTACCTTTAAGACTCTGTGGTTTTGTAACACAGTTTTGTCACACTGCCATTTATTACATAGTGAAAATGTCAACAAAGAGCCATGTTGATTTCTTCCTTTTGTCTGATTCACTCCACTGGAAGTCTGTAAAAGATTTTAGCAATCAACTTCAAACTCTCACGGCCATCATGCCACATCACATAGGCCTGTTAGGTAAACTGTCATTAGAGATGTATTGAGATTCGCGTCAAAGGCTATGTCTACACTACTGCGGTAAGTCGACCTATGCTATGCAACTCCAGCTACGTGAATAACGTAGCTGGAGTTGACGTACCTTAGGTCGAGTTACCAGGGGGTCTACAGGAGAAAATCTCCCATCGACTCACCCTACTCTTCTCATCGGATATAGTACAGGGATTGACTGGAGAGCGATCTGCAGTTGATTTGGCAGGTCTTTACTAGATCTGCTAAATCGACCGCCAGTGGATTGATCTCAGAGCATCGATCCCTGCTGTAGTGTGGACCTGCCCTGTGACTCTCATTAATAGGAATGGTGTGTCTTAACCGTTCAGCCTTCTGTGGAAACTTTAGCGCAATTAAATCCCTGCCACCAATCTATCTTTTTCATCAAGTGTATGAGGAAAATAACCTCATGGGAACTTCTTCATCTCTAATTCCTATGGCTCACTTACCACGAGAGGCTCAGTACGAGGCCTGGGCATGTAAGGAAAGGTCTCTCGAAGGAAGGTGGTGATCTCCAAGAGAAGCTCGCATGCTGCCATCTTCAGAGCAAAAGGGCAACAACATTTGGTAGGGTTCACAGTGCCTGGGAAATGAAATTTGCTTGGTAAGAGAAAACACGATACAAAATTTGGAACCAAGAATTGACGGACACACATAGTGCACAATGCAAGGTACATATGAAAAGTGTTATGATTAAATTCTAGACTCCTATATTACTTTTCTAATATTAAAAGGACAGATCCATGCATGTATCTATTTGTCAGCACAAATCCCATATACTGTGTGGTATGTTGTTATCAAAACATCTGCTAACTCAAAGTGGTCTCAAAATATAAACTCTACATACAATACTATATATTAGCATAACACAGATTTAGAAACAGATACTCTCATGCCCTTTACACTTTTGCATTCAGCCAAATAGACTGCAATTATGGCTAACCTTGTGTCCTCAGTGAAGATGAACTCAAACCAATAACAAATCAGCAGCCATCTTAAGTGAGATTATCATGGCAATAATCTTGGAAAAGGGTAGCATCATTGTCATGCTTGTTCTTTTTAAAAACCATGCACATAATTGTCAACAGTCAACAAATAAGTACTGTGCCTACTGTTCATAACTGTCCAGAAGACTAAATAAGGCAGCAGCCCTGCAACTTTGTTCTACATAATGAATACAAATGTCATTTAGAGATGGCGCAAAACCATGCAGTTATTGCACCATCAAGTGTAATTATTAAAGTACAAATTTCCATTAAAGACGGATTCAGCAAAGCAAAGTATTTACAGGAGTGCTTGACTTTACAGAAATAGGACTACTCACATGCTTAAAGTTAAGCACATGTAAGTGGCTTTGCTGAAATGGAGTCTATATGCTCAGCTTCAAAATCTATGTTCATGATATTAACTGGTCCAACACCCATCCAAACCTTGAAGACAATGAAGTGTTCTTGTGGCCCTGACCAATTTGCAAAGAATTTTTTGGGCTAATATATAGAAGGAAAAAAGCTGGTAGTTGTTTTGGGGTCTCTTGAAACTACTAATGATGCTGATTTTTTTGGAATGTTTTGGGCTTGTCATTTAACAAACCATCCAAATGTCTTTTGGAGATAAAGTATGTTCCCACTGTTTTTTCTCACATCTGATCCTGTTGTGTTGCACAAAGAAACATACAGAAACTGAACAAACGAGGGAATGTTTCAGGAATGGAGATGAGGCCTGATTACGTTTGCCTCGCTTGCAGGTTCCTCGTTTATTTCACCTGGCATGAGTGATGGAGTTCACAGGAATTAAAATGATCTGAACAGGCAGATACACTGGAGCACGCATAGGTTCTCAGGGGAAGCTCTAGGAGGTACTCTGTCCTAGGACTTGTTTACACTGCAGAGCCTTGGCTGGCAGAGCTATGCCAGCAGAGCCTCTTAGGGGGGACGCAGTGTAAGCCAACAGAAGGAGTTTTGCCAACATAACTGCCTCTGCCCCAAATGACATTAGCTAAGTGGACAGAAGCACTTTTCTGTCAGCATAGTTGCTTCTGCATTGGGGGTTTGGCTGACATTCGGCTAAGGGGTGTGATTTGTTTTCACACCACTGGCCATCATAGTTATGCCAGCAGAACACCCAGTGTAGACTAAGCCATAGTGCGGAGGCTGAGTGGCATTCTGAACTCCCTGGCATGTAGAGGGAGCACTCCTGCTTCTACACTCTTTCATGGGGTGCTGTCTGCCAGCTTCCCCCATCGACCTAACCGATACAGTGGCCCTGCCTCCTACCCACCTGTCCTTTTGGAGTATGTGGCACCCCTGGTGGAGTAGGAATGGAACAGTCCAGGCTCTCTCAAATACAGGGACTGTAGTTCCGCCTAGCCTCATGGGTCATTCAAGGTATGTAGGGGAAGGCTCCATCCCTTGTGCATTCCACCCCGTCATGTGTACCAGCATAAGGCAGAATTTGGCCCAGTATAGCCACCCATGGCCATTCAGGAGCAAATGGCATATTGCAAAGCGCTGGGAAGAGAATTCAGATACTTAGAGCCTGATTCTCCGCTCTCTCAGTGATTTACACGAGTACAATTCCATTGCCTCTAGCAGAATAGCCGTTATGCAGTGAAAAGAGCAGCTCCTTAACCACAAAAAGGAAGCCAATAGATACATAAACAGCACCAATATATTACATTCAGTGGAAAAACAGTAGTACACATACACGCAAGCCAGTACATTACAGACCACATATATACAAATGGTGTTTGAAGAGGATATAATGTTCATTGCTATCTTCACCTGTAGCCTATGTCTGTATGTGATGTGATTTTATTTATTCTGATTACAGATCACGTCACGATTTCAGAATCTGTCAATGTCCTTAAAATGTGTTTATTTCAGCGATTCGGTACATTGTATGTTTTTTAATGATACTTTCTGTACCGCCTCACTACATTTTTGTGTTAGAATCAATATATGGAAATTAAACTACTTAAATCCCAAGTATTTGGTACAGCTATGCCAATTTACACCATCTGTGGATCTGGTCCATCAATATTAAGAACATTCAGATGTAGCTGATTTTGCACAAAATGTGGTTTGTTGTTTTTGGCAAGGATGTCTTTGAAGAAGGGGAGTCAGAATGGTGTACAAGCACGTGAGCCTAGATATGAAAGATTGATCAGATTTATTCATAATCACAATCTACAGTAATTGCAACTCACTTGCCTCTGTTTTAGATGCTATTCTTTTCATTGTCTCTTATTGCTCCTACTCATATGGTATATTTTATATCAGGCACAGAAAGAAGGGGAAGGGAATTGGTGGGGAATACAGTTGGGTGGCAGGAATATGAAAGAGAAGAAGAAAAATTAAGTGCTCCTAAAGCAGAGGTTCTTACAAGCAGGGGTTCTTGTAGTAAAGGGAGTCTCCTTACTGTCATCTAAAAAGTCTTCCTCCTCATCCTCCTTTCTCAGTCTCCGCTTGGCCTCCTCATCATAAATGAGGCCCAGCAGGTTGGCCGGACTTTCACTCTCACTGTGGCACAGTTCGTTGAGTCGGATGCCAATTGCCTGCCAGCAAGAAGGAGGAAAAGAAAGCACAAGGGAATGAGGACCAGAGGGGATTCACTTGGATCTTGCCCATTCTGAGGCAGCTGGAAATTTCATGTTAAGAACAAAACATTTTGGCATTTTTTTTAAATCACTAGAGCAATTGAGAAAACTGGGGGGTTGGGAGGGAGGGGTGGAATCACCACCGAACAAATTGCAAATATTTTCTTCCATTTTTGGTCAAAATTTTGAAACTATCAAAATTTGGAAAAAGTGTTTTAATTTGGTTGAAACCACAGGCACTAACTTTTCAACCCCCAACCCTGCTCCAGGCTCCGTCCCCACTCCACTCCTTCCCCTAACCCCGCCTCTTCCCACCCGCTCCTCTCCTCCTTTCCCTGTCTCTTTTTTCATCCAAATTATGCACTGACATGTGCCATCCTTCTGCTGAAGATTTTCTGCTGAGGAAGGATGGTCTGGTGGTTAGGATATAGCCTGGAATTTAGGAGACTGGGGCTGAATTTTCTGCTCCTGGGTGACCTTAGGCAAATCACTTAGGCCCAGATTCTGAAAGACATTTAGGCAGCTAACTCTTTCTATGTCTCAGTTCCTATCTATAAAATGGGGATAACAGCACTGCCCTACTTCACAGGCTGTTGTGAGGATAAACACATTACAGCTTGTGAGGTGCTCAGATAGTGAGGCGGGCATATAAGCAGCTAGGAGAGAGCGCTTCCCATTGAAGGAAAAAAAATAAACCTAAAAAAAATTTTTTCTCCAGTCAAACAAACAAAACCGGTCTAACGGCCTCATTACCAAATGTTAGGGTAGTGGAGGTTCTGAGGCAATGCCACAGCTGAGTCCATTAGCAAGCAGAATGCTTTACATTAAGACCATTTCAGAACTCCCAAGGTTTTTTCCAAAGTGATGCTGTATGTAAGCAATGTAATCTAAGAGAACATGGAAAAATCACACAGAACATTTTACCTTGCTATAGCATCATTTTGTAAGATAGGAAATGGGACTAATTTCTTTGTTTTAATAACAATTTTGCACTGAGGCTCTCCTGGATTTAGAGGGAATTCCTGAGAGACAGACTAAAGCCAATTTTCTGATCCTTTGAATCTCAGAATTGACACACCAGCAGCATACAATTTATCTGCCTAAACTGAAGTTGTCGTAGCTTCCTACTCAGATTTGAACCTTAGCGTTCATAAACTGAGAAGCTAGCATGAACCCTCTAAGCTTAATTACCAGCTTAGATCTGATATCGCTGCCACCAGCCAAGGTGATTCCAGGGCTTGGCTCCCTCTTGGTCTTCCCAATCCTTCTCTGGGGGACCCGACTCAGAAGCCCTGACGCTCTACCACAAGAGGAAAAATACACCCCTCCCTTGTGCTTCTTCTGTTTACTTCCTCCCAGGCTTCCCCTGGAGATTTACAGCTTCAAGAGTCCTTGAACACAAGCACAAGAGATTAAGTATCTGCTTCCCTCCGCTCTTCTTCCCCTGAGGCTGTTTCAGCATCCCCCTCCGGTAGATCTAACAACAAAAGGAATTTCGTTTCCCTTAGCACCTACCCAGAGGAAAACTCAAACAGGTTTAAAAAGAAACTTTTATAAAAAGAAAGAAAGACATAAGAATGCTTCTTGTATGCAAGATAACAATACACTAGGGGTCAAGTGATTTAAAAGAAATATGAATAAACAGCTCTCATTCAAAAGAAATACATTTAAACATTCAGCAACTCACACATGTAAATACAAAAACAATTAAAAGCCTATTGCTTATATACCTGTACTTACAACTGGAAACAGAAGATTAGAAGCTTGAAGACAGAAAGTCCCTCCCATAGCCAAAGACAGACAAAGACACAGACCCACATTCCCTCCCTGCAGCTTTTGAAATCCGGTTCCTGACTCTGTCCTCTGTCAGTGAATCTCTCTCTCGGTTTCCTGATTGGTCCTCTGGTCAGGTGTTTGGTTCCCTTCGTTAACCCTTTACAGGTAAAAGAAACATTAACCCTTAGCTATCTGTTTATGACAGAAGTGAAGCAGAGAAAGAAAAGCAGTCACAAACAGGTATGATTAAGGCTCATTCCCATTGCTACGAAGCGGTTGCTGTTAAATGGAGATGATAGATTCTGTTATGAGATAGGAGAATTCGACTGTGTGGTTTGCAAACTGATCTGGATGGTTGTCAGTCTCAGTTATCTGTGAGGTTACACTTTGCTGAGTAAGCTCTAAATCCTTCATACCATTTTCCCTCTCCTCACTTCAGTTATTTAAGGAAGAATTGTCTTGTTTGGTTTTCAAAGATTTACCACTCATTACTACTGCTCTGTTGTCTACCCTGACTGATGATATAACAATCAGCTATAATTACACAGCAACCTAACTAATAATGCTAATTTGTACTGAATTCCTAGTAGGAACTGATTGCTGGCGTTATCCTGGGCTAGCCTAGATAATGGTGTGATGTTGCTAATGAGTGAATATAATGTAATTGGAATATGCTTCATGCAAAAGGTCTCTTGCAAGGTATCATTACAAAGTTTATAATCTACTGGGTGTGATCATCCTATTTGTATAAATGTACCTCTCTTGTATCTGAAACTAGAAATATGAAATAGAACTCTGAGGGCCTATTGTAATTATGCAAAGTGTGGGCCATTAATGGTCATTTGGAATCTTGATGACTCCCATTAACCAGGACAATTGTCTGCAGATGGGTGTGTTTAACCTGTAAGTCTTCCTGTATATGTGTGTGTTGGCAAGTGGGCAATGAAGTCTTGTGGTGACATGTGATCACGTCACCTGAACTGGAATCCACCTTTAACCTGGTGTCCTTCCATTGAGAAGGAGGGGGTGGGAACCCAGAGAGGGACAAAGGATTCTTGCCTTATGCAAAAGATATATATAAAGGAGTGGAACAGAACAAAGAGAAGAGAGGAGCCATCAAGAAGAATCCCCTACCTACCACGTGAGCTGGAACAAGAGCTGTACCAGGGAAAAGGATTGTGCCTATGCCTGGAAGGTGTCCAGTCTGAGGAAAAAACTTACTGAAGCATCTCTGAGGGTGAGATTATCTGTATCTAGTTTCATTAGACATAGATTTGTGCATTTTATTTTATTTTGCTTGGTGACTTACTTTGTTCTGTCTGCTACTACTTGGAACCACTTAAATCCTACTTTCTGTATTTAATAAAATCACTTTTTACTTATTAACTCAGAGTATGTGTTAATACCTGGGGGAACAAACAACTGTCTATCAGTGTTATAGAGGGTGAACAATTTATGAGTTTACCTTGTATAAGTTTTATACAGGGTAAAATAGATTTATTTAGCTTTAGACCCCATTGGGAGTTGGGCATCTGAGTGTTAAAGATAAGCACACTTCTGTTAGCTGCTTTCAGGTTAACCTGCAGCTTTTGGGGCAAGTAATTCAGACCCTGGATCTTTGTTGGAGCAGACGGGAGTGTCTGGCTCAGCAAGACAGGGTGCTGGAGTCCTGAGCTGGCAGGGAAAGCAGGGGCAGACGTAGTCTTAGCACATCAGGTGGCAGCTCCCAGGGGATTTTCTGTGATCCAACCCCTCACAATGGATGGAGCAATATATTTCCTAGTAGAAGGAGGCAGCTTAACAAAAGAAGCCACAGGCAATGAGATACTAGACTGACCACAACAGACTGAAAAGTCTGTCTTTTAAAGATACAATGTCACTGGTGTGATTGGATTAGGAAATTCAGGGGATCAGTAATGGGCTCATCACTTTTAGTGGCATTCTGAATCTTGCCCAGCTCAGTGGAGACTTAAAGTCATTATTATGAGAGGACTATTTGGTAGGTTAGGTCTAGTGGCCTGAGAATAATTCTTTACCTAACCAGGGTTTTACAATGGCATCCCCCACCGCAGTGTCTGAATGACTCTCAGTGCTCAAGTGTACCTCCCAGAAAAACCATCCCCACAATTAGCACAACTCAGCAACCTTGCTGGCTGTCTGAAGGAAGAGACCACGGACTAAATGGGCTTGGAGAGTGACCTGCCCTCTCAATCTTATTGACTTTGGCCCAGAATCTCCCTTGTGGTACAGAAGCGTCATGTCCCACTGCTAAGTGGCTCTTGAGCCAGCGTTGCACCTCTGGTGGCACAGAGCTGGGTGTAGTGGCTCTTATGCATCCTAGTTGGGATGGTCAGGTGAAGGGATGTGACCTGAGCTTCCTTATACCTAGGCAACCCCCAGCTCGCAGAGTGGCCTCTTGAGGCCATTAGTAGCCAGAATAATTTAAAACAGCTTCTAAGCTGCTGCCACAGGTTACACCAGAGGACCAGACTTGCATACAGTAAGCTCAGGATTGAGACAGCACAAAAGCTGCCTTTGGAGCCTTCTCCTGAAATGGGTTGTGTTCTCCTCAGCCATCCCCAAGAAAACGGTCCTAGGTCAAAGTGAAGTGCTGACTACGCTGCCCCGGCTCTGTAGATAAACAGAAGACTTAAGTCTCCAGGGATGCATGTCAACATGGCACCTTTCAAGAGTAGCAGATAGGTGTTAAATATGGGGAAAATGTTGCACTGTCAAGAGTTGGCTCTGAATTTTCCCCTACTTTAAAATAATGGAAAACCTGCCTTATGAAAGGAGATTCAAAGAGCTTGGCTTGTTTAGCCTACCCAAAAGAAGGCTGCGGGGGGATATGCTTGCTCTTTATAAATATATCAGGGGGATTAACATTAGGGAGGGAGAGGAAATATTTAAGCTTAGTACCAAAATGTAGACACAAGAACAAATGGGTACAAACTGGACATTAGGAAGTTACGAACTTGAAATTAGATGAAAGTTTCTAACCATTTAGAGAAGTGAAGTTCTTGGAACCAGCCTTCCAAGGGGAGTAGTGGGGGCAAAAAGACATATCTGGCTTTAAGACTAAGCTTGATTAAGTTTATGGAAGGGATGTATTGAATAGGATAGTTTATTTTGGCAATTGAATGCTTTGTTACCAGCAGATAAGTCTGCCCAATGGTTGGTGATGGGATTTTGGATGGGATGGGATCTGAGTTACTGCAGAGAACTCTTTCCTGGCTGGTGAGTCTTGCCCACATGCTCAGGGTTTAGCTGATCACCATATTTGGGGTCGGGAAGGGATTTTCCTCCAGGGCAGATTGTCAGGGGCCCTGGAGGTTTTTCGCCTTCCTCTGCAGTGTGGGGCATGGGTCACTTGCTGGTGGATTCTCTGCAGCTTGAGGTCTTCAAACCACAATTTGAAGACTTCAGTAACTCGGACATAGGTTAGGGGTTTGTTATAGAAGTGGATGGGTAGGGTTCTGTGGCCTGCTTTGTGCAGGAGGTCAGACTAGATGATCATATTGGTCCCTTCTGACCCATGAGTCTATAAAGTAAAAAACAGAGGGAGAGGTGCAAATAATAATAATTATTATTAATAAGAAGAAGAAGAAGAGGAAGAAGAAGAATGTGCTCCCTCTACATGGCTGCTGTTAAGCAATTGGCTCAAAATTCCACTCCAAGAGCTGAGCACATTTCCACAAACATGTTGTACGGTGCTGGGAGAGGTAAACACAAGAGAGCTATGTTGGCTCCTGCTGTATTTGAAACCCATAAGATTAAAAAAAAAAATCAATATTTGCTGCAGGGAAAGACATTTTATGTAAAACCTCCAAAAGGGAATTGGAAATAAAACAGAAGCTAAAAAATAATAAACTGAAAGCTATAAAAATCCCCAAGCCTCTAACATTGACAATGTCCTTATAACCTGGAGTGATGACAGAATGTGTCTGAAGGCTAACGAGAACCACAGCCTTTTACCATTGCAAAGCTGCTGTCTAGAGTAATTGCTGCCTTTATACACCGTGCCCTTCATGAACATCACCCATACCACTGGGGAAATGGGGGAGGTTTCACTTTTGGTGACTGTAACCCATATCTGTTATTAATATTACAGAGTGAAGAGAAAGGAGGCAGTACAGACATCTCCTAGCTTTCAAGAAAGGAGGTGAATCACAGGCCCCTCCCTCCTCAGTATTTCACAGCTCTCCTTTGTGAATGAGCCCCAGTTGGGAGAAGGGGGATGGAGGAGTAACCCTGAAATGTCTCCAGTTTGAGTTGAAGGGTGTTCTCCCTGAACTCTCTCTTGCAGAGTGCCATTGATTTCTGTTGCTGCAGGTTTTTCTACTTTTCTTCAGCAGGATAGCTTGTCCTGACCCACACAACTACTTGCTTAAATAAAAGTATTGACACAGATGCAAATTCTGTGTATTTACTTATCTGCTAAATCAGCAGGGATGCAGCAAGTGCCAATGGAAGCTAGAGCCATCAGAATTTCATGGCCCCTTCCTGGTTACCTTGGGGCAGGAGAAAGCCCAGCATCTCAAAATGCTGAAGGGCCTTTGTATTGAGTTAATGAATTATTCGTTTTCAGTGTCTGCTCATTGGCAATAGCACAAACTAGTTCCCTTGGCATGAAATGTTGCTCTCACATCATAGACATCGGGTCTTTGGAATCTAGTTCTCCAGAGTCACAGATTTGGAGGCTCCCTTCAGCCTGTCACTGTGAAACCAGAAAAGTCCACCTTGGGATGGATGAAAATGCCTAGGGGGAAAAAAAGTGCAAGTACCAAATCTCTGCGACAGTATGCACAAACCTTTTGAGGTTTGGGAGGGGAACCATCCTGGACCATGCAATATTTCATTCCAGCATAGCTTTTAACAAATCCTGTGGACAGCGGATTCCCTGACTGTGGGGAGGAAACCATTTGAAATTCATATTGCTGCTGACTCTGGCTCCATAGGGAGGGATCGCACTAGCTCCTGGTGATTAACCCCCGCCTCAGAACCTGAAGAAAAGAGCAAGCTGGGAGATGCAGTCCACCAAGGCAGCCATGTATGCAGTCCTCTCCTGGAATAAGGCATGATGGGAGATAAAAGGAATATATAATCCCCGTCCTTTCCACAAATAGGATAGATTAGACACAGAGGGAGCAAGGCTGTGCTGATGATCTCTCCTGGAAGGCGCAGAGCAATTACATCAAGGGCTTGTATTTTTTTAAGCTCTTGATTTGTTTTTAATGATTTTTGAAGCAGATGCCCCTGAACAGTATCTGAATTAACCTAGGGGACTATGGATCTGTGTGGCTGTTCATGTGGAGAGGCTCACATAAAGACCCTAGGCTGGGGGACATTTTATTTACAAACTCCAATTTATGTATTTATTTTTTGTTTGGCCTGATACTCATTATACTGTATCTTTGCGTTTATTAAAACAGGAAGGTAAGACAACTCACTTAAAGCCATATACACAGGTTTCAAAATGCTGGAACCTCTGCAGTGCAACAAATGAGAAGAGTAAAAATGAGTTTTCCCCTGAATTTCCAACTAACAGCTGCATGATGCAGCTTCCAATAAGGGCCAGGCACTCAGCAGGTATATCCTGGCATAGCGTCTATGGAACCAGGCTGATTTATACCTGCTGACGATCTGGACCTACGTGTCTAAAATGGATGCTAGGAGGAAGGACATTATATTTTGAGCCCCTGTACGCCATTTGATTTGATTGCCATTTGATTATTTTAGCTTAAAGGGAAAAAAGGTGAAAACTTACATCTCCCCACTGGTAGAAGAGTTTGGCTGCACTCCATTGCAACTTCTGGTTCCGTTTGTTCCCCACTATCGGAGAACGTCCACGGGATAGGCCTTTCTTAGTGATGTTCACATGGTGCCCCTTCATCCACTCTGGCCAGTTGCCGCGATTGCAGCGGTGAACGAAGCGAGCACATTCGAGAAACAGGGCTGCTCTCGCCACTACGGGAGCTTCCTGAAATGTTTGCAAAATTACATTAAAAGCTATGAATCAACCAATCTAACTTAAGAGCTGGCATTATCTGGACTGGTTTGCAAATGGAAAGCAGCTATCTCTGGAGGATCATAGCTAGTGTGATGATCCTCTAGGCAGGTTCTCTGCAAGTATGAAACTCATGACCTCTGCATCTATTACGTAGGGTACAAGACCAGATATCAATTTCTATACCTGATTCAGCCACTAGAGGAAGGCAAAGATCCACACTGGTATTAATGTGATTACAATAACAGGTGTTTATTGCCTTCCAATCATCTTTAATGACACCCCTGTTTTCTGTAACTGGTGGTATACCTCACTCATAATGGAGACAGACAAGATGGGCTGGCTAAGAGTGTGAAATAAATAGGGATGTGCCTGAATCAAACTCCTAGATTTGAACACCCCTGAATCTTGGGAAAGTTTAGATCCAGATGTGAATGGCATGTCTGGCCCCTACATCTACAACACACCAATATAAATGTTTAAGATGTTTTGGGTTGGCTAGAAGGGAGAGAACAACAGTAAGATAAGTAAATACATCAATTCTCCCTTGTGTGCACACAGATATAATATAACCTACTTCCATTTTCTGCCCAGTTCCTCCTGTTCACTAATGATCACTTCTTTTGAAACAATTTTATGGGTTTTTGCAAATAATGTGACAATATAGACAAGCACACACATACGAATGCAAATCAAGGCGGGCATATAGTATCTTCTTGACACTGTGCTTTTCTTTATCTATTATGGTGGTATTTAACAGCACACTGCGCTATGCTACAATTAACTGTCTGTTTCCCTACTTCATTAAAAACCCTTTTATCCAGAAATTTGTATAACTGCCAAAAAATAAAACTGATTCCAGCTGAAACTTTCCCCATAGTAGTGAGCCAAATTTTCAACCTGCTTTCATCATCATGCCTGAAAATACTGCAAACAAAAATGCCAGTTTGGGCACATAGACACCAGCACTTGCATGCACCGTCATGTTCCACCTAGGTGAGACGAGTGTGGATGCCTGTATGGAGGCTTGCTGAAATGGTGGCCAGCACAATCTGTGCTGACAGCAATTAGACATGGATGGACCAAATTCTCTGCTAGTATAAATCGGTGTAACTCCACTGACTTCAGCAGAGCTATGCCACTTAATGCCAGCAGAGAATTTGACCTGAAGCCCTAACATTAGGTATCCAAGTTTGAAAAATTTTGCCTTAATTTTTTCAAGCAAAATTTGTTCATATGTGTCCCAACATCCTGAAAATTTGTTTTTCATAACAGGGAGAAATATCTATTTTAGCTGAATTTGATTTAAAGTGCCCCATTTTAAGCAACACTGTGCTTTCCCTCATGAATATGCTGAGGGTTTATTTGGCAATAACATAGTCTTTTCAGTGTTATTGTATGTATTTTCCCAATTTAATATAATAATTGGAGATATACCTATCTCCTAGAACTGGAAGGGACCTTAAAAAGGTCATGGAGTCCAACCCCCTGCCTTCACTAGCAGGATGAAGTACTGATTTTTGCCCCAGATCCCTAAGTGACCCCCTCAAGGATTGAACGCACAACCCTGGGTTTAACAGGCCAATGCTCAAACCACTAAGCTATTCCAACCCCCTATTTTTGGGCTCGCATTATGCTTAGTTCTGAATATTAGTATAGAAACTGAATAACTGGTATTGAAGTGCAAACAGTACAAATAAGATGAACAACCAAACACCAAAAATTTCCAGTGAATTGTGAATAAATTACACAAGGTGGCCGCAAAACAGATAGGACTCCTGGCATGATTGGGCATTGCTAAGTGATTTTTTTACACTGCCTGTTTTTTGTTTAACAATTAATCTTTCTTTTTTTCTGTATGCATATTTAAGAGGTAGGATTTCAAAAGCACTCAGCATTGGCCTAACTCTTCTCCCATTAGATTCAATGGGAGTTTTATGATTGGCTTCAGAGGTTAGAGAGTTAGACCAATTTGGGGCTTCTGAAAATTCTAACCAATGTGTTTAAAAACAGAAACTGTAATTTGTAACTTTGAAATTAGAAGTCTCCTTCCCCACCCAGTTTACATCACTGTCATAATAAATAATGTTCTTACCACTTGGGATAGAGAGACAAGGTGGGTGAGGTAATATCTTTTATTGGACCAGCTTCTGTCAGTGAAAGTTTTCAAGCTAAACAGAGCTCTTCTTCAGGCCTGGGAAAAGCACTCATAGTGCCACAGCTAAATATAAGGTGGAACAGAATATTTAAGGTGAAGTGGCCTATTAACACCCCTACAGTCATAGGCCAAAAAAGGGGGAGGGGTTAGTGGGTTACAAGTTGTTGTAATATGTGACAAATCCAGTGTCTTTATTATGACCATGAATTTTAGTGTCTATCAAAGTTATGAATTTAAGCTCCCAGACTCATCTTTTGAAGGTATTGTGCAGGTTTCCTTTGAGGGGAAGGATTGAGAGGTCAGATATGGAGTGCTCGTTTTGTGAACTGTTCACACACGGGCGATAACGTGTTTTTGTCTTTTATTATTTTTCTGAGATAGTTCATTCAAGAGCATAGTGATTATCTGGTTTCACTCACGTAGCTGTTAGTGTGGCATTTAGTGCACTGGTTGAGGCACACCACATTTTGTGATAGGCATGTGAAGGACCAAGGGATCTTGAAAGGTATGTTGGGGGGAGGAGTATTGGTCATTGCAACAGTGGAGATATGTCTGCAGATTTTGCATTTGATGTTCAGGGAGGGTCTGGTACCATTTTAAGTTGGAGTGTCCTGGTCTATGGGGAGCTTGCTTCTGACGAGGAACGTGGTGAGACTGGGGGGTTGTTTGAAGGCCAGAAGAAGGGGTTTGGGAAAGATTTATTTCAGGATGTGGTCCCTATAGAGTATGGTTATAATTGTTTAATGATACCATGTATGGATGGGTTCCAGTGTGAGAATGATCACTCTGACCTCTCAGTAATCATCCTCAAAGGCAACCTGCACAATATCTTCAAGAGATGAGTCTGGGAGCCTAAATTCACAACTTTTCTAGATACTGAAATCACAGTCTTAATAAAGATACTGAATTTATGGCTTATTACAACAATCTGAAACCCACTAACCCCCCGCTTTTATCCAAGGACTACAGGAATGTTAATGGGCCACTTCCCCTTGAACGGTCCCTTGGAATACATGCTAACTACTTATGCTAAACAATCTGTTCCACCTTGTGTTTAGCTGAGAGACTCTGGGCTGGTCTACACTAGGGGAGGGGATCGATCTAAGATACATAACTTCAGCTACACTAATAGCGTAGCTGAAGTCGAAGTATCTTAGATCGAGTTACCTACTGTCCTCACGGCGCGGGATCGACATCCGCGGCTCCCCGTCGACTCCACTACCGCCATTCGCGTTGGTGGAGTTCCAGAGTCGACAGAAGCGCGTTCGGGGATCGATATATCGCGTCTAGATGACATGCGATATATCAATCCCCCAAAAATCGATTGCTACCCACCGATACGGCCGGTAGTGAAGACGTACCCTCTGAGTACCTTTCCCAGACCTAAAGAAGAGCTTTGTGTAGCTCAAAAGCTTGCCTCTTTCACCAAAAGAAGTTGATCCAATAAAAGATATTACCTTACCCATCCTGTCTCTCTAATATCCTGGGATTCCCACCGCTTCAACAACACTGAAAATAATAAAAGAAAATTGTTTTTCTCACTTTTACTTCATTTCCCCATCCCCCCCATTTCCTGCAATTTGTATAGGCAAAAAGCAATTTAGCAAATGCTCCACATCTTTTTAAATGTCCACAGCTCATGAGTAGGCGCTAGTGAATAGGTGATGGTTAAAGAGTTGAGATGATAATTCTGTCTGTATCCATAATATATTGGTTTCATGGTGCACAAATGCGTGTGTAAAATGTATTTAGGTATTAAGACAACAGCACTTAAGAGATCCTTAAGCAGGTGAAGATCTGCATCTAAAGAACCATACATCATTGATTCAATTACAGTCACAAAAGGTTATGAATAAAATTGAAAAATGTGGGACCTCTTGGAAGACTGGCAAAAAGAAAAAAAGAAGCGACATCTTCTGGCTAGATTAAAAAAAAGAAACATTTCAGGGAGAGAGAGGGGTAAATGCCTCTTGGTGTGACATTCTGTTGTAGTTTGCCTTTCATTTTAACTCAAATGAGGGCAGAAAATATCTCTATATTAGGATTCCTGTGAAATAATGGGAATATGCATCTTGTTAAAGGTTCTGAAATGATGCATGACTATTTGGGTTAGCAGCTGAAAGTCAGGGATTCAGTGACACCAAAGAGGTGGGATTATATCCAAGTCTTGTACGGACTGTTAGCTGCCTAGGACACCCAGCATACATTATGGTGTCCCAGATATGTATCCAAGATACATGGAACAAGGAGTACCTGAGGATCAACGTATCCCAAAGGGCGTAACATTAACTTTGTCTGCAGACTTATCAGCACCAGTAAGATTGCACCCATGATGTCGTTCTCAGGTACATGGTGCTGCAATTATGGTGTTTCACCTAGGTTTATATATCCACTAGGGTACAAGGAAATTAATCAAAATGATGGTCCCAAGCAGAGAATTAATCTTTTATTATCTTGGGGGCTTGTTTTCACAGACAGCGCTATGGAGGTGCAGCTGTCCTGCTGTAGCACCTTAATGACGATGCCCCTATGCCCATGGGAGAGCTTCTCTTGTCGGCATAGTTAACCCACCTCCCTGAGAGGCAGTAGCTATGTCGAAGGCAAAAGCTCTCCCATCTACATAGTGCTCTCTCCATGGGGGTTAGGTTGGTATAACAATGTTGCCCAGGGGTGTGGATTTTTCACACTCCTGAGTAATGTTGTTATACTGACATAGCTCTGTAGTGTAGATCTGGCCTAGGTCTTTCAAGGGAAAATGAGACTGAGGTAATTAAAGATGGTGGGTGCGGGAATAACAAGGGATGAAAGAGGAAGAATGGTCCAGTAGCTGAAGTGCTGGAACTAGGGATCCTAGGTTCAACTCCCTGCTCTACCACACACTTCTTGTGTGACCTTGGGCAAATAATTTGCAGAACGGAGGGACACAGAGAATATCAGTAACATGACGATAATGGCACTTCGTCTCCTCACAGGAGTGGTGCAAGAATAAATTAATTAAAGGTTGTGAGGTGCTTAGATACTGCAGTGATGGGGTTCACAAAAGAACCGTGGACAGACAGATGAGTTGCCTGCATACCCGGGGAGCTCCTCCCAGTCCTGTGTGGCTCTGCACCCCGTACTGGTAGGGTTCTGTATAGTAGGCACAGTAAAGCTCTTAAACTGATTTACTGGATAGTGCTCTGTGGTCACTGCTCTCAAAGACAGTAACTTTCTGATAATCACAAACACCCAAGAGACAGGGATCTCGTGGGCCTAACTCAGCAAACACTTCTTCACTGCGTCTGACGAAGTGGGTATTCACCCACGAAAGCTCACGCTCCAAAACATCTGTTAGTCTATAAGGTGCCACAGGATTCTCTGCTGCTTCTTCACTTGTGAAATCCTTACTCATGCAAACAGTCTCAGTGGCCATGCATGTTTGGGGAAGGATTTCCCTCCCAAGTAAGGCCTGGGGATTGAGCCCCTTGTTCTGCAGAGTCCTGCTCAGATGTTCCAAATTTAAAACATGAAGTGGGTCACTCACAGAGAGAACAACCCTGCTAAATGTGGCACTGCACAGACTCCCTGCGATAGCTTACCTGGAGCCCAGAGCAATCGGAAGCAGCAGCAAAAGAAAGATGAAGATGTGACAGAATGGACAGGGATGGATTCACATCACAGAGAAACACATCACAAATGGAGAGAAATGAATCGGGCAGG
Source organism: Chelonoidis abingdonii (assembly GCF_003597395.2). NCBI lineage: Eukaryota > Metazoa > Chordata > Testudines > Testudinidae > Chelonoidis > Chelonoidis abingdonii. The sequence goes on from NC_133778.1 coordinate 14,885,184, forward strand.
CGATGCATAGCTGAAAAGAACCACAAGTTACCATGGTTACCGTCAAAACTCAACACAGCAGCTAAATCCCAAGCAGCATTGCCACTTCCTATGGAATTTTGTTTACAAGTCATCAAAGTAAAATCTCCACCTTTTTACATCAGAATTCCCATAACACTTTTTCTGTACTGTATAAATCGACCTGAATAAGAACCCACATTTTTCTTAATTCATATTTTACAGATTCCCATAGGGACTCCTCAGTAGTCTGGTCAACACATGCTATAAAAGGCAAGATTGATCTGGATGACCAGGTGGCTTAAGATGAAATCAGAATGAGATGATAATATGCTACTGCCAGTGTTCAACTGATCTTGCAGAGGTTTGTGACCAGAGAGTCTCCAATTCCACTCGTCTCCTTCAGCTGTCAAGCAATTTTGCAAGACTAATATTACCTACTGACAGTAACTTTCTTGTGGCCACCCCTTTCCTCACCATGGCAGTTCAAATGAATTTATTCCCTATTCCCCTATTCTCTCTTCTGAGAAAAAACCATAGCTATTTTTAAAATAAACTGTTAGTTGCTTCTGAAAGATGTCAGACTGACAGCTCGTCTCTCTCTAGCCATAAGGTAAGTACATTGTGGGTGGCAGCTGAGCAAATGTATGCACTCCAACTCATCACTGGGCATGGAACCCTGAACTGGGAGCAATTGCTCCAGAAGTAAATGGTTAATTCAGTCTCTCTGCCCTTTAACCACTTGGGCTTTCTGTCAGTACTTGGTGTCAAGTATTGCCATTTGCATCAGTCAGGTCTGGTCTCGACTAGGATAAAAATGTGGTATTAGAACATATTAAGCTAATACATGCTGATTAATACTTTCTAGAAGTCCAGTGTGGACAAAGCAGTATTGACTTTAACATGCACTAAGCAGGTCATGGTACAGAGTATTGTGCCCCTAGGCCTTAACTCGATCAGTTTAGCATGTTAAAGACAGTGACCCCTCTCTCCGCTAGACTTTTTAAACACGCTCATTAAATGTGCTGGCTAAAATATTCTAACAACACACCTTTGATCCTAGTCCTCTGATATGGGAATGTGTCCACAAGAGACCAGAGTGGCATACCAAACCCATTCCATTTAGACCTTGAAATTATCTTCAGTAGGTAACAGATTTAGTTTACTATCAGCCCAGACTGAATTTCAGCTGGAGACAAAGAGGTAAAATGGCCTGTAACCAATTATTAATTCTCATAAAACACTTGGTAAACCGAACCCGGGATGGATGTCAATTCTTGGACAATATGTTACTAAGTAGCTTCTAGTTTTCAAGGCAGCCCTGTGGTGCAATGTATATAATAAATCACTACCTTTTAATACCTCTGGTTTTTGTTCCACTGCTCTAATTTCTCTAAGTTGCAGTGGCAAATATGTTTAAACTATCTGTGCTAATCAAAGATCCTTTGATCACTTTAAGAATGGAATTACTTGTGAAAATCTGCATGAAAAACATGCTGATGCAGGTTGAACTAGACTGAAATTGGAGCCGATTGCCCCTAATTTTTAACAGTTGTCATAGCAACATGGCTAGGGGAAATCATTTAAAATAAGGAGCCTTTAATTGGCATCAAATCTAAATCACACAAATGTTTGAAAAGCTTGGAAACATTGCTTTAAAAATACACTTGTATTAAACTGTGTTTTTCTTTGCTTTAAAGAAGTTGAAAGCATTTTTTCATAATAGTGTCATTTGCTTGTGGTCAATACAGTAAAATAACATACTGATAGCTTTTCAAATGTACAGTGAATATGACATCTTAAAGTTAAAACATGTCACTGACTCTGTAGAACTGATACAAAGCAAATGGAATACGGTAAGGACTACTCCATTCTTGCAGATTAAACAACAATTTAGACGTCTTGGTCTTGGAGACATGTTTGAGTCAAACTGGACACAGCTCATGCCCACAGCTTCCCAAAAGATAAACATCTGTTTATGGCAGGCTACACAGATCAGAAACGATCTGCCAAAATGTTAATAGAGAGAGCCCAATGCAATAACCCAGGACTGACTGACTGCCATTGCTAGTGTCCTAAGAAAAAGCTAGGGCAGATATAAATCTGAAGGGAAAATAAAAGAAGCTGAAGTGAAAACAATATTGATTTTGACATGTGTTGTGAATTTTCTTTCTGCAGCACTAGATTCCTGCCCCAACTTCCCCAAAATGAGGCAAGTTATTCATCCTAGCACATACTGTGCATATCTGGCTCCCATCTGTTGGGTTACAAGGACTTCAAGCTCAGTGACCAGATCATAAATATAATTCTGTGCTCTGTGCCATAAGTAGCCATCCTCTTTGAGACTACAGAAAAGACAGACACAACAGGAACGTCTAGAAAACAAAGAAAAGAAAATACCTCAGAAAGCTTTAATATTTTTTCTCCTCTGCCTCCCATTTCCAGACTCCCAACTAGCTAGTAAGACACTGAAAGAGCGAACTCACTGTAATTCCCTTATTAGTTCAATGTTCTTGTAATAATAATGACTTCATAGCCATACACCATTCTCAGTAATAGCTAAGGATTCCCATCACTTTTAGTTCTGATATCCCTCCCACCTTCCTGCAGAGACACTCCGTTGCCTCACATTGGAACCCTTTAATAGAGCTCTTTGATCAATTTAGGGGGTACTTTACTTTTGGCCATCAGCTCAAGGGCTTCCAACCCTTCAGTGCCCCACTGGGCACCAGAAACCTCATATAAAACTCTTTGATTGATTTCCTCCTCCCTTCGCTCAATGTTCTCCTTCTCAAAACCAGAGAGAAACAGTAGTGCTATCAGGATCCTAGGTGCAATGTAGCTTCTGAAACAAGAGGATCAGTGGCTGCTAAACTAAGTGCAGCACTGGAAATTATTCAGAGCTACTTTTTCCTCAGATTCCCTTCACTGCCAGTCCTTACGACCAGGAAATTTGATCTTTCTAGGCTTGTTAACTACAGCTTAACATCTTCATTTTTAAAACCAATCCTCAGACCTTTTCCAGATGTCCAACACAGAAGGAGAAATAACAAAAGTTCTATGCTCCAATCAAATACTCAAAACCTAGACTGAAAAGCTGCATTGTACTGTCTTATTTCTGAGAGATTAAATTTGCTGAAAAACAGTTTTCATTCCAAGTGTTTGTCTGTTTTCTTTTCATTTGAAATGACTGAACAAATCCTGCGAGTTGCTGAGTTTCTGCTTAAATCAGTGAGAGTTGTAGTTGCTTAGCAGCTGCTGAATGTCTCTTTCTACATATGTATTACACACACACAAACTATGCAAAAAGAACATTATTAAGGTTGCAAAGTCAAGCATTCAAAAGTTAGAAAATGCCAGAATTAAGGTTGCCTATGCAACCTTAATTCAGCCCCTGTGTGCACATGCATTCTGATACAGTCTGTAATTATATGATCACAAAGCATTTTTTCCACAGGCCCCCTGCCTCATTCAGTGCACTTAATGAGCAGCTATTCAATGTTTTCCTTTCTCATTGTTCAGTGCATGGCTCCAAGGCCTTATTTACTGAACTCTACTCAAACCCTGCTCAGAAAACACAATTTCCTCATGGGCTTTTCTGGAGCGCTTATCGCTACACTAACTGAATCCTTCACAGACATAAATTAATTTATCTTCACATCACCCTTGTGAAGTGAAGGGATGGTATGATCCCCCATTTTACTGATGGGGGTCTGAGGCATAAAGAGATTAAGGTCAAAAGTATTCAAAAATTTTGGGTACCCAATTTGAGATACTCAGGGCCTGATTCTCCAGATCACTTAGTATTTTATAACACTTTATATGTGCAAAAAAGAGCTCTCACTGGCTTCAGTGGCAGCAGTGAGGGCTCAGCACTTCTGTTAATCAGGATCCAGGGTCTCAAGTTAGGCACCTAGAAAATGGGGAACAGATAACTAGTGACCATGTGTGAAAAGTTTAAGTGACTTGCCCAGCATCACACAGGAACTTTGTGGCTGAGACAGGGATAAAATCCAATTCTCCTGTGTCTGTTATATAAGGTGCCACAGAACTCTTTGCTGTTTTTACAGATCCAGACTAACACGGCTACTCCTCTTACATAATTCTCCTGTGTGACATTCAATTGTCTTACTCACAAGACCAACCTTTTGCTTCCTGCAATCCCCTGCCTCATTCACTAGACACTTGCCAGCTTCTGCAACAAATCCAGCAGGGGACCTACAGCAACAGTCTCCTTTACTACACAAATCTGATTCATTCTCAGAGTAGGTCCATCCTGGGCAATGAATGAGACAGGGCTTTCGTGGAAAAAATAGTATGTGATTACGCAGTACAAAATATACTAAATCCAGCATACCCTTTTGTGAAGATTACAGTAAAATCAATTATCAGAGGGGTTGCTGTGTTAGTCTGGATCTGTAAAAGCAGCAGAGAATCCTGTGGCACCATATAGACTAACAGACGTTTTGGAGCGTGAGCTTTCGTGGGTGAATACCCACTTCGTCAGACGCAGGTAGTGGAAATTTCCAGGGGCAGGTATATATTGCTTCGCAAGCAAGCTAGAGATAACGAGGTCAGTGTCAATCAGGAGGATGAAGGCCCTGTTCTAGCCAGTTTGAGTGTAGGTTAATTTTTTTTTTTTTTTGAAACCAAGAGAGAGAAAAACTTGACGTCTGTATATTGGCAAGCCTTCATCAGTCTGTTAGTCCTGAGCTGTGGGTCACCAAATTGCAGCATGAACTGAAGCTCAGCACGTCTCCTTTGAAGTCTGGTCGCTGAAGTTTGTTTTGGCTGCCAGGATGCCAACTTAAGGGTTTCTATAGGTGTGGCCAGGAGTTGAGTCTCCACAGGTTTTTGTACTGCCATTCTGATATCTGATTTGTGTCCAGTTATCCTTTTCCGTGAGTGGCCAGTTTGGCGATGTCATAAGCAGGAGGCATGCTGCATGATAGGGTATATTACATTTGTACTGCAGGTGAATGAACATGATGGTAGGCGATCTGGGTTTAGGTCCTTGATAGGTGTGCGTGGTAGATAGTGGGCAGAGTTGGCATCGGGTGTTTGTCATTGTTGGTTCCTGGTAAAGATGTTACCTAACGACCAACAGGACTCACTGGCCCATCATACAGCCCCGCCTAAACACCCTCCAATGGCATATCTGGAGATCTACACACCATCCTGGCACATGCCCCACATTTCAAACAGAGTCTTGGGTGGCGGCCATCTTCGCTCCACAAACCTGCCCAATCTGAGAACGTATTCTCACCGCAACGCAACCTACACATAGTACCTCTAAACTCAGAAACACCATGCAACAAACCCGCATGCCACTCTTGCCCACCATATACACCAGCGACACTACCAAACACCTACCAGATCAGCATACCAATCACTGTTCATATCACCTGAACGTCCACACGACTAAATACAGCCATCACTTATGCCAGCAATGCCCCCTCTGCTATGTAAATCGGACCACTGGGCGTTCTATGGAAGGATAATGGACACAAATCAGTATCAGGAATGGCGGATACACGATGTAGGGAGAGCACTGTCGATGCCGCGTCGAGTCTACGCGTGTTGGTGGCCAGCCGTGCGCCAAAAAACTTCGGCAGCTCAAAGAGAATGCTGAGCTTCAGTTTCATCTGCAGATTTGACCATCGTCAGGCTCACAAATGACTTGAATGGCTTGCCAATTACAGAACCAGTTTCTCCTCCCTTGGTTTTCACACCTCAACTGCTAGAACAGGGCCTCATTCTCCCTGATTGAACTGACCTCGTTATCTCTAGCTTGCTTGCCTAGCATATATATACCTGCCCCTGGAAATTTCCACTACCTGCGTCTGACGAAGTGGGTATTCACCCACGAAAGCTCACGCTCCAAAACGTCTGTTAGTCTGCTGCTTTTAGTAAAATCAATATTATTTTTAACTAATTGTAATCTCAGTTACACACTGGATTTACAAGCACTGCAACTGAGTTCAGATTCCAGCGCAGAGAATTTATCAGGATATTCTTATATCATTCTTTCTCGTCAGGCAACCCCATTCCAGACTCGAACCAAAGGCTTCTACCCATCTAATGGGAAAGGACAGAGAGTGAAACTCAGCTTGGCAAGCCAGCTCCTAGCATTCCCCAAGTCATACATAGTATAAACACATCATTGTCCTGTACTGTTGGCACGTTTGCAGTTATCTTAATAAGTGAGAATGCAGAGAGTGGTCCTATGGTTTAAAAATAAGGAAGGACATTGTCACTTGCCAGATTGATGCCACATTGCATGTTTCTCTCTTCCAAAGCTCTTGGAGGCAGTATAATTTGTTACAGTACATGCCATACAGATTTCAAGAAAAGTCTTAAAGAGACACAGTGCAGCATCTATGGGGCTGCAGTGAGGTTTTTTTTTTACATTTTGTGTTTGTTAATCTAGTGCTTGTGATGGGTAGAAGTTTGACAGTCGTGGAGAAAGAAGTCCTTTTGCTATAGCACAGGCATTTGGAGTGAGTGCCTTCCCATCCAGCCCTGCAAGCCTGCCTCAACCCTGACTGGCATGGACCCCATGACTGAGGGCAAAAAGGTAGTTCAACCTCCAGGATGATTCAGCATTCCCCATCTCTGCTAGCACTGCAGCCAGCCCAGGTGCCAATTAGTGCCAGCCAGGATGGTGGATTTTAGTGAAGCACACACCTGTCCACTGGGAAATGGACCGAGACCAACCTCTCTAACTGCATGCAGAAAACTGAACAGCCATCAGATGGCAACAGCAACTTTTGGCCAATACTGGTCTAGACTGGATTTGAACTTGCAGCATAGCGGGTGACAGACTGTGGTTTACAGTGTTAAAAACAATACAACCTATGTAAAAAAAAAAAAGTGTGTTGTGATTCACTGGTGTGATATCCAACCCATGAATTATGAGATTTAACCAACCAACACTGCCGGGACAGAAAGCTAGCCTGGGTGGACAAGCCACTAGCAAATCTGGAGAGTAGCGAAGAGGAGGGTGTGAAGACTGCAAATGAACACAGATCCAGCAACAGTCCCAGAGAAAAGAAGGGTGCGGGAAGTCAGCATCTGTAGATGTCCTCAGAGACTGGGGTGGGAAAAGAGAGAGCAGCACAAAGGGAAGAAGGCGGACATGGACAGCAACGGAGGGAGGGAGTTGAGGAGCTGACAGTACAAGCAGGAGCAAGGATGGAACAATGGACTTGGATTGTCTGGGACTTGGACCCATGAGTTATTAGCATATACATTAAAAACAGCCAAATGCTGAGCCTGGAAGTTTTTTCCACTGAGTGTCTCTGATGACTAACAGCCATGCCTCACTTTACTTATAAGACCACCAGAAACCCTCCGTGGAATTACAGCCCCAGCTCTGGCAGTTACCCATCCTTTACTCTATATCCTGTATCTTGGTATTGTTATAAGCAGTTTGCAAAGGGACAGCTTCTGACTGTTCGTGCAATTTGCAGCATGAATATAAAAACTTCATCTTGGCAATAATCTTATTAAGAGGATTGGTATAATAATGGAGACCCATTTTCTGTGCACATTTACAGTCACACACATTAAAACTTCAGCTAATATTAAAAACACTTCATATTTATATACTGCTTTACCTATTCAAAGTGCTTTATAAACATTAACTAATGACAGCAGCATCTCAATACATTATGTACATTGTGCTCAGCAGGTAAGAACTATGTTAATGAATGCTTGCACAATGACTTACAAGATCGAGGGCAGCTGCCAGGATGGAGGCATCGGGGATAGTGCCTGGCTCACAGCAGTTTAAGAGAAACTGAAAGCGTTTCATGCCTTGTCTGATTGCTCCCAGGTTCACTACGTTCTTGGATTTCCCACCTTCCTGGTTGGCGGTCAAGTGATCATCAAAACTGTGGCAACCTGAGAAGAGAGAGAATACAAAGGGGGTCCAGGGTGGGGGGGCAGGAGATGAGAAGCAGGAAAGAGAAGGGGGACACAATACCTCACAGATAAAAAAATGAGTTGTACAGGAATCCTGGTGTGCATGATCCTGACCCAGTTCCCTTCCCTCAACTTGATACATGATCTGAGCAGATTTGTGACAATTTCCATGGCAACAAGTGACTGAAAACTGTGAGCCTGATTCTGAACATGGTTATGCTGGTGTAAGCCCAAAGTGGTTCCCTGGACTTGAATGGAGGTGCTCTAGATTTAATCCAGTGTAAATTAGATCAGAATATGGTTGGTCCATGTCCGTTTTTCAAATATGTAAATACAGTATCGAGTCTCCTGCTTATTTGGGCTCTTAGGCTCTCTCCATCTCTGCACTGTCTGGTCAGTCTATTTAGATTATCTTAGCTTATCATCTTCCCTAAGAAAGAATACACATTTATCCTTACCTATTAATTTAACAAATATTATATTATATTTTGAGCAGGACACACGAGTAATAATTCTTCCAAAAGAACAAGGCAAGGATCAGCTGTTATTTATGTAGGCTTAAATCTTCAGAAGTGACTAGTTATTTTGGGGAGCCCACCTTGAGACACCTTTTGTCAAGGCCTGATTTTCAGAAAGTGCTCAGCATTCACCTTCTGTAAATCCTTTAAGATGTCTGATATGCAGTGCACCTAAAAATGGAGGCACCCAGAATGACTAGCCACTTTTGAAAATGAAGCCCATAAAGCCTCCTTTGAACACAATAACATGTTACTTGTATGGGACAGGTCAACTAGTCCCATAATGCAGACTGGAACCAAGGTTCCCCTGAGGAAGGTAAATAGGTAGGCAAAGCCTAACAAGTGACAGAGTTGGTGTGGCTTGTGGAAGGTACATGAAATAAATATTAATTAGTTGGGAAAACACAATGAAATTAAAAATATTCTAACTAAAGCACAACTGGGGAGTATCCAAGAGCTTTTGTTTCAGCCGGACACCCTCCCAAAGGCAAAAACAAGGGAGATCAATTGGATTTCTTCACCCACATGACCTCAACATTGCACATGGCTCAGTTGCCATTTTTGCCTTCTCAAAGGAAAGCTCTTCTGAAAGCTTTGACAGAAGATCTACATAATAAATGATACGAACACTTCTATCACCTCTAAGGAAACAAAGCTAGAAAACCTGAGTACCTCACTAGAGCTGATGGAGGACCAGACAGGACTCAGAGGATAGATCTGAAAAGTAGTTTCAAGTCTAAGATGATTATCATTCACCACAATCAAAAGTATAAATGCTCCACCTCCCTCTGCAGAAGCAAATGCAGAATCAAGCCAAAGTCAAGAATCTCCAGATCATGGGCTTTCCTGCTTTGCCCACAAAAACGATCCCAACTTCCTTGGTTTACAGGCATAAGGAAGAACCTCTCATCACTGAGGAATCTTACAGAATGCTCAATAATAAAGCAACTAAGAACTTTGGGCTGGGGACTCTAGTTGTTTCTAACATGGATGTAACAGACAAAGGCAGGGCATCACTTTTGAAGGACTTTCTTTACCTAGGGAGAGGAGAAAAGCACAAAACTCCAAGTCCACTAAGGGACCTTACCATGAAGATTTACCTGGGAAGCACTTACATAGTACAATGACAAGCCCAGAACAGATAGATGGAAAATCTTTTCAAAACTATTAAGCCAAATCATGCAAACAATGATGAATTAAGTTTTAAAAATCTTCTTGTAAGAATAAAAGTCCTACATCCAGCTAAGCTACGTAGTGCCCAAAAACAAAACATTTCTATCCCAGGACAGATTTAGTCCAAATGAAAAAAGGAACAAGGACACTCGTGTTAGCTGAATAGACATTACTGCCTTTTCTTCCGATGCCTTTGTTTCCTAACTACCTGGTATATTTCATCTGATACAATTAATGGCCACTGTATCACAATATCTTGTTTGGACTATAAATAGGATGACCAGATAGCAACTGTGAAAAAAATGGGACAGATGGTGGAGGGTAATAGGCACCTATATAAGAAAAAGTGCCAAAAAATATGACTGCCCCTTTAAAAAAGGACATCTGGTCACCCTAGCTATAGACAAATACTGTTTTCCCTTAAACATGTCTAACCAATCTCTCGGTGTCAGAATCTGTGCTGCACCTCTAAGACGTACAGCACAGAAACTCACTGCCCTGGTGGAGGGCACAGCCAAGGATGCTTTAAGCCACTTCTGTGCCCTCCTAATTTGGGGCTGAGCCACAGCCACCAGCATAATTTAGATACCTCTGGTGTCCTGTCTCAATTGTTGTGTCCACCCTGGTTTTCTGTATGGGTGGCAATGATGAATGGAATCTACAATGTTCTGCATATTGTGGTCCCATCCCTGTCTTGTGCCTTCTATCCCCAGCCCTGCCTCTTTTCTGGGGTTTGTGAGGAAGTCCTGGAGAGACAACCTTATGACGAGCTCATGGCCTGCACAAGGAGAAATCCCCCTCCCCCCCGACACAAACAGGGCTTTGAGGGTCCTTCTTTATACCTGGCATAAAGGGGCCAGGGTGTGGTGAGGATCCCATCCTTGACTTTTGGGCCTGCAGTCTTAACTATGGGCTGCATTCTGATATATCATAGGAAGGAAAAAAAGAGAAAGGAGGGGGGCATGAACCAATATTTTGTTTTTGTTTCTTTATATATTCCTGATCACCTAACATACTGTTCTGGGGCTGGATCCTGCTCCCACTGAAGTGAACAGGAATTTTATCATTCACTTCAATGAGAGCATGAGCAGTACTTATTGTTAATAATCCAGAAACTGGTTCCTCTTCACCATCAATGGAGGAGAAGATAGCAAGTCAATGGGGCAGGCGTTGTAAATGGGCATCTCCCCGTTAGCTTCAATGGAGTTACTTTGATTTACAGTAGCTGAAGATCTGGCTCAGTTAACGGAAACCATTGCCTATCCTAATCAGAGAGCTTCAGCTGTTTAGGGAGTTCTATATTTTTCATTCCCATTTGCTGGATGTACGCAAGCTCTCTTCTCTGTGCAGGCCTGGTGGGTGCTACGCACATCAATTTTATTTTTTTATTCTATGTTTTATAAACTGAAGAATATTGTAAACTTTGCATTGAATGAAAGATATTCACAGACTCTACGGCTGGAATGGACCACTGTGATCATCTAATATGACACAGGCCATAGAATTTCCCCAAAATAATTCCTAGAGCACATTTTAGAAAAATATCCAATCTTAATTTAAAAAACTATCAGTGATGGACAACCTATCACAACACTTGATAAGTTGTTTCAATAGTTAATTACTCTCACCATTAAAAATGTACATCTTATTTCCAGTCTGAATTTGTTTAGCTTCAACTTTCAGTCATTGGATCATGTTATACTTTCTTTGTTAGACTGAAGAATCCATTATTAAATATTTGTTCCCATTGTAGGTACTTATAGACTGTAATCAAGTCACCCCTTAACCTTCTTTGTTAAACTAAATAGATAGAGCTCCTTGAATCTGTCATTACAATGCATGTTTTCTAATCCTTTAATCATTCTCATGGCTCTTCTCTGAGCCCTCTCCAATTTATTAACTACCTTCTTGAATTGCTGCTTGCACGTTTAGCTGTATTCTGACAATAGGTAAAAGCCCTTTTAAATAAATGAACTGTATAATGCATACATGTATTTGAAATACATAGAACTCCCAATGACCTAGATGACAAATGACGATGAAAGCAACAGCTTGTAAAAAACTTGACAGAATGACTCCCGGTTTAATAGATTTTTTGTTTCTGTTCACTGTAATGCATGTTTGTTTTTCAGTCCTGGTTTTTACTCAGTTGTCATATTTTTAAAACAAAGACAAAAGGAGGCACTACATGGAGAAAGCGGGAGCAGAAATGATGTCACAGCACAGCATCAAGTATGAAAAGGAGAAAGGACAGCAATGTTGACCAAAAACACGGTCCCAGGTCCATCCAGCCATCAGGTTCTTCATGATTTAATAGCACCTATCCAGTCTAACAAGCGTTTTGTTCTCCCCTCTTAAAAATATAACTTCCATTGATCTCAATGGAAGTTATGAATGCAAAGGAAAGTTTTCATCCCTGTATATATTTTGATCTTTCTATTACTTTTTTGATGTTTATTAACACTCATGCCCCAAAAGGCCTTGGACAGAATATGATTAACTCAGACCTGACAAACGTCATGATAATTCAACTTCATGTTCAAATGAAATCATGAATTCAGAAATTGACATCTGAAGCACAAAATATACTATAAGGCATGTGTGCACTATACAGTATTATTATATATGTGTCTACACACACATTATATACACTCACAAAGGCCTTGATGCTGTAAGGTATTGCATATAGTTGCAGGAGGTCTGCCCATGCACAGTAACTTGCAAGACTGGGGTAATTTTATATAATACACACACATATGTAAAAATTATATATATATTCACTCACACACACACATACACACACACACACACACACACCATTTTGCTGAGCTACATCTCCTGTAATCATATCAGAAAGGAATTTTTATACATGCTCCCTTGACTTTCACAATTTACCTTTCAAGAGATTTTAAAAAAAGTATTTAAGCTCCCTTGATTTTCAGAAACTCACAGGTGACGAACTACACTCATTAACATCACTGGTTGATTTACCTGTTTGGTTTTTTTTTTCATAAGGACCTTCTCTTACTCTCATGCCCCTTCAGTTATTATACATTTCTAATGTTGACATTGTGTTTAAAAGCCAGGCATGGCCCACTTAACTGCACTTACATACAGACAAATAAATATTAACGTACTTTGCTCTTGGACAGGTGAAATAGATGTCCCGAGTTTTCAAAATAAAAGTAGTTACATAATATAACGTATTAATCACAAAGTGCTGAAATACTTTAGATAGTTCAAGGTTCACATAGGTAATAACCAGAGTGACATCCTAGCAGAACAAATGCATAAGAGATGTTACACGTAGCATACACTATTATATAACGTAACATAGAATAAACAAACTTTATTTTTGACTTGCATCCATACTTAATGTTCTGTGCATGAAATGTTGGAGACTTAAATTCAATGGGAATTTTGGAAGTGCAAGATCAGACTTAGATTTCCAGTCTGGACATTTGTGACAAGCACTAGATGTTGAATAGTTAATTGCATTCATATCTCGAGCTCATAGCCTTATGCCCTTACTTTGCTGTATCAAATTAATAGCACGAAAGAGTAACATGGGAGCTCTCTGGCTGTCACTCCAAGCTGAGAATAAAGAAAGGCTCTTTGCATTTTATGATAAATGTGGAGAACATCATGCTGGCTTAGCCTCTTCCTGGAAATTTTTTGGCCAGATTTTACTCAGAGAAGCCTATCTGAGGTTAATAACTGGGAAAAAGTAGGTGCTGAAAAGCTGCAAGCATAGATAAAAGCAAACAAGACAAAAATATGCTAGTGAAATGTAAGTGATGGGGGGTATGTTATTTTGCAGATGGGTACAGCTGCATCTGAGCTTTGGGCAAAGGACTGGTCCTGAGGCTTTTAGGGCCAGATTCTACAGGGACGACTTTTTTAGTGACAGTGCCATTTGCGGTGAAGTGGGTACAAAGATAGCTGTGAACCACCTTTACATGCCCCCTCCCAATCCTAGGACTGTGGGTGCTGGGTCAGTTCCAAAGTACAATTCAGTGTCATCTCAGGGCTGCTCCACATTGTGCCATTATGGCAGCCAGAGATGAGCTGAATGAAGCAGCTCTTCATCCAGGCTCTTTTCTTTGGTCATGCCCCCAACCTTGGGGGCCAAGGTGAGGGTGACAGAGAAGCCACCACACTAGCGTGAGCATGCCAGAGTATTTCCCATGAGGGTGCAATGCTGAGGCTGCAGATTGGGCTGGCACTGAAGTCTTTGTGTACTGGAGTACTGGGCAGGGCAGCTGCATCAGGGGCCTTTGTCTGACCTAGAGTGTATATATACCCAGTTAATGCAACTGCACATGCACTACAAACACAACCCCATTTATACACCCCCATAATAAATGGGAACATGCCAGGCATATTATGATCTGATAACTCATATGAGGGTGCATCTATCAGTTCTGAAAAGAAAAGCCACAACAATACTGAGGCACGTGGTATGTTGATAAAAATCATGCTGTACAAGAAATCAATCAATATGTACTAGAAACAGTTGATCAAAAGGGACTCCACTCTATCACTGACAGCCCACATTTTGAAATGTATGTAAAAACAGGCTATTTACATCTCTTCTGCTGGTTGTGTGACACCCATTGGTGTAACTGGGAACTGTGCCGTTGCATGATCTGAATCTTCAGCTGGGGGAATGCCAGCTCAAGGGAACTACATCAGTTTACATCAGATGAAGTTCTGGCCCATGGACTGAAGCTGTGTATCATCCTTAGAATGTGGCCTGTTTGAACATCGATACTTTCTTAATGACTTATCTTTTCAGTGGAGATGCACAGATATTATTCATATCAAGTGTGACATCTTTGATGACAAGACTATCGGCCTGATTCTGATCTTATTTACACTGGTGTACATTAGGAGCATGGCAGCTCCCTGTAAATCAGGGACACTTCAGTTGTGTTAGTGAAATCAAAAAAATCAGGCCTTATCACTTTCTGTATGAAGCTAACATTGGGAAGCACACTCGTACTTGGCTGCTATTGCTATCCCCGACCATGTGATTCCTGTGCAAGCCTGTGTCACATGATGGCAAAATGAGCATATACAGCCATGGTGTAATGTCAGATCATGTAAAATGTAATGTCAGGGAATGTAATATACTATAAAAATAGCAGAAGCAATGGGGGGGGGAGGATCAAACTATGTGTTTTTTTAAAACAAAAATAATAGAATGTCAAGATCCAATGTCTCCTTGGTAACAAGTATCAGGTTTCTGAGCTGAGTTTGGATGGCTGTATGATATTTGAAAATATAATATCCTCTTAATAAAGGCACTTTTCAAACAAACATCACTGCTTTTAAAAAAATGGCATTATGATCAAATATTATTATAATTATTTCTTTTGTTGAGAAAAAGGACAGCTTCTCTTTAACGAATGGTATGCAGACATTAGACATGCAAACACAGAAGAAAAGAGATAATTAAAACAAGATTTGTACAGGGTTTTCCATTTCATCAGTGCTGAATTTTTCTAAAAAACTGTCTTATGGTCACTAATTGGAAAAAGAACTGATGGAGCATCTTTTAGACTGAATCATTGTTTTGAAGTAAATATAAATTTTTCAAGTGTGCTGATTTGATTTAATTTGACTTTGTTTTTGAAAGTCCAAATGTTACATTAGCTTAATTTATTTGGACAAATTTGTTTTTGTTTTTTTTTATTTCCACATTCTCCACATTTGCTAGAGGTTTTTTTTTTTTTTTAATCAAAATGAAAGAAAGAAGGAAGAGAAAGAAAATGGTTACAAAGAATGAAAAGTTGGAGAAGAACAGAATGGATACAAAAACCATGGAGAAAGTATGGAGTGGGGAAGGGATAAAAGAAAGAAAGAAAGAAAGAAAGAAAAAGAAAACCCTGATTTCTAACCATCTTTTTCTTCTGTGTGATGAAGCTTGGATGGGTATCTTCGGCAGATGCGCCATTTACCAAGACGCTTGAAGAAATTCTCCTCTTCATCTCGCCCATTCTCCAGACCACCTCCTGGTCCACCTTCGGACAGCTTCACTGCACTAGTGAATTTCACCTGAACAAATGAGGAGATGAGACTCATGTTCTGATGTGTTATGATTCCTCTACCAACTTTGCCATAGCAATGTAGCACTTAAGAACAGGCAGTAGTGTGGTACATTACTATAGCAACAGAACAGGAACTGTGCCCATATGCACCAGGTGAGGATATTAAGTATTCTGTAATTTGGCAAGGTTGCCATTCCCCTTCTTTCACAGGGTTTCATACAGATACAAGTAAGGAAAAAGCAGCATGATCAACTAGTAAAGTACATTAAGTATATTCAGAGGACCCAGATAACTCCCTGAGTGAAAAGAACGAGCAGGAGAAATGAAATGTTAATTACACTGACACTTCATTCCTGTGACACTGTTCATATGGAGGACCAAAGAAGGCACAATGACAAGTCTCTAGACAGCGTATAACAAGAATGAAATATGGAGCATATTTAACCCTGTTTTCTTCACTTCCCCAGAAGGAAGTCTTGAGATGCTGCTAGATACCAGTCATTACATTCTTCCTTTTCTGTTCTGTTGCTTAGACGCACATCCCCCCTTCTCATTGCTATGATAACATCATTCTACTCCCATCCTTATTGTATTACCTCATCACTGCCTCATCACTCATTGTTTACCTCTCAGCCTCTCAAATCACATGCATCCTCACAAAACTGTGTCTTTCAGCTGTTCCCTACTCTTTCCAAAGACTGACTGCTTCCAAAGCTCCTCTCCAGTGTATTTCTAGTGTGTCCCATACTACAACACTGGGTGCAGCTCAGAAAAATACAGAAGGAGAATCATTTCTGTCCACTTATGGACCATCTCCACTCTGCTCCTCCCTCCTCTTAAAGGAAGGGAAAAAGTCACCTGCCATTTTCAACCTCTTTCCTTGAGGGAGGACCTGTCTTACACTATGCTCAAGGGACAAATCCTGCTGCCTCCCTCATGGTGTGGTTACGCTGGACTTTGGGGAGAAGCAGGATTTGGGAGGTCTGCACAGGGGTGTGCAAGTGCAGTTCCACTGGATCTCTGTGCATGAAAGCACACAGGGCAGGGAGGAGAGTGGGTAACAGACCCACCACTGAACGGACTCTCTGGCCTTTCACTTCTATGAGGGCTGGAGTGGGGGAATGCTAGGACCAAAGAGACTACTCCTAACTTTTGTCTGGAACATCTTCCAAGGAGCAGCTGTGCTACAATTCCATGGGCCAGGGGAAAGATTTCTCTTTCCCCCACCCCCGATCCGCACCTTCCTGCAGACCTCCTCCAGTCAAGGTGTCATGCTAGATGCTAGGAAGTATATCCTCCCAAATATGGAAAGACAGACTCCTCCTAGCCTTTGCAGGTGAGGAGTTGTACCACTGTGGGCACTCTACTGAAAACCCCAGCTCCTGAGGGTTTTGTCCCTGGGTCCCATCAGCTGCAATACCCATGCTGATCATAGTATTTTCCGTGGGAGCTAGAAGTGATCTATGAAGTAGCCAGACCCTATCCCTTTATCCTCCCTACTAATCTGAAATGACACATTTACCTTGGAACTTTGCCTGATGAAAGACAGACGGTCTACAGAGCTGATATCCAGGAGGTCTTCCACCCCGTCCGCCAGCCCAGAGAGGGAAGAGCGTTTCAGCCAGTTCCCTGATGCAGAGAAAGCCAGTCAGAACAATTCTGCAATTGCTCCAAGCTGAATACATCAGCAATACAGGCATATTTCTCTATAGCACTGAAACAGTCATACCATGACATGAGAAAAGGGTGAAAGATGAGGCGTGTTCATGCTATATGCATCAAAGATCATAGCTGAATTAATAACATGCGAGGCTGAGTTTTAGGATTGTAAAAGTTGAAAATCAACATGGGTCAGTGAGAAAGGATAAATAATATTTATTCTTTCCTTCTTATTGAAGTCTGCTTGGAAAGCTTCTCAGAGAGAAGGGAAGCATGGTCCCATGATGAGAGCTCCAGTCTAGGACTTGGGAACCCCAGGTTAAAGTCCCTGCTCTGCAATAGACTTTCTGTGTGACCCTGGGCAAATCACTTAGTCTCTCTCTCTCTCTGTCTCACTTCCCCATCTGTAAAATGGAGAAAATAGCACTTCCCTACCTCACAAGGGGTGTTGTGAGAATAAATATATTAAAGATTGTAAGGCACTCAGACACTACGTGCCTTTGCTATACAGTATCCAACACACGCACAGAACAGATCATTCTATCTGCACATGCAGTACGTATATATAATATAAAGGGACATACATTTACCTATGGGGAGTTTGAGTTTCTTTCGGAGCGAGATCCGTCGGGAGCGGGAGCGAGAGCGCCTGTCAGTGGTTGTTCCAGAGTGAGCAGTGGTGCACTCTGATGTGTCCTGCTCTGACTGGCTGCTGGTATCACTTGCTGCACTCTGCGACTTGAACATCTTTCGCCAGAAGTCTTTGCGTCCCAGAACCGCCCCTTGCATTTGCTCATCGCTGCGAGAGAACACAACACAGGGTTAATAATACCTCACTATGGTTTGTATGCTGCGAAGTACATTTGAACAAGTTTCCCCTCTTCTAACCTCTCTTTGTTCCTTGGCATATGTTACTTTAAGAATTTAAACTTATTCTTCTTGATGTAATTTGTTAAGCTAGATAGTGTTCTCAATATTGCACAATGAAGACAAATGTTACCCCGGAGAGTTTACAGTCTAAAAAGTCACTCTGTTTTTCTGTCATTATGCTAAAGCAGCATTTCTCACACTAGGGTCTGTGGATCTGGTACTCCAGGGAGTCCACGAGTCATGCCCAGGGCCACTAGCCCCGCTGATCAACTCCTCTCCTCTCCCTCCCTCCTAGTGCCTCCGGCATGCCGGGGAACAGCTGTACAGCAGCATGCAGGGGGCACTGAGAAGGAGGGGGATGAGCGGGAATGGGGTGCTCTCAGAGGAGGGATGGAAAGAGGTGGGGAAGAGGAGGGGCAGGGGTAGAGCGGGGGTGGGGCCTTGGGGAAAGGGATGGAGTAAGCGCAGGGTCTGGGGCTGAGCTGAGGGTTTGAGAGTCAGCGTAAAATTTTAAATCATAATGGGGTCTTTGGGTTGCTAAAGTTTGAGAACTGCTGTGCTAAAGAATCATCCTCTATCTGGTCAAAGTGACCACTACTGTACTGGACTAATGCTTTTCAAGGCTGCATC
This sequence comes from Chelonoidis abingdonii, assembly GCF_003597395.2. Classification (NCBI taxonomy): domain Eukaryota; kingdom Metazoa; phylum Chordata; order Testudines; family Testudinidae; genus Chelonoidis; species Chelonoidis abingdonii. The sequence continues at coordinate 14,904,010 of NC_133778.1, forward strand.
CCTTACAAAGTGTTTGTATATCAAAAGAATCATTTCAATACTGTGTGTAGCTATATGAAATCACAATTCTTAGAGATCTTTTAGAATAGTGACACCATATTCTGCTGCATACCTGAGACCTCAAAGTTCTGTGGCAGAACTGTAAGCAGAATGGCTAATTCTCATTTTTCTCAGGAGATTCAAATTTTCTGTTCTCTTTACAATCGCATCATCAGAGGAAAGTTTCAGAAAGTTTCATATTCAGTTCAGCATAAAACAAGCCTTTCTGGACTTTCCTCTTTTCTATATTCTGGATTTTAATTGGCAAATCTATCTCCACTCGAAGAGAATACAGATTTGAGAAACATAAAAAGGCTGGGCAAAAGAGCTAACTACGACGTTCAGATTTCAAAGCCAACCTCTTTTTCATAAGTTTAGGGTTTAGCCTTTATCTCAACAAATCTTCTTTTGCTACAGAAAGTTTGAGTAACTTCTGGACTAAAGGATGACCCTGGAACATTTAACAGAGCAGCACACATAATAATCACCATTAAACACTGTCTATTTTTGACTTAAAATAACTGTCCCCTCATTATTTGCAGTATTCCTTACACTTCCCTAGACTCGATATAGGGAATACTGCAAATATTGAAGAAAAATTATATAGCTTTCTAAAGGCTTGTCTAAACTGGAACTTCCAGGAAAGTTAATCCGAATGACTGCCACAGTGAATTTAGCTAAACCCAATGAAAGTAATTTTAATTCTGAACAGCAGCATCCACACAGGGATTTAATGCAATCCACTTCAAATTCACACTTTTTGTTAATTCGGATTAATTTTTCTGGATGTCTCTGTGTAGGCAAGCCTTAAAGCAACTGAAATGTTTCTAAGGGTGACCCTCTGTATAGCTACAGGTCTCTTTCCATTGTTTGAGAGCATGAGCAATATTGAAATAGTGACCTCCGCACATACAACCAAAGTTGCAAATCTATTGCACAAAATATACACAAGCTTCCTTGTGCACCTCTGATCAAGTCAGAAATTCAGTGAGTGTTTAGAAATGGGCCCAAGGCATAAGCCTTGTCCCAAAATCTAGATCCAAGCTTCTCTTAAACTCAGATGGGTTCAGATTCATTATATTGCTCTTAACCCACCTCTGCTTACAGAACTGAAGGACTCATCTATTGCTGAACCCTATATTCTAACTGTATTTATATCAGTGATATTAAAGACCTTATGGATGTAGGAGAGTTATCTCCTTTTGTTCTTGCCCACCAGCATAAACCAGGCCACCGGGCCTCTCAGGGTGGAATGTTCAGCAGTGAGAAAGCTGCCGTGGCATAAGATGACAAAAAACTCATCTGTAGGAAGACCCATTTGAGCCCAGAATGTATCAAAAACTGAGCAGTGTTGGCCTGGGAAAGGATGTGGCTAAGTCGATTCACCTCATCTATTGGCACAGCTTCTACAGACTAAAGCTACACTGCACCTGGCATAAACCCTGGGGTAAATCCACTCCCAGAGTACAGCATTGCATCCTGGTGCAAGGCAACATTGTTTGCACCGCCTAGCACCATCTGTGGTGTCTCTTGGCCCACAGTCTTTAACCTTTCCCAACCCACTATTTTGAATGTTAGAAACAGGCTTTATTTCATTACTGGCACATCATTTAAAGGTGTGGGTTACCACTCTCCTAGGACATGATGATTTAACCATGAATGGGAAAGAAATGCCTAAAGAAAACCCTCTCTGAGCCACATATTAGTCTTGTCTTACAGGTGTCTATGAGTAAAGAGCAAAACAAGAACTGAAGAAAGATTTAATCAGTTGGGACACTGGTCTATCAGCGTGAGATTTTCAAGAGCCCTGATTTTACTCACCATATACAGATCTTCGGACTGGGCAAAACCTCCAAATATATCAGACTAAAATATAAATCAATTTACCATTCATTTGCTTTGCTTTACTACTCTGACCATGTTTGCTAATTAGAAAATGTTATTTCCCCTTAAATCAGGGCTGGGCTCCTTCACAATCCATCTTCTCCCACTTGATCTTGCAATGAAGTCATAATGTTTGCATTTGTGATTATACAATCATTTCCATGGCAAAAGAGATTATTCTCTGCAGATTCAAGTAGATCAGGATAAGGAGGAAAGATTGAGAGAGAGAGAAATACCCCAGCTGGGGCCTACTGTCCCACCACAGGATATGAACAGCTTCCACTGAAATCAGAACATCTGTTAGGTCTTCAAAGAAGAACAGATACAGGGAACTACTGCTGTCTTCTCTAAAGACACCCATCTTCACTACTGATGACTAAAAAAGCCAAGGAAGTTTCCACCAAAAAAAGAAAACTGGAAAAATATGACAGATAATGCGAGAGGCAGCAGTAAATAACTAAATTTAATTTAATTACAGAATTAATAACAACAGTCTTCGAATATGTTAAGGCTGTTATAAAGAGAACTGTGATCAATTCATCTCTATGTCCATTTAAGGTTAGAGAAGATCTGCAGCAAGGGAGATTTAGGTTAGATACAAGGAAAAACTTTCTAATTATAAGGATAGCTAAGTAGTGACACAGCCTTCCAAGGGAGGTGCGGCATGCCTGTCAATGGAGGTTTTTAAGAACAAGATAGACAAACACCTGTAAGGGATGGCCTAGGTTACTTGGCAGGGGGATGGACTAGATGTCCCTTTCAGCCCTCTATTTCTATGAATATTCAGTTCATTTAGGGGGAGAAAAGAATAAAATCAGTCTGACTCAAAAAAGGGAAAAACAAAGAAGAGGAAGATGCTAAAGCTGGAGGGTTTTTTTTAGAATTGTTACTAATTTTTAGACTGTAAGTTCCTTGGGCAGAGATCATCTTTCCATTCTGTATGCATACAGTACCTAACACAATGGGTCCCCAGTCTAGAACTGGGGCCTCCAGGCATTGCCCCAATACAAATACAAAAACAATAATCAGAAAGCTGGAGGTGCAGCTCTGCTGATAAGGCAAGTGCAACAACCGCAGGGTCCCGTGGGTGAGAAATGAACCAACCATTGGATGAATTAAGGGGCATGTAGTTATCCCACCAGTGTAGTTTTCACATTTCCTTTGGGAGCAACAACGTAGAATGTTGAGAGCTACCTGGCCTCACGTTTGGAGCATGGACGCACGAACAGGGAATTGCTCTGATGATGAGAATAAATGTTCTATTTATTGCTCTGTCATTGTTAAAAATGCATTGGCAAATTTTATTGCAATTTCATTTAGTGCTGCCCCATGTTGCGATGGCCTGTGGTGCCAGCTTTAATTTATCTTCCTCTGAAATCAAGTTTATGCCCTGTTGTTCTTTTGGCGGTACGGAAGGTGGGCATTTGTTGGACATAACCTGTAAGTTCAGCAGCAGCTAAACAAATGCTCAGTACATTTCTTGTATTGCCGGCAGAGAAGAACCCTAAATGAACAGCTGATTGCTACTACCCCAGTGGGGAATTCTCTAGTACAACACATTCAAACTACTAAATATTTACTTACTGCTCTGGGGTCTGCTGAGGACGGCTGGAGATGTAACTACGACATTCATCAGGGGCAGATGATGCCTGGCCTTTATCAATAAGAACACTTCCCACCTCGGATCTATGCAGACAATACAGACAGTCAAATAAAGTTAACAGATGGCATATCTTGCTTCTCATATAGTCAACCTTGTTCCCTGATCACTGAATCCAGCACTTCTGAAAAACAAATTTAAATGTGTGCCCCCATTACAGCAACTGGCCTGCCTATGCACATATCGCCATCAAAATGTATTGGGATGGGGAACTAAGGCCAAGATTAGAGACTTGCACGGGACTTTTTAAAAAAACCCACTCCTGCTGTTACGGCAGTGGGTTCAGCAGAACCTGCAGGATTCCAGTTCCGCTGCAGGGCTCTATGCTAGTCACACACAGGGCTCTAGCCAACATTTTCAAAAGCTACTAGCAATGTTGGGAGCCTCGTTTTGTGGGCGCTCAATCTGAGGTGCCTTAAAGAAGGCAGATTATCAGAAAGTATTGACCACATACTTTTGGCCATCTTGGCCAGTGTCATCTGTGTGTCTCTGAGGCCAAGAAAATCATGCAACAAATCTGATGCTGCCAGTTTACATGAGACTAATTCATTTAGTTCTGTTTGAAGCTCTATTTTTGATCCATACTTATTCTTTTGTCTCACACTTAAATGCAACACACCCCAAGACAGCATATTAAATTAATAAAGCAACCTAGGTTTCTTTAGTATCATGCTCTCCACACCTGAGTATAGGCATTCAGACCAACAGCTCTCAGCACCTCAAGGTACTGATGCTAATACTAAGCCATGTCCACATGCTGTTGGGGGTGGGGGTTGCAATTATCCCTTCACACATCCCTCCTCTTTCTTTCTCCTGTTTCTCTACTCTTCCTTTCCCCTGAATTTCCGCTGCTTTGCTATCGTATTTCCTTTGTTCCAGTTGTTTCTGATCCACTTTTTTCATGGCTACTTCCACAGCTGCCTCACTTTATTAAATTTTAAGTGTGGCTTCTGTCACTGCCACACTCAAGTCCTGTACATCAGGAGCGGACATGTGCTAACCAAGAGGAAAACAAACAACCTCTTGTACTTTCCTACATCTGTGTTTGTCGTCAGATGTTTGCTGCGTGCATGTGTTCTCCATGTGTGCTGTCTCAGCTCAGCGCAGACAGCTGGCACAGTAGAACTCGAGCAAACCGCCCACTGACCACAAAATTCATTAAGGTGCAAAGGCACTTGGTCAGGTTTATTGCCGACAAAGCACGGTGCTAATGCCCCAGCTCAATGGTTACAGATACACTAACATTTGTATGCTCGCGACAATGGACCGTCCCAGTTAGTGTTGAGACTTTCCACTATCCCCTAGGCCAGACGAAGATATTGCCTCTGAGATACATCTTCATATACCAAAACACAACAAGTTACGTATCACTCTTGACTTATCAGGGTGCCACCCTCTGACATACTGGCCTTGTAGGTTCCATCAAAACATCTCTATTCATCATGCTGTCATCCTGACCTTATCCTTAAAATGGGTCAACGTGTTCCTGTTATCTTTGGGGAATTTGCTTATCTGGATGTTCTGGTACCTCCCTTCTGGAATGTGCTTGCGTGAGAGTTTTTTGCCCAGCATCTCTTAGGAATATGTTTTTACAATATCAACACTATGCTTGCCAAATTTTGTGAGCAGGGCCTGCCTCTTGCTCACAACTTAACTTGGTAATATAAAGCAAAGTTCTGACCATTACTTTAAGCCAGGCCTCATACCAGGCCTCTGATACAAGGCCCTATGTTTCAGGCCCTCTTACTACAGTGTTCAGCATAATAAATTATACAACAGTACATCATTCAGACACAAATCTCTCCCAGACACAAACTTTTTGCTCCCCAGGGGCTTCAGATCCTGCTCAGTTGTTTCATCTGTTTTCTTCCCCGGAATTAACTTTTCAGCACTGTCCAAAAGGGCGCTCAGTGCCACCCTTCTAAAAATATTCCCATGAGCCTCCTTGATAAATTGGACCAATTGCCGGATGTCACAGTATAATCCCTGAATAACAAAGGAGAGAGAGAGCTGTGTTACTCAGTTTGCATACAAGCAGGAAGGGAAACATATATTCCTTTTGTATACAGCCAGGGTGATGCACTAGATCATGAAGAACTGCATACCTTAATAATTGTGCCAGCTGTTGTCTGAGTGGCTCTTTACTTACAGGTTTATGTTTTCTCATTAAGATCAAATGTTTCTCTTCGTAAGAGGAAAGTCAATCCAGGAGCCAGCTAAGAGACTCTGTAACCATCTGTGGCAAACTCTTTTGATAATGTAATCTATGAGTTACTGATCTGCTTGATGGTGCATATGACTAGTTTTTAAATTAACATCATTACTAAAGGTGGACCAGGGGGCTGTGAAGAAATAATTTAACTAAGGCAAGTTTGCAGCTGACCCTTACATCGATGCATATACTGTACTGGACAAAGGCTGTTGTAAATTATGCCAGGGCTTCTGGATCAGAGGATCTGGGAGCTGTGAAGATGATTTGAAGCCGTTTTTACCCATTCATCTAACCCATAATCTTAAAAGGCATGAAAAATCCTATTGAAAAAATGTAGCATCTCAGATTTTTTCTTAATTATTTGAAAGGATTACATCACGACAATGGAGAGGAATGACTCATACATTCACCAGTCTAACTCCCACAATTAGATTTTGTTTTTTTACTTCAGTACATTTGCGTGCATTACTGTAGCCCCTGGGAGGAGTTGGTATGGAAAGGGCAGCCCTAGTTCTGAGGGAGAGAACCTTCCAAAGGACCCAACTTCTGTTTCAGGAGCTTTCTTGAGAGCCCTCAGTCTATTCTGAAAATCCCAGCTGTGGAACTGTGGCCAGTACTCTACAAACACCAGATTAGTTGACAGACTAGCTGGTGCTCTGACTGAGGTCCTGATTCCACAAGATACTTACGCACATGCTCATCTTTAAGCATGCAAGTCGTCCCACAATAGGAAAATCCCAGATGTAGCCTTGTCACATCAGCCCACCATCTTTACAGAGTGTGTAGTGGGCACTATGCAGTCTATTCACATGTCTGAAGTTAGGCATGTGCTTACATACCTTCCTGAATTGGGGTCTCAACTACCTACCTCTTCACGTCTGGAAAGGCATACATCTTCTCAAGCAAAAGTATAGCCGTGGTCCTAATTGAGCCCTTAGTAGATGTCTGCCCTCTTCCCAAAGCTAAACATTAGTTCAGTACGATTGGCAGCCTTGGCTAAGAGAGTTCCAAGAGAGAAATACAGAGGTACTGCAAGTTAGGACTGAGTTACCTTAGTAGGACTGTACTCAGGAAGCTTGCACAGCACCTACCAGAATGGGGTCACATCCAGCTCATGTAAACCGGCATATCTCCACTGACGGCAATGGAACTACTCTGATTTACCCCAGGTAGGGATCTAGCCCATTATTCCTAGCTCCAGTTTAGTGCTACTAGTCTTTCCTTTTCATTAATGTCAAATTCACAATTAAACAAATGGAGTCCCCATTTGAAAACACAGGGGATCAAAGACCAAACACAGTGTATGACTCTATGCTGGCTGGGTCAGACTTGTCCCTGACGAACACCTGAAGGATAAGTCTTTCTTAAACTTGTCTAGCTAGCTATGCCAATAAAGTCTCATTGAATCAAGCCCTGATTTTCAAGCCCAGCTGCTTTATGATGGAGCGGAAATTCAACTTGTAAAACCTGCACCTAAATCCTCACCAGGTTTTCAGCGCTATGCAGTTCATGCGTAGTGGAAGCGCAGCGTGTGATCAGTGACTTGAACATGGCGCTGACAACAATACCTTCCACACTTTGCGCTGTAGACTTGTTGTCCACTGTGGTGAAGTTATTTCCAAATCCAGCCTTGTCTGGAAAATGAAAGCACAATAAACCACACAGCTTGGCTGAGATGTGTTAACAAATTACAGATTAAATAAATAATTACTTTTTAAATGTATTAAAAGACATAAATTACCCAAAATCATATGTTCAATTTTTGTGACCCCACCTCATAAACAACACAGCAGATATAAGTGGCACAAATAAGAAGAGGGATAGAAAAATCTGTCATTTGAAGAGAGATTGAAATGATCAAAACTGTTTATCCTCTCCCTAAAACAGGGGGATACAAAACAACAAATGGAATAGGAAAGGCAATTCAGGCATCCCTGTCTCCCCACTCAGGTAACACAGAACAAAGGGTCACTCAACTAAATTGAAAAGCAATTTAAAACTGATGAAAGGAAATTTTTTTTAATCAATGAAACTGCTCTCACAAGGTACAATGGAGGCCAAGATCTCAGAATAATTCAAAAAACAGATTAAACATTTATATAGATAACGAAAACATCCACAGTTCTTTAAACAGGGCAACAATATTCACAAGAGAGGGCTTATCCCTTGAAGGAATAAGCCAATGTGTATCTGATGAGTGTTAAGAAGAAACTTGCCCTGTGGGCCGGTTATTTCACAGTTGCCCACTGTGGTGTTTCTTGCACCTTTCTCTGAAGTGACTGGAATCATAGACAAGGAGATAAACTACTTGTGTGTTTTGATATGGCAATTCCTATATTCCAAATGCCCACAATTAGCTACTTATGCATGCAATGACCAATGTACACGTACCATCATTATAATAGTATATAGAACTGTTTGCCTAACTTAAAAAAAATGGACTTACGTTGTACGCACATAAATCTGAATGCTCCTATACGTGTTTACATGATCTGTTTAGCTATTTGCTGCCTCACCTTAGGCTCTGCAGAGAGATTTAATGCTCAATTACATCTCCATTCAGAATAAACACAGAATGCACAGTCCACTCCAGCTGGCATTTGGTCATGTTATTAAGCAGAAAACCTCATGCCTGAGGCATAGTTGAGAGAAAATTTTCTTTCACAAAGCCATAAACAAACAGGTAGGAAGCATTAAAAGAGAGAGCACAATATGCTTCTCTAATTCCAATTGTACTGGAAATAAAAGAATTTATAGGGCTACATTTTGTCTTTAGAAATTCACTGCGACTTTTTGAAAATGGTAGCCAGCATCCCCTATGGTAGTGTCATCGATGAAAATGTAACTGGGGCTTGTGATGCCAGCTGTACTTACTGTCAGTGACCGGCTCCATGCAGAATCCTAGCAAAGCGTGAAGGAAATCCACTACATTATTGAGGGAATCCCTGTTCACGTAGTCCCTCATGGTCTGCCGGAACTGCATTTTATCCAGCTTGTACAGCTTTGTAAGGCAATTCTGAGCCTGTGAAGATATTACAAAAATGAGAAGTATCTGCTTGAATTTTGGTGACAGCTGCAGGGTCCTTTGGTGCATTTCTGCCCTTGTTTCACCAGTGCTGCGTTGTTATAAGTAATCTCACCTACTAATCAAAAGGTTCAAATACCATAACAAGATATGGGCTCTCAGCTAATGCCAACCATGCAATTCAGTAATAGGAGCCATTACACCACATTATCTTTTGGAGAAGATGTTAAATCAAGGTCACTTCTGCCCTCCTCTTGCAGTCCTCCAAATGGAAGTTAAAATTTCACTGCTGGTGAAATGAGTAGGAACCCAACTACCCTGGCCAACACTTACAGTATAAACGTTGATAAAACAGACTGTGGTGTAGGGATGTCAGATTTTGAACCTATAGCCCAGATCCAACCCTGTTCATGTGTTTATCTGACTCCAGTGACCAATTCAGATGCAGCAAATGCAAACTTTTATTTACAAAAATAATTCAGTGTTGACTCTTTATTGCAAAGGCAACTATTTAGGTGTGACCCAATGCAGTGAGGTATTAAAAAGTCTGAAATATCAGCTCCAAGAGATGGGTGAATTGTCTGTTTCCTCACAGGGTGGTGTTGGTTCTGAAGCCCAGTGGTAATACTGTGATTTTCTAATAACTTAGATGGACAATTGTGCATGCAGTTACCACAGTGGTGCATTCAAAACAGCCTGGCCAAATAAACAAACAGCAGAAATAGCAGTCATCCCCAAAATGCACTACAAATCTCTTTCCATAAAGACCCCAGATCAGCAAGGCACTTAGGCACACACTTAACATTAAGCATGTCCCACTGAGGCTAACAGGACTCCTCACATGCTTAAATTCAAGCATGTTCCTAATGTTTTGCTGGATCAGGGCCTAAACGATGAAAACTTAATGGTAATTTTACTAAGTAATAGCTTGGTTGCTACATACCAGGCCATTCTGGACCCTTGCTCTTTGTGCAAACCTCCCGTTACCATCACTGGGTTCTCTGCCACCCAGTGATGGCTGCACATGACACTAGCATTGTAGTCCTGTCTCTCTGGTACCATAATGACAAACAGAATTTGGCCCTCTCCAAAGAGTGAGTTTGACAGCGCTAAGGCCTGATCCAATTCCCCCTGAAACAAACTGATTAGCCCAAAGGAAAGGCTCCCATTAACGTTAATAGTCTTTGGATCAGGCCTCTAATGCTCAAGAGTATACTGTGAAGTATTGCTGACTGCATCATGGATGTTATGTTTGCCTACACAGTCATGACTAGTATCTTCCTCGCTGGTTTGGAAAGGATTTTGAGGAAGCTTGTGCAGAAAGGCACTATATGAAAATAAATTATTTTCTACTTTTTTCTTAGTTTCACATCCCTGACTCTGGATGTTTATATAGACAGGAAAACGGTGGTGCAAATTACGGTGAAACAGGAGAACTGGTGAATTAGGATTTAAAAAGGGGAAGGAAAAAAAAAAACCCTCAGCACACAGACATTTGGAATTGCCTGATGACTATTTTGTGTTTTCAGTTTAAAACAAAATTAATTATAATTTTTATCTCCAGGAAAACAACTAACTGGATCCTCTAATGTGGTGCAGCTGCTTTGCATTGCACTGTCAGCATAATCTGAATTTAAAGCTGGAGAAGCCAGTCTGAGGATCACACTACTGCAAATCAGTGCAGATCTGTTTTAGGGACCCTGACGTAACTCCTCGTTCCTGCTGCTAGTATACTTTGGACAAGGAAGCACTGCTAAGATGTCCCTATGCTCAGGGGCAGCTCCAGGCACCAGCGCAGCAAAGGTGTGCCTGGGGCCAGCGGTGGCTCCAGGCACCAGTGCTCCAAGCATGTGCCTGGGGCGGCAAGCCGCAGGGGGCATTGCCGGTCCCTGCGAGGGTGGCAGTCAGGCAGCCTTCGGCGGCTTGCCTGCGGGAAGTCCCCGGTCCCGTGGATTCGGCGGCAATTCGGCGGCGGGTACACTGAAGCCGCAGGACCGGCAGACCTCCGGCAGGCGCACTGCCGAATCCGCGGGACCAGGGACCTCTCGCAGGCAAGCCTCCAAAGGCTGCCCGACTGGCGTGCTTGAGGCGGCAAAAAAGCTAGAGCCAACCCTGCCTGGGGTGGCGGTGTGCCGGTCGTTGTGAGGACGGTAGTCAGGCAGACTTCGGCGGCATGCCTGTGAAAGGTCCGCCAGTCGCGCAGCTTTGGCAGATCACCTTCAGACCGGCAGATCACCTGCAGAAACGCCACCAAAGGCCACCTGACTGCCATGCTTGTAGCGGCAAAAAACATTGAGCCGCCCCTGCCTATGCCTCACTTGTGTCTTCAGCCTCTTGTGGCCATTACACCCCAGCATAATTTTATGCAATTTTTTAACTGCCCAAACCAGAGCAGTGAGACCAGCCTGCACAGAGCAGCTTTGGAATCAGGGGAATGCAAAGGAGAATTTTAAACCCATGAGTTGCTACTTAGGTGCTCTGTGTTCCATCCCTGGCTCAGTCACAGACTTCCCATGTAAAACTGGGCATGTCAGGTAGGCCTCAATTTTTAAAATGTCTTTAGGCATTGCTTTGCTCAGCTTTGCAATGCTTAACTTATTTAGGAGCCTAAAGCTTATTTTCCAAAGGGATTTAGGTTCTTAAGTGCCTAAATCGCTTTTGAAAATGAGACTTAGGCATTGCAACCCTGAGCGCAGCAATGCCTAAATACCTTTAAAAATCTGGACCTTAGTCTTTGTGTATTTGTTAAATAGGGGCAACACTTCCCTGCCTCATGGGAGTCGCGAGGACTATGAAGCGCACAGCTTCTATGGTGAGGAGGTCAGATAGGTACTTAGATAGAAAGGTCTCATCCAACACACTGACAAAAACCAGTATAAGAATCAGCAACCAGTACTTCCAGGAGTCCTATCTTTAAAGTTCTAATCCTTATTCTCGGGTTTTACAGCGTGGATCAGTCTCTCAGAACTGGTAAAAATGCTTAGTAAATGGCAAGGAAACATTCATCAGAACTAAAAGCATGCAAACAATCTGCAAAGTAAACCAAAGGAAACAGAAACACATCTGCATTTTATAATGTAATCAAACACTTTGAGAAGTTTAACTGATCCTGATCTTGACTAGAGCTGGGTAATTATTTTTTTTGTTGTTTTTTTGGTTTTTGCAGCCAATATAAAATTTACTGGAAAATGCATTTTGTTCTGAAACTATTCATGAATTCGGCAAACTGTTTCAGCTGACAAAATTATTTTGGAAATGTTGAAACAATTTTGAAAATGTCATTTTGATTTGATATTTGAAATGTTTCATTCAACCCAAATAAAAATTTTCAGTTTTTCATTTTGGCAAGAAAAAAAAATCAATTTTGGTTCGAAACAAACAGATCTTTTTTTCACATTTTTCGGTTTGGCCACCAATCCAAAAAAAATCAATTATTCGCTCAGCTCTAGCCTTGAGCTCAGATCACTCTGAGGTTCAGGATCTCCAGCTAAATGCTTTGAAATCAAGGCTCAGTATCAAAATACAACATGCTGCATGCATGCCTACTGTCAATTTTTTAACTAACTGAGACAGTAATGGGGGGAGAGGGAGATCATATAAAATCCACCACTCTAGGTGTTATTTTTAGCCAGGTCTCAATCCCACCTCCACCTCCATTTTCGCAGGCACAGTCTACACTCGCTAATGAAGCCAATCGGAATGCTCATTGTAGCATGCATGATGGCCAGTAAAAAGTGTTTGCGAGACTGGGCCTTTAAAATGCACCTGTTTGGCAGGACACTGGGCACTGTGTTCCCATTGAAAACCCCTGTACCTGGGTTTTAATTCTCTGGGATGCAATCACAGCAATAACTGAGCAATTCTGGGCTCTTTATGCTGCTTGAATGGTAACAAAGGGCCAGAAAACTAGGTAAAGCTATCTCATGATAGAGGAGGGGGGTCTTTTGCTGCCCTCCTGCACAGACTGCAGCATGGGAGCATGCTTGGAGCATAGTGCACCCTGGCTATTCAGGGTTGCTGGAGCAGCCCATAAGCAGACGTTCAAAGCCACCAGAAGGTAACGCAGGCTTGTCTACACTTACGGATTTTTGTATCCATGGAACCAAACTGATACAGTCCCACCACTGTAAACCTCCCCAGGGTAGCCATGCTGCACCAGTGTACAAAAGTGACTCTTGCTAGTAAAGTATGTCCACACTAGGGCTTTACAAATCTGCATGGCAGAGAAGCCTCTGGGGCTGCTCTAAATTGACTTGTTGGACCCGAGACATGCCCCTAGCAGGGCCAGGAATTTAAAAGGGATAAAGATGGCTTAAGCAGCCATTGTCTCCCCTTGGTTCAGCTGCAGCGCTCAGTAGGTACAGCTGAGATGGGAGCCAGCATTTAATGATGAATATAAAGGAAGATGTGTGGAGGGAGAAGAGTGGAGGCTTGTCAACATCAGCAGACTCATTTCAGAAAGAAGGGGTTGGGGAGAACTGGAATCTGCTTTAGTTCTCTTACATTCTCCTGGAATACCTGGTGTCTCAGACGATCTCCAGAGAGCCCTCGGTGTCCTTCTCCGCAGCCATAAGCACAACCCAGTGATTTCACTATTTTGATCAGCATCGTCAGTGCCAGCCTGTGGGTGCTTATGGGAGTGCTTTCATCCTAAGAGCCGCAGAGGGGAAACAACACCACGTGACACTGAGGTCAGGTAACTGGCATACCTTTAACATTTGCTCAGAACATACCGCTGCACATTTTTGCTTGCAAACAGTCCAATATTAGTCTGAAGAGCTAAGTAACTCTTGAAAATCCTACTGACTTATCTATTCAAGCTCAGGGCCTAATCCTTCAAAAGCTTGCTATCAGGTGTAATTCTGACTACAATGAGCACTGATGTCAATTCAGGTACTCCTAGTATTCAGCTATCTGCCAGGCAGCAAGGGTCAGATTGTGCTACCTGGACTTATAGTGAGTACTACTTTACTGAAAGTAGTCCCATTGAAATCCATGCGACTACTCATAAAGGACTATCGACACGAGTAAGTGGGACAGGACCAAGTCCTAAGGAACTCAGGGATCAGTGAGTACTACTTTAGTGAAAGTAGTCCCATTGAAATCAGTGGGGCTACTCATAAAGGACTACCGACATGAGTAAGTGGGGCAGGACCAAGTCCTAAGGAACTCAGGGATCAGAACCCTTTGCATCAAGTCAAGTAACAAAATGAAGTCTGTGTTGTCATCTAGTGGATAAGGCCCGGGATGTGGAGTCATGAGATCTGGGTTCTTCTATTCCTAGCTCTGCCATGGATCTGCTGTATGACTCTGTCTTGTCTCATTAGATTGTAGTCTCCTTAGGGTACTGTCCATCTCTTGATGTTTGTTTGCACAGTGCCTCGAATGTGGGAGCATCTATGTGTTACCGTAAAATAAATAATAAAAAGTAGAAAAATTCAGCAATAATTTTTCCTGTTTTAAAACAGCAGTTGTGCAGTATGTAAAATAGCACCTATTCAGGGCATCAGGAATACTTGTTTTATATCAAAAATGCAGCCACGCTAGGCCAATTAGGGCTGCTTAGCAGAGTAGCTTTGCTTGAGTAGGCACAGCAAAGGACGCTGAATTCTCCATGGTGATGCATGCACTGGGTTTGAAGTGGGTACTACAGTGACACAAATGAATATGTCTGAGTGGTGCTAAAGAAAAGAAAACCTAGCAGTTTTCCAAAAACAGAGAGGGAAAAATAAATGATAATTACTCACTCACATATACATACAAATACACACACACACACACACTTGACATAACTTATGTCATATTGCACGTGTTCTCTATATTACATAGTACTCAAACATACCTTTTCTTGATTTTTATCATTCTTTTCATAAGGTCCTCCACCTCCTCCTCCGCCACCTCCATCAGCTCCGCCACCTCCTCCTCCACCACCTCCTCCTCCTCCACTTTCTTCGCCTCCCTCATCTCCAGTTCCCAAAGCAGCCCCCTTGAGCTGGAAGGATCCCTCACTCGGTCTCTTTTCTGCTGATTCATTTTCCTTGTTCTCGCTCTTCCTTCTGACTTTCTCCACGCACGGCACCACGCCAAGCTGCAGCAGGCACTCGACGATGTTCAACGCCACATCACAGATCCGGGAGCTGATGTCATGGTTCAGGACCAAGTAAACGGCTTTCAGAACCACCTAGAGAAAGAGGAAACAACGTGTTTTGGTCAGACTTGTTTTCTGTATTATCATCATTTCATATTTGTATTATCATGGAGCATAGGAGCCTTAGTCATGGACAACTTACAATCTAAATGCAAGTCAAGAGACAAGAGGTGGATACTGACAAACAACTGGGGAGCACAAGGAAACAATGAGACAATATTGGTCATATGGCAGGCAGTGGTTTCAGCACACCAATGGCCTAACCATCATCAAGTTTTTGGTAGGCATCCCAGCAAAAGGGAGTTTTGAAGGAGGATAATGCATTTGTTTTGCAAGTGTTTACGAAGAGTTCCTCCCAGATGTAACAGGCAGCATGGGAAAAAGCAGGAATTTAACAAGTGGTTGATGGAGGATGGTGTCACAGACCAACTGGAGGCTGAAGTCAACAAATACCTCGATGGTGAATGAGAAAGGATAGAGAGGGTAGGAACAGGCTATGAAGAGCCTTGAAAGTGAAGACAAGCAGCTTTATGTTCAGTGTGATAGAGGAGGAGCAGCCAGTGGAGAGATGCAAAGAGACGGGAGATATGGTCAAAGCAATGGGCTAGGAAAACGATATTTGCAGAGGGATTCTGAACGGATATGAGCAGGGCAAGACTGCCTTTACCAAGGGCTGAGAGATGGACTTTGCAGTCACTGAGATGCTGGACTCTGACAGCCTGGACAAGAATTTCAGCTGTGTGATGGAAAGTAAAGGCCGTATCACAGAGATGTCATTCGGAAAGAATTCACAAGGTTTAGATATGCCTGGATGTGAAGACCCTCAGAGAGATCTGAGTCAAAGATGACACCCAGGTTATGGGCATGAGCAACAGGCAGGATGCTGGGGTTGTTCACAGTGGTTGAGAAGGCAGAGGGGGAAGTTCTTGAGGGGGTGGAAAGATTAAGAGCTCAGTTTTAGCCATGTTGAGCTTGAGCTAATGCGCAGACATCCACAAGGCCACATCTGTGAGACAGGCTGAAATTTTAGTTTGGGCAGAAGGAGAGAAGGTCTGGAGTGGAAAGGTAGATCTGTGAGTCATCAGCATAGAAGGCAGTTGAATTTGTGTTTGCAAATGAGATTGCCCAGAGGCAAGGTATGGAGGTAGAAGAGAAGGGGACCCAGGACAGAGCCCTGTGGAACCTCCCCAGAAAGCTGGTGGGGAGGATGAGGAGGATCCTCCTAAGGACATGCTGAAGGAGCGATTAGAGAGGAGGGAATGAAAACCAAGAGAGATCAGTCACAGAGGCCAAAAGAGGACAACATTCCAAGAAACAGTGAATATTTTAAATGCAAGGGTTTGATTTTGAATGTCTTCTCCTCCCTTGGCTAATGTGAGAGTTTGGATTCACTAACTCATTCTACAGAAGGAAGAAGGTAACAATCTGCCAGAGTCAGGATGGTGGTGGGCTTTACTGAAATTTTGACATGGATGAATTTCTTTCCCTTCAAGGGAGTCTACGTCCCTCATGAAGATCTTATTTGCTGGTCCAGTGTCAGAAACCTCTGTGTTAGCACTAGGAAATGACTCATGGTCTACTGGGTAGGGCACAGGAATACAGGTCAGGAGACTTGGGTTCTAATCCTGTTCTGCCACTGACTTACTGTGTAAACCTGGGCAAGTCACTTCCCCTTCCAACTGACAGGGACCATCTCTTACTATGTGTTTGTATCACTGAGCATGTTAGGATCTGCAAGGCAGATGCCTATGTGCTTGACTACTTCTGTTAATTTTAATTCTTACTAAATCCTGCTAAATGTGAAGGATTCATTTCAGCAAGTACACTGAAATGATTTCTCTTTTCATTAGAGCCAACTGCAAGGATCTGTAAGGCAGATGCAGTGAGAGAAGAGATGGTTACTTGAGGAATTCTCTGCTTCCGAACAATTGACAAGCCTTTCAGCATGCCAGAGGAAGGATCATAAATGAGAAGAAAGAGAAGGAAACATTCTCTGTTATAATTTTTTTGCTTTCCTAGTTTTCAGTCAGAACTTTATGGGTGTATTCTCCCTTGGTGCACATGTATTACTCTCGTTAAGAAGAACAGAAGTCACATTACCTGAAAGACTACACCCTTTAGTATTTTTCAAATGTACCCTACTGGTCTTGAATGACCTTTCTGCAGTGCTGGAATGGATAAATATATAAAGAGATTATGGAAAAAAACTCAGGTTAGCTCAATGGCACAGCTGCATTGACAGAAGACAGCTGAGGCTTTTCTTGTTCCTTTGCCAATTACCGAAAGATCCAGCATGCCGTTCTTGTGGACGAAGTTGTTGGTGCCATCAATGTGATCCGTGTCCTCCAGGCAGCTGTAATTGATGCAGGAGTCAGTCAAACTCCGTGGGAGATTGGCGCAGGCCAGCGGCTCATGGGGCATCTCTGGAATGGGCACCTGGTTGTACAGCTTCCGCATGTGCTCGCTGAAGAAGTCCGCGTAGCCCACGTTGAATGAGGCCAGGGTGGTGTTGAAGGTGGCCACAGTGATGGTAGAAATCTGGGATCGCACTGTAAGACAGAAAACAGGTATCTTGGCCTTTCCCGTTTTAGTGACAAAATTACCCATTCAGGCTTGCTGATTACTGTAATTAGTACCACAGGCAATAGTGTAATTTGTTTTTTTATTTCTAAATATGCCAGCACATAAGTATCTTAGGGATCAATTAGAAACGTGAGCATCACAGCTCTCCAACTTTTAGTAAGCCTTTCAGATACGGAGCTGACCTAGTGCATGGCAAAATGCTCCCAGAACGAATGCAGCTCAGACATGAGGAGCAGCCTGGAGAGGAGAGCTTTGACTGAGATGTGTAAGCACCGGAGATGAGGGAGACATGCCTACGCTGGATTTGAATGGACACAAATCCAGCCTTTCTGAGGCTATTCAGAATTGTTCAGAGAGTGACTTCAGAAAATGAATCCCAAATGCTCACTTCACGCCACCCAAATACATCTTCCTCTACTAGCTGTGTGGCCTGGTAGCTCATTTATCGATAGATAGTGCCCTATTCAGCATGGGAGTGTAAGGTAAAAGACGGTGCTTCTGTGCAGGGAGCAGCAGGTAGGCGCAACACCACAAGCACTAAGAAGCATAAGAGCCTCTCAAAGGAGACAGAGGGAGCAAGGCTCTGTCCTCTCAACCCACCCCTGCAGTAGCCAGCAGAGCTGAATCCAGTAACTGCATACTCCATCTTTCCAAAGGGTGCAGCAGCAGCTGTGCTCTCAGTCTGGTCCTAGAGGCACTTCAATCTGCTCCCCAAGAAGGGCTGTGGCTCCAAGCTACTAGCTAGCCTGCCATGTTTAAAACTAATACCAAACCATTTTGAGGTAGGCCTCCAGTTGGAATCTGGGGGCTCAAATGAACTAAACGAAGAAAAGAATTCCACTGAGTCTGAGATCTGCATTGGGTCTACCCCGGAGGCTCAGTGGGTACTGCAGGGCCCCCTCCAGTTCAGTGGCATATCAAGCCATTAGGAGGCTCAGCATATGGTGCCTTCAGGATGTTGGTGACAACCTGCTCTACATCTCCATCTTTATGAACCCGGGTGAGCAATGTATTCAGCATCTGAATGAGACTGGCTGCAGGGCAACCCAGAGAAGTGATGACTGTGCGCAAAACAGGTGAAAGCAGTGGCAGAAATTATATTAGGCACCTAGACTGAAGGCGCACAGCTGCTTTTTGCTACTCAGGTTCTTCCCTTAGGGGCTATGTCCAGAATCCCACGTTGCAGCAGTGGTCAGGACGTTATCTAGTGAGAAGTGTTGTGTTGCAAACCCTCCCTGAGCCCCCTCTGGAGCAGAATGACTCAAGCACTCAGTTCTATGGCTAAAAACTGCATTGTTTCCCTTTATTCCTTTAAAACATGCTTTTAGTGTAGGGCTGGGTGAAGAGTGGGTCAACATTTGGAGGACATTTTCACAAAAACTATATCCTCCTCTTTTTTTCTTTTGCATATCAAAATTTTGAATGAAAAACTGCATTGCAATTTCAAATTTGAAACTTTTTGGCCAGCTCTGTTTCTCTCCTTGCTAAAAATCTTCCAAGCTCACTAGTACCTTGGACTGTGGCTGCACAAAAATAAAAATATTAGCTAGTCAAGTCAGAACAAATAAAACACAGAGCTTCAGTAACTGGACAAATTCCTACACAGAGGTGGACAATGCACCACCAATATTAGTGACAGTGGATTGCCACTGAGTTAATTATCTGTATGGGAACAGAGCCCCTTTCCTTTCCAGGATTAATGGATTTTATATTTTGTGTTTTATAGGAAGATGATGTTCAAATGCCAATGGAAGAGGAAGGATGACCCAGTGGTTAGGGCATTAGCCTAGAATTTG
This sequence comes from Chelonoidis abingdonii, assembly GCF_003597395.2. NCBI lineage: Eukaryota > Metazoa > Chordata > Testudines > Testudinidae > Chelonoidis > Chelonoidis abingdonii. The sequence continues at coordinate 14,923,357 of NC_133778.1, forward strand.
GGCAACCTGGATTCATTTTTCTGTGCTGCTAGTGACTTCCTGTGTGACCCTGGACAAGTCACATAGCCTCTCTTTGCTCAAGTCTCCATGAATAAAGATAACAGCACTTCCTGCCTCACAGAGGTGTTCTGTGGATAAAAATGGAGAGTTTCTCAGATACTGCAGTGATGGGGGCCATCTGAGTACAGCAGAACCTCAGACTTAAAAACACCTCAGGAATGGAAGTTGTTCATAACTCAGAACAAAACAGTATGGTTGTTCTTTCAAAGGTTCACAACTGAACATTGACTTAATACAGCTTTGAAACTTTACTATGGAGAAGAAAATACTGCTCTCCCTTTATTTTTTTTAGTTGTTGACATTTAACACAGTACTGTACTGTATTTAGTTTTTTTGTTTTTGTCTCCGCTGCTGCCCGATTGCATATTTCCAGTTCCAAATTAGGTGTTTGGGTGACTGGCCAGTTCATAACTCTGGGGTTCTACTATACCAATGACCGATGGAAGGCTTAAATGTTTTCTGCATCTAGCTAAAAGGGAGGCAGCAGCTGTCTATGCTTGATTCCCACCCTCCCCACCCTAAGGCAGGAAAGCTTCTCATCAGTGAGAGTGCCAGCCTGTTAAGACTGAGGTGTCTTGTATAATTTTAGCAGCCCTACTATAGAGAAATGCTCTTGTTCTATTGGTAGCCAGTTCTGTTACTGTAAGAGTAGGGGGTCTTAGCTCTGATGGGGTGGTCATATGCTGATGGGAGTAATTACAATCTTCCTACCTTTATGGCTTTTGCCATTTTAAATGGATACAGCCCTTTTATCAACTTTCCAGAACTGCCAACCCCAAGTGCTCAAAAATCATCAGTCAAGTCCAAAAACAATCATGAGATTATTGCTAAAAAACCTTCATGATTTTTAAGCCAAATTCTGCATTCTTTTTCCTTGCCTTCTATTTCTTGGGCCTTTAGAGTTTCACTTGCTTCATTCTTTTCAAGCCTTTCCCTGAAATCATGTGGGTTAGAAATGAACTTTTTAAAAATAAGGTGAAAGCCGAGATTTTCATCCAATCTTTTGATTCCAGCAGCTGGGTCTTTCAGAAAGCCACCAAATATTGCAAGACACACAATGAAATCATAAGAGTTAGCAAGATTGACTTCCTGCCCTAAACTTCTGTGCAGTGTTCCTGTACACTGTTAAAAAGGTGCTGTGCCCCACCCTAGAAGTGGGGGCATGTCCTTTGTAAGAGATTATAATAATAATCCTAAACAGGACAAAAAGAACAAACAATGAGATATATAGAAAAACCAGAAAGGGAAAGAGGGGATTAATCAGATATTAATAAATTTAAAAAAAAACAAACTATCTCAGCCTCCTGACATTCACACTCCAATGCAGTATTTGCTCATCGCTATATTTGACACACCTTCTTTGACCGTATTCTCTGCATGGCTGTTTGAGTGGTCAGGCAAGTCAGTGACCAGGGTGTGATGAGAGTGAGAATGTCTAGCACTCAGGCTCTCCATCTCTGTAGCGGTGTCAGAGCTCCCCCGTCTGGTGAACTTCCCTAGGATGAACATATAAAATAGAAATTTAGTTTGCAACTCTAAGGAACGTGTGAGGGTTAGAAGTTGAGGTGTGGGAATGGGGATCATTGAGATTAGCAGAAGTCCAGATCTCACTTGAGCCAAAGTGGAAAATCCTTATTTAGGCTTTGTCTATACTCACACTTTAAATCGGTCAAGGATGTGCCTCCCTCCAGCCCCCGATCGACATAAGTTTCCCTGACAAAAGTACTGGTGTGGACAGTGCAAGCTAGTGCCGCTCATTGGAGGTGGTTTAATTATGCTGATGATGGGAAAGCTCTCTCCTGTGGTGGTACTGCTGTGAAGCTGTAAGGTCTATAGTGTAGACATAGCCTGAGTGTACATCTAATTACTCAAGCAAAACTCCCACTAATGCCAGGAGTAAGGTGGGGGAGGAGAGGGTCAGTCTCCTGGGACTGACTGGAAATATGTTTTGCCCAAGTCCTATTTAATTATTAGAAACAAACTGATCTAAACATAGTCATGAAAGATCAGTAGTCAGTACTACAATGAGATTCACCTTAGAAGCTGGCAGAAAGACTATGCCATTTCTACAACAGGTGTGGCAATCCACACGTCAGGGCAAAGGACATAATCAGCCATCAAGAGGGAGGGCTGTTTTCCAGTGCCAGAGTGATAATAAAAAGCCTCCATTTCCACTCTGCTATTCTTGGAACATTTCGGAGCAGAACAGTTAAGCAGAACAATTAATCAGAATACAGAGTTGCAATATTAATCCTTTCCCATCAGTCACCTAGTATGGCAGTTTGCCATCCTCCTCTCTCAATGCTGCGCCGGTCCTCTCCAATTCCAGAAAAGCTGCCAAAGGAGAATGTGCTGCGAGTGGGTGACACATCCAAATGATCCTCGTGGAGCAGAAAGGGCACCCCCATCCTTCGCTGCCGTTTTTTTCCAGTGTGGTGGAAAGGAATAGAACCCTTGCGCTCACGCTCTCGATCCTCTTTGCGACTCTTAAACTGCAGAAAGAAGAGGAGAGGGGTTAGAGCCAGGCAGAGGCTACAGAGATTTCACTACAGTTAGAGGGGAAGGACACAAACAGATGAAGGACAAGCATGCAGAGCCGAATCCTACATTCCCCCACTCTAGCCCTTTGTCCATGATGGGTATCTACACTTCAGCACCACCCACATTTAAGGACCGCACCAGTGCACCACATGTTGGGGAGGGTAGGAGCAGCTCCAGTCTAGGGCAGCACATGCTAAGGGGTGACAACGTCCAGGTGGCTTTTTCTTTCCTGCTTTGGCAGTTCGGGCGGTGGCAGTCCGATCGGTTTTTTTGTTTGTTTTTTTTCCTGCTTCGGCAGTTCAGGCGCGGCAGTCTGGTCATTTTTTTTTTTGCGCTTGGGGCAGCAAAAAAGCTAGAGCCAGCCCTGTGGGAGGGCAACCACATTTTGCTATGGGAAATGCTACAGTGGTGACTTATTTTCCTTGACATCTGTCTCAACCCATCTCTCCAGTTTTATAATGTCAAAGATTTCATTATTACTGTTGTTGGACCTATATTTATTTTCTTTTCCCATTTCTCTCCCTTTTTTTGCACTGGATCCCCTTGTTTGATTAATCCGTTTAATTTTTTATATTAGGAATCTTAATTTGTTTGTATAACCTTCACCATCACAGCAAGGGCCTTCCTGGGAGAGTGCTTTACAGATTTAGACTCAGATCCAGCACAGATCTATTGAAACTGATGGAGCTCCTCTGATTAATGTAATTTGAGGATCTGGTTGCAAACTACCACCACTTAGGGGAAAACTCCCATTGATTTCAATAATGCTTGATATGAGTACAGATTACAGCACTGGGCCCATAGAGTAAATATTAATACATACATGTATCTACCATACATGGATACATAACATGTCCATCAGAAAAAAACAAAAGTGCGCCTCAGGTTCAACCTAAATATAGACTCAGTGTAAGCTTTTAACAGCTGTATACATGATATGCGTTTTGGCATTGGATTGTAGGCAAAGCAAAAACACATTACTGTGCTACTCACCTTCTTAAAGATGTTCATTCCCAGGTCTGTGGAGAGATCTGGCACGGCTAGCCTGCGCAGGTTGGTGAGTGACACCTTAGCAAAGGCCTCAGTGCTTAGTGATTTTTCCTCCTCATTGCACTTCATTGTGAGATCCTTCACTCCCCCAAAGAAGAAAAACATGCACAAATGGAAATAACAAGTAAGCAACTAAATCAGGGGTGGCCAATCTGAGCCTGAGAAGGAGCCAGGGGTGGCTCTAGGCATTTTGCCACCCCAAGCACGGCAGGCAGACTGCCTTCGGCAGCTTGCCTGCGGAGCGTCCTGTGCAGGACCAGTGGACCCTCCGGAGGCAAGCCACCAAAGGCAGCCTGCCTGCCACCCTCGCGGCGACCGGCGGAACGCCCCCTGTGGCTTGCCGCCCCAAGCACGCACTTGGTGTGCTGGTGCCTGGAGCCGCCCCTGGAAGGAGCCAGAATTCACCAATGTACATTGCCAAAGAGCCACAGTAATATGCCAGCCGCCCCCAACAGCTCCCCCTGACTCCCAGCGCCTCCCACCCACCGGCAGCTCTGCCAATCAACACCTTACCTTCCCTCCCCGCACCTCCCGATCAGCTGTTGTGTGGTATGCAGGAGGCTCTGTGGGACAGGGGGAGGAGTGAGGGCATGGCAGGCTCAAGGGAGAGGGCGGGAAGGGGTAGAATGGGAGCAGGACCTATGGCAGAGCCAGGGGTTGAGCAGTGAGCACCCCCCAGCACATTGGAAAGTTGGCACATGTAGCTCCAGCCCTGGAGTTGATGTCTATACAAGGAGCTGCATATTAACTTCTGAAGAGCCACATGTGGCTCCAGAGCCAAAGGTTGGCCACCCCTGAACTAAATCATCTACTTCAGTCCCATCCAAGGACAGCTCCAAAGGAGAAGAATCTTAATTCCATCAGACAAAACTCCACTCTCACATTTTAGGGTTAAATATATTTAGAGATTCAGAGATGGATGATTAGCTCAAATAGTTTATCATTTAAAATGAAAACATTTTGCCACCACAAAAAACATCAATGGCAGGAAGCAGTGCACTGGACTGGGAGTCAGGAGACATGCAGTCTACTCCTATCTAGGACACTAGCATAGTGTATGAGCTTGGGCAGGTTGTTTCACCAGTATACAGCTGTGGATAATTATAATTATCTTCCCTTATAAAGTGCTTTGAAATCTATAGCTAAAAAATGCTGTACAAGAAGCAAGTGTTAGTTTCATGAAATATACCAATAACATCCAAAATACATTAATGCAAGGGTTCTCAAACTGGGGGACAGGACACTTTCAGCGGGTCATGAGGTTATTATATGGGGGGTTATTATATGGGCCTCTACTCCAAACCCTGCTTTGCATCTAACATTTATAATGGTGTTAAATATATAAAAAAATGTTTTTAATTTATAAGAGGGGGTCGCACTCAGAAGCTTTCTATGTGAAAGGAGTCACTAGTACAAAAGTTTGAGAACTACTGCATTAATGTTTCCAAGTTAGTGTGTGGATTGTGATGAGCAGCATTGTCACCATCCTCTCCTTCTAAATAACGTTAAGAATTACTTGGTTTGTACAAATACATACATTTTTATCATTTTATTAAATGTTTTTTGTAGGCTTAGGCTTCTTTAAATGAATAAAAAGCAAAGCTGATGTTTGCCATGAGCATCCTTAATTCCAGCAATGGTGCTCTGGGATATCTTTACTTGTGTATCTTTACTTACTGCTACCCCCTTTATTTTTTTAAAACCCTCAGGCCTCAAAACGTCCTAGGCATCCACTTATCTCTAGGTATCCAAACCCCTTGGTGTACTGGAAACTCAGCAGGTTTCTCTCTTGAGCCTGAGCTGCTATAGCTATATGACGGTAAAGAAGGAGGTGCAGGAGGTGGCATCCTTCAAGGGAAACACAAAGCCTGGTCCTGTCCACTTATGGTCAATAAAGATTGTTTGGCACTTGTCACAGGAGCAGGGCTGTTAGCTCCTGTGACAATCAAATCCAAATTACCATGCGGGTAATTCCATTTTGCCTGCCTACATATCACCCTATTGTTTCAACTGGAGAGGCTACTCTCTTCATTCCCCCACCAGAACTAGTGTGTAATGTTGCTGTATGATGTTAAAAGAAATCCTGCTGGTCACTCCAGAGGTGGCTGCACTTCAGTCAGGGGTGAAGTGATTTCTATACAGTAACAGGTTCAGGTCCTGGCTACTTTAGGCCCAGTCCTACACATACATAAGCAAGTGTGTAACTTTACTCATGTGATTGATCCCACTGAAGTCAGTGGAACTACTCACATTAGTAGAGTCACGTATGTGTTTAAGTGTTTGCAGGACTGGGCCCTTGAGATCCTTTTCTCTTCATACTGTTTTCCAGCTTTAAAGATCCCTGTAACCCCTACAGTTTTATGCCCAGATTAGGGCATTCTCACTTGCCAGCCTTCCACTGAGTAACTCACTCCCCACACCCCCATGTGACAAAAACCAGGGCACTTTGTAGCAGGGCTTTGCAGCGGAGCCTGGAGCTGGAGCACGGAGCAGCTCTGGAGCAGTGGAGCTGCAGGTTTTTGCCTGGAGCTGGAGCAGAGCCAGAGGACAGCTCTAAAGCCTTGCTTTGTAGAGCTCATGTGTTAATGCAGGTTCGAGGGAGTCGCCTAAGGAGAGAGCTCTTTTTCAGGGAGACAGTTATTTCAGTACAACTGACATTTGGCCAAATTGGACACATGGAGTTTTGCATGTGCTCTTAAAACCATCTGCAAAATTGACTGCAGATTACAAGCGGCACATGACAGAGTAAATCCAATAAAAAGGTCATCAGGGCTTGGTTCTGGTGCCGGGCACTCTCAACTCCTATTCACATCAGTAGCAGCTGAGGGCAATCAGCAGTTCCCAGGATCAGGCTCTTGAATTACAAAGTGCTTGGGGATCCTTGTGGATGGAAGACACTACACAATTTAACTCAGGGTTCTCATCACTGTGCGTTAGTGATGAAATCACTGCATTATTTGTATTGGGGTAGCAAAAAGGACCCATCAAAAATCAGGTCCCTACTGTGCTAGGCACTGTACAAACAAACAGTCATGGCCCCTGCACTGAAGAGCTCACCATCACCTATTCAAACAAACCACTCTATGTGAATTGACTAACACAGTCAGCTTTACTATATAGTATGGGATATGGCCTATGTTAAGAAATTAGTCTAATGTTCTGGCTGAAGACTAGTTAAAAATGTGGTTACCATCATAGCAGATCATTCAGTCAAGATGTGGCTAATAAGAAAACCCATAATATCGTTTAGAGGCTGTTCCTTATATCTTTTCTCCTATTGCCCTGCATCGGCCGGGCTGTTTAGCTACCAATTCATTAGTATTTCTATCAGCTTCTGAGTATTACACTTGAAACTCTTGAGTTTAAATTACCATTACATCTAGTCATTGCAGTTTTGTGGTTTTTAGGTTTAAGTTTTTGCTCTTAGCTCCTGCAGTGTTATTGTAAAGCTGTACAGTTTTGAAAGCCCTCAAGGTTTTCATTTCCTAATTCCATCCCTGTGCTAGATTCACTGCATACAGGTGCACTGCAGATTTTTCCTTACATTGAAATACACGTTGATTACACCACCTACTAGAGGCAGGGAGAAGGTATTTATTTCATTCATACTCCTTCATTCATTTGCCATTCTGCTTTGCAACAGGGAACACGGTATGTCATTCACTGCTTGCTAAATGAAATTTTAAATATATCCTTCAGTCCGCTAAAGTCTGAACTGAGATTCTGTCTCTAGATAAATAACAACATAACTATTTGATCAGAATTAGTTTGCTGTGATATGCACCAGGATTATATTTTAAATAGTATTTCACATACAAATGGTCTGTGTGTGACAGATATAGCTAAGGCTTAGGAAGGTGGAAGAGGTTACATGGCAACCCCACATCTTTTCTATACAGCCTGCACTTCATCACTAAACCTACTTACTTGCCTGTTCCTGAGTTGATTTCTGTGCAGTTCTTTCTTTTGCCATGTCTAACATCAGTTAATGATAATAAAAGGACCAGATGATAGAGAAGAAGACCAAAGTACCATAAAACCCAGTGCTCTCTCTTTAAAAGCGTGGGTCTCCCCTACATTGCAGCAAGAAGCCCTAATGAGAGGCCATGAACTCAGAACCAATTTAGCGGAGACATTGTGAATTTGCACTGTCTGAGCATGGATGCCCAATACTTTATTCTGAAATCCTGATTTTCAATTGGAAAAGAATAACTTGAGTTAAGTAAAAGCAGAGGAAGAATGCAACTTGATGGGGCTCCCGCTATAAACGTAAGAAATATACTGCTAGCCTGCTTTTTCAGCTTAGAACCATGACACACTCACTAGTTAATGATTTCTTAGCCCACAGACCCTTCCTGAGAGAGAAAGAAATGCCAAGTAGGCAGAAAAACAGAGAAGAACATAACTTCTTCCATCTCTGTGCATCAGAAGCCTAAACCCATCACAACTGCCTCAGTTACTGACATACTCATGCATAATATGTTTACTTGGGGAATATTAATCAGCCACTAGATGTCGCTATGTGCTGCATAGCAGTGTCAAGTATCAGAGGGGTAGCCGTGTTAGTCTGGATCTGTAAAAGCAGCAAAGAATCCTGTGGCACCTTATAGACTAACAGACGTTTTGGAGCATGAGCTTTCCTGGGATGCATATCCACTTTTCAGCTGCAGTGTAGTGGAAATTCCAGGAGCAGATCTATATATATATATTGGATACCGCATGCAGGGCAGCATGAGAGTGTTTAGCGGGGGCCCTCTTCCCTGCCAGGGAGGAAAGTTTCCAAGATTAACAGAAACACCTGACTCCATTTCAGAGCACCTGACTTCGTCATGTTAATAAAACCCCTGCTTCAGTCAGACCAGTGCGGACGTATGAAGGAGGAGTTGGATTGGGAAAGAGACAGAGAAGAAAGGAAGAGAAGAGAAGAGAAGAGACGAGAGAAGAGAATGAGAAGAATAGAAGTAGAAGAGAGAGAGAAGTTTGAGAGTGCTGCAGTGGTGTGAAAGTCAGAAGAACCCTAGGTAAGGGCACCAGGCTGTGTCGAGAGGGGCAAAGAACACCTTCACACAGCCTAGAAGTGCGAGAGGAGAAGTAAAATGACCCAGGGAAGGAACGCTAGTCAAGTGGTTCACCACAACCCTCAGGGCCCCTGGGTTGGACCTGAAGTCAGACGGCGTCGGCTCTCAGTCCCTCCCTCTCCAACTCCCCTCGTCCAAGGACACTAAGTGGAGTAATTAAGAACCCGGTTCAGGGCAAGCAATAGGCGCCTGAACTGCCCCAGAGAAGAGAAAGTGCGAGACCAGCAGACAGTAACGGGCAATTTGCCTATATAATAAAAAAAAACAAATCCCCTCTCACACCCTATGGTGGTATGTGTCTTCCTCAACCTCGAGGTCCTCTACACTAGGCGGGAGTTTGAGGTTCTGGCGGCAGTAGCTATAGCTTGTTCTACACTGCCACTCTTCTTGACGAGAGCTCTGATATGTTCCCTGGATCTGTTTCGGAGCCACTCACCAGTTAGAGAGTCACAGCCCGAGGGCTCCTACCACCACTGGGACCAACTTGGCCTTCACTTTCCACATCCTTTCTAGTTCTCTTTCAGGGCCCTGGTAATTTCTCCACATTCTCATATTCCTTCTTCCTGTAGTTGCTGTCACTTGGCACGCTATATTATCAACACCGCTGTCCTTCTGCTCCTGTCTATACCAACGATGTCTGGTTGATGTGCCAGTACCTGCCTGTCCGTCTGGATCGGAGTCCCCAGAATCTTAGCCTGCTGATCTCCGCCACGAACCTTCTGAGAATCCCCAATGCGTCTTGAGGCACTAGCCCATACGCTGTGCAGATGTCATGTCACAATGCCAGCCACTTGGTTGTTGCCGTTCAGTGTATGCTGTGTGCGGCGCGTGCTTGTAGGCACTGCTGCCACATGTTGGACCTTCTCTTGACCTCTCTGCACAGTCTGCACCTTGGATCCTCCCGTGTGGTAGACCCCTGCTTCAATGGATCTGTGGGCTCAGTGCCTGTCTCTGTGCTGCTGATGATCAGTGCCTCAGTGCTTTTTAAGTAGCCTTTCCAGGCTCACCTGGTAGATGTCCATATGTCAGCCACCACCAGCTATCTGTCCGATGGTTACATCCCATGAAGGGTCTTTCTTGCAATGGCACTTCTTACTGGCTTTGGTCTCTCCCAGTCTGCCTGCTGGCTCAGGCATTCTCTCAGCAGCACTCTTTCAGGGCCATCTTACTGATGTACTCCTGATGTTCCGGGTTTCATCTCAGGATATGGCCTTAGACGCTGATCACCCAAGCCCGCCCGCCTTCTTTCCGCTGATAACAGTCCTGGTGTTGGACTGTGGGTGGAGAACACTCCCGTGCATTGTGAGAGCTCCGAGTTTCACTCGGCAGCCCCATGTCCTCCTTTGGCCAGCTCATATACCGGCAGGCGTATCTTGATGACCGCAGGGCGTATCCAGTTGATGGCATGGATCATTGTTCTTCCCACTGAGCTGGCTGCTTCAGGACCTTGTCTATTCCTTTGTGATACGTTGGATGTTGCTGTCTTCCTTGCTTCGCCTCATACGTGGGTTTCCATTGACGCGGGGATGCCCAAGGACTTTAGCTGGTCGTATTCTGACATGTGGACCGTCTGGTAGTTCCACACCCATCAGTCCTTGCTACCTTTCCCTCTGCTTCACTCCATCCCCGGTCCACACTTGCCCATCCGAATGACTCCCAGATATCCTCAACTGAGCATCCCGCGTCAGTGGGAATTAGCGAGTCGATGTCTCGTTCATTCTAGATAACAGCTTGGAGTGTTCATGCGGCGAGGTGGGAAGGTGGCGATGGTAATTCCAATCTCCTAAGCCTGTACCCGTAATCAGTCCTTGTGATGTATCGGCTGGGGGGTTTAAGCCATGCAGAACAGCAGCGCGGAACAGTGCTCCACCATTGGTATATGCCGCATGATGGCCACTTGTGCAAGTTGCCTTGAGTTGCACTTCTAGTGTCTGTCTCCATAGTCCCACGAGTTCTTGAGGAAGGTCCTTAGTGCCCTGTGACTTGTTCGTGATGATGCGCCGAGCGAGTTGCACAGATCCCACGTGTGCGGCAATTGAGCATAGCTTATCCTATATCAAATCCAGGCGGGTGCTCAGATTGGTCTGTCTCGACTTGAGTCTTGTGCGAACTTAGCTCTTCTTATGAGCAACTGGTTGTTTGAGCGCCTCTGGTTGTTCCCGAATCCCTTCTTGAGCTGTGTCTTCATGTACTTGCCCATGGTCCTGTGTCAGCTTGGCAGCTATGATGCCTGATAGACCTGATTCCATTTGTGGGGGAAGCAGGTATATGGCCGGTAGTGTGGTTCTTGATCCCCTATGCAGGGAGTTCTGATCAGCACTGTCCTTGCTTGCTGTTAGCCCAGTTGGGTGGACGCCCTCGCTGCTTATACTGTGTGCTAGTTCATGCACGGCTGGTTGGAGCTATGCTGTTATTAGCCAGTAGGTGTGGATCATGTCTGGCCATGGCTGTCCAGCTCTTTCAATGTTTTTGACCCGCGTACATGGATGTCTTCTACTGTGTAGTGACTGGTTTCTGTTCGAGGAGATTGCTGTGCTCTGTCTAGGTCCTGCAGCCACTTTGCACTGGTTTATGAGTCTCTCTTCCCCATATGTGCGTGTCGAGTACTGTATCAGTTGTCTCGGATCGTGTGCTGCTGTTATTCGTGTGTGTTGCAACTGCAGGAAGGAAGACCGAGACCTTGATGGTTTCCCCCTTGCAAAGAAAACAGTGCAGTTTATCTTTTGGCCTCTGGCGTGTCTGCTAGTGTATCTCCTTGCTGGTGCCCGTGCGTGTGAAGCCTTGTAGTTAGCGGTCATTCCTGGCTTCAGATGGAGTGCCAGTGCCCTGGAGATTTTCATAGCTCAAGTTTATCATGTATCGTCTACACCCTCTGTTAGTTCCACCGCTCGCTAGAGCTTCTCTCCGAGTCGCGCTTGAGCTGTCTCCACCTCATTTTCCAGGTGGTACATACTGTGTGTTCTCTTGATCGTGTAGCCACATCGCTACGCCAGGATTAACGGCGCTGAGCGATCTACCCAGTTCATTGGTTTGAGGTAGAGGGTGGTGAGTAGGATGTGGATGTAGAATGGCTTCGATTGGCATCTTGTAACATACTACTGATGTACTTCTCCACTGAGCCTGGTAATCGGTCTCGGGATTGACTTAGCTATTTTTCCATGAATCTATGCCTCATATCAGCCTGCTGTGCTCTGCAATGGAGGGGGTGACAGTGAAGTTCAGCTCAGGTGTGGGCGCACATCACCCACTTGTTCTTCAGTCGTCTTGAAGTCTGGGAATGTTGGAGTGTGGTCGTATCTCAGCATGTGAGAGCCGGCGTCTTCTGAGCTATGTGAAGGGTTGGGTAAGCTACCGTTGTGCTCGAAGATGGGATGTAGTTCTTTGTGTCATCCACAGTGGCCCCTCAGTACGTTTCATATATCCCCTGATCATTAGGTTAACGTTGTAGAGTAGCAGTCCATCAATCCAGGTTCCTCTCGGTCCTCGTCCATGAATGGGGTTTGTTCCAGGTAGGCCCACCGTATCGTCCGATTGTCCTGGTTCCCTCAACAAGTCTGGCGCGGGACCGTTGTTTAATGAGTCCGGGCGGGACGTGCCGAGCCCCCGGGCTGACATTCTCGCCTGTTCGTGTGCGCTCGTCTATTTTGAGGTAGGCAGCTGAAGCGTTAGGGGGTCTTTTGCCCAAGGACCCCTACTGGAAAGTTGGGTACCAACCGGGATTTGAACCCCGGTCTCTCGTATCAAAGGGCGGTCTCCCGTATCAAAGGGCGGCGCTCTTAACCACTACGCTATCCAGTCGCTATATATATATATGCAAGCAAGCTAGAGATAATGAGGTTAGTTCAATTAGGGAGGATGAGGCCCTGTTCTAGCAGCTGAGCTGTGAAAATCAAGGGAGGAGAAACTGCCAACTACAGAACCAGTTTCTCCTCCCTTGGTTTTCACACCCTGGGGGTCTGCAGACTATGTCTAAGATTTCCAAAGGGTCTGCACCTCCATTTGAAATGTTTTAGGGGTCCACAAATGAAAAAAGATTGAAAACCACTGCTGTATAGAGCTCCAGATAGGGTGTGGTCCCTGGTAAATAAGGAAGACAAGGCTGAAACTCCAGTTGTGTGGAAGTTGTAGCTGCTTTGTTTATTAAACATCTTCATTTTAAGAGGGACTCCGATTCCATGTAGCATGACAAAATGTATGAAACTCTGATGAGAGAGACTAGATCGCTAAAGGTGACTAACCTTGAAAAAAAACTGCTGTTCTGGATGGAACCCTCACATCAGTGACCAAAAGACACTCCCCCCGACATACTCTCACTCCCAAAAAACAACCAACCAGCAAAGTAAAATACATTTACATTTAACTGTGAATAAACATATGGATTTAAGAAAGATGGTAATAAAGAACAACAGAGTAAAGGGCTCTCCTGTAGGAGAAAAAGTACTTAAAAAACAGGCAGGACCTGAGAATGTGAAGCTGGGATAGGCAGATCTTGCTACATTGCCAGGGGATCTCCTGTCATGTACAGAAACACTGATTCCAGACCTCCAGTGTGATGTCTAGCTGATGCAAGTAACACATCCATCCACACTGCTGCTGTGCTGAGAACCTTTCAACAACAACTTTATTATTGCACTAGCATTCGAAAAGTTACAAGCACAACAGCAAGTGGTTACTTTAAGCAACTGCAAAGGGGGGCAGTGTAAATACGAAAGCACACCACTACAGAAACAGTAACGGGTTCCAATCTATTATGATGTTTGATGGACACTCTGAAAAGTCTGTACTCTGCTGTGCTCCAACCGCACTGTGTGCTGTTTGCTGCAACATTTTAAAGAAGGTGGTTTTGTGTCTTGAGTCTTGTTTTTTGTTTCAAGGAGAGTACTGTACTGAGACTGTGATACGTATTCATTTGGTTTCTCTTGGGATAACATTATGGTATATAGTATCAGAGAGATAGCCATGTTAGTCTGGATCTGTATGGTATATAGTTACATCAGGCCTGAATGCTGAATTCCAGTGCAACAAGACTATCTATGCAATCCATATATTGACATTTCCGATGTTACAAGTGACTTCCCCACAGTTCATGACATAATTAAAACCAAAGTCCTGAATCACTATTAATCCTGCCATGACTGTAAAGAGTTACCAAGCTTACTTTTAAATGATGGTCTCTTACCTGAGTTTTGTGGGTGTTCACCAGAGAGGGTGCCGCTGCTACCATGGAACTGCTGCGGGGCCTGGGCAGGTGCATGGTCTCCGGCTCAGGTGGCTTCTCTGGCTTCTCCTCCAGCATATGTCTCAGTCTTTGTAGATAATACATCAGAGACCACTGTGTACCCTCCTCAGACCAGTGTGCCTGCAGCAGGCAGCGCAGTACTGCCACATCAAAATAGGTGGCATAGCGAGACTTTTGGCAAGGTGGGATCACCAATGATACCCTGTTCCAAATAATAAAAGGAGAAGCATTAGAAATCAGCCAGGGCTAATACTTTCCCTACAGTGCAGAGTTCTGCCTAAAGGTTCCTTCCAGAAAGACACTTATGGCAGGTCTATGCTGCAATAAAAAACCCATGGAACAGAGTCTCAGAGCCTGGGTCAGCTGACTTGGGCTCACAGGAGTAAAAATTGCAGGGCTAATGTTCAGGCTCAGGCTGGAGCCTCCCCCACTTGCCAGGTTACAGGGCCCAGGCTCCAGCCCAAGTCCAAATGTCAACACTTCAGTTGAATTTTATAGTCCCACAGCCCGAGCCCTGCAAGACTGAGTCAGCTGACCCATGCCAGCTGCGGCCCTTTTATTGCTGTGTAGACATACCCTGGATGTTTGCTTTTTCATCATTCACTCTAGGGCACCACTTTTGTCTTCCTCTTGTAGACGGAAACTATTGCTGTACTACCCTCCAGTTTGGTGAACAGAAGTCACCCCAGAGACCAACACTAATGATGCTCCATTAACGGCCACTAAGAAATGGTTATAGACTGAGAAAGAGAAAGAAGTTGTCACTCTCCACAGAGACTCAATTGCACTAACAACAACTGACAGGCTTAAAATCCACCAGCTGATTAAAGACAGAGTCTTAAGGCCTCTTCCACTCTCCTCACATCTGCAGAACTCAAAGCTATTTTCCAGTTACCAGGATGCTTAAGTAACTGATTCTGTTTGGGCTGACAGAGAGGTTTGAATCCAGGGATAAAGGACTGGTTCAGGAAAGCATCCTTGCTCAAGAAAGCACTTAAGCATGTGCTTAACTTTAAGTCCCCAGTGAGATTCAAGCACATGTTTAGTTAAGCATTGTGCTTAGATGTCTTCTTGAACAGAGACTCGTTCCTAAATCAGGGCCTAAAAGCACAAGTCTCTACCACTTGTGATCAATGACTAAATCCTGGAGCAGGAATCAGTAGCAGACTCAAACCCCTGCTGGTCAGGCTCTAGTGGGACGACATGTAAAATGTGAAGGAGCAGGTTACACAGTCAGGTGTTACTAAAAGAAATGGCACCATGCTGGGGATGCCCAGTAAAATAATCATAGACTCATAGGTCAGAAGGGACCAATATGATCATCTAGTCTGACCTCCTGCACAAAGCAGGCCACAGAACCCTACCCATCCACTTCTATACAACCCCTAACCTATGTCCGAGTTATTGAAGTCTTCAAATTGTGGTTTGAAGACCTCAAGCTGCAGAGATTCCACCAGCAAGCGACCCATGCCCTATGCTGCAGAGGAAGGCGAAAAACCTCCAGGGCCTCTGCCAATCTGCCCTGGAGGAAAAATTCCTTCCTGACTCCAAAATTATGGGATCAGCTAAACCCTGGCATGTGGGGCAAGACTCATCAGCCAGCACTGCAGGAAGATGCTCTTGCGAGTAACTCAGACCCATCTCATTTCCAACATCCCATCACAGACCATGAGCAGATTTATCTGCTGATAATCCAAGATCAATTGCCAAGTATTAAATAGTTCTCATAGCATCCCTTCCTATAAACTAATCAAGGTTAGTCTTAAGCCAGATATGGTCTTTGCCCCGCACTACTCCCCCCGGAGAGGCTGTTCCCCAGATGCTATAACTCTCCATACTTCCCCTAATTGTTAGAAGACCTTCGTCATAATTTTCAAGTGATCATTACATTCCTAGCATGGATCCCACTTAACCCATTTTCGCTGCGTGCTATATTAATTTCTAAGCCCTTAAATACATTCCTCTCCCTCGCCAATATTAATTCCCCTCTGATATTATTACTCAGCAGCAAAGAGCTATCTCCCGCAGCCTTCGTTTGTGGCCAGGTCTAAACAAGCAAGTCTCTTGCGTCTCCCTTTCACTAAGGCAGCGTTTTCCATTCCCTCGGCTCATCTAGTAGCCGTCTCTGACCTGTTTCCAGTTTTGGCCAATTCTCCTTCTTAAACATTGGAGCCCCCAAACTGCACCACGTTTCCAGGTTGACGGCTCTCACAGTCCTTATATAACGGTACTACACCCTCCTTTATCTTTGCTGGAATACCCCCCTCGCCTGGCACTGCCTCTAAACGCCTTTGCTCTTCTTTAACGGCCATATCGCTTGGCCAGCTCATAGTCATCTCTGATCACAATTCTCCAAGGCCCTTCTCCCTCCTCTGTTCGCTTTCCAACTGTAGCGTCCCCAATGCTATATTCTAAAATCTCTTTTATTAATCCTAAGTGCATGATCTCCGGCACTTCTTCCACTATTAAATCTTCCATCCATTCACTATTACTCCCCTTTACAAGGTCATGCCAGATCTCCTGGTATGGTATCCCGGTCCTTCTCTGTGTTAGCACATACCCCGCTTTGTGTTCATCCGCAAATTTTAACCATTCCGCTCTTTGTGCCAAGTCAGTAAATAAAGATTCCAATAAGCATCCGTCCCCAACCGCCTCCTGAGGCAAACATCCACTAACGTAACCTCCTTCCAGCTGAGAGCCTTCACCCCTTCGTACGACCCCGCTGGAGGTCTCCCCTTTCAACCAGTTCTATCCACCTTACAATTTTCGATATTCATTTCCCCATCTTTTCCATTTACTAACAATTCCATGTAGACCCACTGTCCAAAGGCCTTACTCGAAATCAAGGTAAATTAGATCTACTGCATTTCCTTTGTCTAAATAATCTGTTACCTTCTCAAAGAAGGAGATCAGGTTGGTTTGGCCCGATCTACCCTTTTGTAAAACCATGTTGTAATTTGTCCCAGTTACCATTGACCTCAATATCCTTAACTACTTTCTCCTTCAAAATTTTTTCCAAGACCTTACATACTACAGATGTCAAACTAACAGGCCTATAGTTACTCGGATCAGTTTTTTTCCCTTTCTTGAAGATAGGAACTACGTTAGCAATTCTCCAGTCGTACGGTATAACCCGAGTTTACAGATTTATTAAAAATTCTTGCTAATGGGCTTGCAATTTCATGCGCCAGTTCCTTTAATATTCTTAAACTAACTGAAATGGATCTGGTGGCTCCCATGTGAGTAAATGCCACTGCTATATAAGATGACCTTTCTTTTTGCCCCTGGGTACTAGAAAACATGGTATTTCACCTTCCCCTATAAGTTTCCTGGCTGCTTTTGGTGGTGTCACTTCCTGAAGGTTCTTTTGATGTAGTTTTTAGTGTGAAACATCCCTGGTATTTTTGTTTCCAGACTTGAATGTACTGGACAGAGAGAAAAGAATGAACTATTGAGTCTCAAAGGACAAGCCCTGGTTCTTCCACTAAGTTGCTGTTATCCATGAATTCTCACTCACACACATGCAAGGTTCTTTTTTCAGTATAACCATCAGAAAGTATTAAATTATATTGTTGTTATCTTCTCAACATCCAGCCTAATACTGAGCAGCCACAATCCACTGACTCCAGTGGGACTGTGCTAGTGCTTAAAGTTACATACACACTTCAGTGCTTTGCTGGATTACAGCCTAATTGGATATAAGACACGTGACAGAGTTAGGTTGCTGGTGTGTTGGTCAGCCTATCAGGCTGACCAATATTGTCTCATTGTTTCCTTGTACTCCCTATGCAGTCTGTCTGTATTCATCTGTTGTCTCTTGTCTTATAGTAGAGTTTGTCTAAATAAACAGTTAGTTCACTGCAAGCTGGGGTGTGAATCTATCCCACACTAGCCTGCTGCAGGCTAGCTGCCCATGGAGGCTCTGCTGATGCGTATTAACAGTCCAGGACTAGAACTGTTAATGTGCATCAGCAGGATACACAGGGATGGTCAGTCTGCGGCAGGCTAGTGCAGGATAGATTCAAAGTCAACCTTGCTGCAAACAAAATATTCATGTAGACAAGCCCTTAGATTGTAAGCTGTTTGGGACAGGCAGTGTCTTTTTGTTCCATTTGTACAGCACCTAGCACAACAGGGTCCTAGTCCATGACTGGGGTGCTGAGGCTCTATCAGAATACAAATAATAATAAAAATAATACAAGCCAATTTGAGCATTCAAATGCACGTTTTTGGATATCCAGTTAAGTAGGGTTGAGCAAAAGGTTTGCAATGCTGATGCCACCTGCAATCAGGGTAGGCTGGCAGTTTATTTCTAGGACACATTTACAGATGGGGTGGCTGGGAAGGATTCATCTCAGAGAAATGTGTTCATTCAGAACTCAAAATGTCCAAGCAAATCTGCAAGAGATGGTTTGCTGCCAACCTCTGTCCATGGAGGACACCATAGACTTCCTCTAGGCCTTTTTTAAAGTCATTGACTTTTGAAAACTAGACCTTACGTATTGGCATATATTGCTATATTCAGTCTACAGTTCAAGTGTTTCCACTAATGCTGCAGTCAAGATAAAATGTGGGGTGATTTTAAAAAAGACCTTAAATAAAAGAACAAAAAGAAAACCGTGATAATTTAAAAACACCTTTCCCACAGACTGGCATCAGGGATCCCATCATACCCCCTTCTCCAAAGATTGCAAAGAGAGAAATGAGTGAAATGCGTATGCGGAGAAAACAGAAGGACCAAGACTGGATCAGAAGGACAGCCTGGACAAAGCGTTGCTGCACCACTCCAGCAGCATCCCAGAAAAAGAATTATCCCAAAGAAAAATAAAATCTGCCTGCCAATATCTCCCAGACCAGCTCAGCTGCACTGACCAGCAAGCACAGAGGATGAAGCCAGGACTCTGCCTATACCTACCCCCTTGTAGAAAGGAATAAGGTTATGCATCTTTCTCTGCTTATTCCTCCGCAATCATACCCCAGGTCTGGGGAGCCTCTACTGGAATGTAAGAGGGCTCTGTATTCTCTCATATTCCTTTATTGAGCACGAACTCCAGTTCACATTCTAGCCCAAAAGAAGGTTTTTTCTTCTGAAATAGTTACCATTCAAGCCCTGCTTGCAAAGTCTATTTCCAAGGCAGAGATAAACGGCTGGGGTTTTACTACTGCAACAGTTCCATTGAAATGAAGAACTTCACTGAATGGAGTGGGGATATTTATCCAGGATTGAGGTTTGCTGAATGAGTTACCAAGAAAACAGAATTTAAAATCGTTTGCTTTGCTTTGAATTAACCCCTGTGGCCATTTAATCAGGTACTTGTTGACTGATACAGTAATTGCAGGGTGAGTGGGTGGCATATTTTGTCCAGCCATGGACCCAAGGACAAAGGAATACTTGGCTGTTGATAACAGGAGTAAATAACATTTGTTTCTGAATTGTCTGTTGCTTGGCAACCAAAACTCCCTGTTCAGTTTTAATTGATCAATGAGTTCTTCAAATGAGGAGACATTAGTGATGCTCTCTACAAAGCCTGTCGAAAGCCTCATCTCCATAGCAACCACCAGACTGAGCTGGATGAACTGATCACCTGATTCAGTCTTCTAAAAGGTTGCCTGCTCCCTTACTTTTTATGGGTGCATACATGCACACTGAACAATGGCGTACACGAGGAACAGTTTACATTAGTAAGACAATACTCAGAAGTAACAGATGACTTCTTTTTCCCAGGTAACATTAATACAATGAAATAAAACCCCAGAATTTATACAGGACCTGACACAAAACCCACTAATGTTAACAGAAAGATTCCCAACTAGATCAGATTCGTAAAAAATGTTTTTACCCATTGAAGCAGGTGACAAGATACATCAATAACACGTATTTTGAGAAAACAGTCTGCAGTTGTTTTTGGAATCAGAGAAATTTTGGAACAGAGATAAAACGTTACAGCAGTGAAGCAAATTCTGAAACTCTTGAGTGTTTTTGTTTGAAATTTTCCAGTGCAACTGAACATGAGGGCCAACATTTTTAAAAATAGGAGCCTAAGAAAGATATGGTCAGATTTTCAAAAGTGCTGAGTATTCACAAACCCTAATGGGAGCTGACGTGTGCTCAGCCCTTCTGAAAATCTGGCTGTACCTTTATCTCCCCCAGATACGAATTAAGGAGGTTAAATTTAGCTCCTGCATTTTAAAATCTTTGCCTAAGCTGCTCAAGGCTGGCTGAGAAGAGATTTGAGTAGTTGTTCTTTTGCCTCCCTGCCAGCCAGCCTGCAGTTAAGTGAACTGAACAGCTGTATGTGAAGAAGGGGAACGGAGGTAGTGGGCCAAGCAGCACTAAAAGAGAGAAGAAGAGGTACAGAAATACTCTGCCACACAGGGAAAGAGAATTTCCCAGAGGGCAGCCAAGACAGATCAAGCCCCAGAGGACGTGCCCAACCAAGGAGCAATGAACCTAAAGATGTGTGTTTTTTTTTTAAATCATTAAACTCCAACATATAGAAGGGCCTTGTTCTCTGCTCTGTCCCCATTGCTCTATAGTTGCTATCCTAACAGGCCAGCTGGGCAGTCCTGTAAATTAGATGGAATAAAGTCAGTGTGACAACCACCATCTCAGATGACACAACAGCAACTGAACGGAGGACCTCCAGAGCTAAAAGCATGAGCTGTTAGAGTTTGAGCTGAAGCGACAAGGCTCTTTAATTGGGACTGTAAGACTTACATCCTTCGGGGATTGGGCAGAGGGGACCTGTAACACACATTCCCCAGAAAGTTATACCAACATAGCTTTTCGCAGGATTCTGTACCTGGAAAGCGGAGGTCCTCTGTCTTGGGATGTTTGGGATGACACACTTCCATCAAAGGAGTTTCCCCGATGACAGCCTGAAACAGTGGCCCTGGGAGGCACAGCATCTGGCTGGGCTGTTTCACACACCACCTGAAGTCCCTTAGGATATTTTCAGTATAGAGAAATAAGTTTAAAACAGATTTGGAACTTCCACATTAGCCTTCTTACTATGATCAGTAATTATATAATAGTATTATTTATACTAAGATAGCATTGAGGGGACTCGATCAGGACTGGGGCTCCAATGTCCTAGACACTGTGCAAACACATGGTTTTCATTCCAGACTGTGTATAAGCTAAAGCCCCAGTACTATAAACTATTCCACCTGGGCAGACCCTTAAACCTGCACGGAGTTCCACTGACTTCAATGGAAAGTTATCTGTGCTTTCAAGGTCAGGGCCTAAGGCAAGATAAGACATCACAAGTGATGATATGTTGCTGTTATTAATTATTATTAATAATATTAATAATATGGGGGAAGAGAGGGCAGAGGATAACAGCAATTTGAACATGCAGTAATTTAGGCTGGATAGTGCACACCTTGATGGCTCCAAATCATCCAAAAAGGTGTGTTTATTTAAATGAAAATGGAGGACACTGGCCCTCTCTTCTTAGCTCTGCCATGTGTCTTTACAATATTGATGATGGCTTGTTTTCTCCTTATATATAGGTTCCGTAAGCTTTATATTGTTCCTTTGCCCTGGGCCCCAACCTCGTTCTTTGCAGGGGGTAGGCCTTGGAAATGATAAAACCAATTATAAAACACACAATTCAATAAAAGCATTAAGAGGCTTTGCTGCATAGTAATTGCAACTGTCATTCCAAAATTCCCTTCAAAAGACCCCTTCTCCACCCCAACAATTTAAAAAAAATATTATCTCCCCACAGCTCCCCACTCTTGCTTGTCTAGCCACAGGCCCACCTCTGTGTGTCCAGTGTCCAGATTAGGGGATTCACAAGCCAGGCTCTGATTGCTAGTAGGAGAACTTCTCTTGGCTGGGATAAAAATAAAAAGAGAAATTTTAAAACTGTAATGCTCATGTTGTATTAATAAAACAAATAAGCTATTTGCTATTATAAAAAATGGCATCCCCCTCACTGTAACATTACTAGACGTTAGCTACATCTGTTGGAAATTATAGCTGGTTGGCAATTTTCTGTTGGTTTTTTTTTGAGCACAGGAAGCGCAGTTACCACAAAATCAAAGTCTCCAGGGGGAACTGCTGTCTCTTTCAAAATAATTTTGGTTTGTTGAGCTGAACTGAAACATTTCATTCCAAGATAGTTTGACATTAAATTGCATCTGTCTAGTGTGCCACAGTGACTCAAGGGCGGTGTAGTTCAGGTGCTTCATGCTCCAGTTCTCTCCTGGGTTGGGCTCCTTGGCCAGACTACTACTACTACCAGGATGCACTTCCGTCTCCTCTCTGATGGAGCCACATGACGCATGAGAGTTTATGTTGTATCTTGGGAGAGGCAGTCGTGCCAGGGAGTGCAGCCCATAGATAAGAATGGGGGCACGAAACATCTTAACTACCACTCCCATGAGGAACCATGGCAGATACAACTTAATGTCAGACTGACTCAATATGAAATGTTTTGACATTTCCAAATTAGAATTTTTGACTTCATGAAAAATTTCAGTATTTTTACTGTTCATCCCAATTCAGGATGAAAACAACTGTCAACATGTTGCAATTTTCCATGGGATTAAAAAAAAAATCCAATGTTTGCTCAACTCCATGGGGAATGTTTTCAAAATGTAACATTTTATATGTCAGAATCAACCAATGAAGTCATGTTAGGGCCTGAACCAAAGCCCACTGAAATCAGTGGAAAGAGACTCTCATTGATCTCAGTGGACTTTGGATCAGACCTTTGAGGAAGATACTGAGCTGAGATTTTGTGCTGCACCTCCAGGATGAAAAAAAACTTAACAGGATATAAGTGAGGACAAAGGCCCAGATCTTATAAGGTATTTAGGCTCTTAACTTCAATTTATTTCAATACCTGCATATACCCTACATATACCCTGAAATCAATTGGAGTTACGAGCTTACGTACTTCTGAGGATCTGGGCTCAAAAGACACACAAGGACTTGGGGAACCATAAGGAGCTGATTTGTATCTCACTTATGCAGATGTAAATAAGGAGCAACTGCACTGAAGCATGCGAGATCAGATCAAGATCCTATGTCATCATCTTGGCCAGGCCTTTAGAAACAATCCCATGTTATTATAATACTACAAAATCAGGATTTGGGTTAGGAAGAGCATCTGTATCATTGACTATCCCTTTGCTACCAATAGTATGTGGCTGCTAGCCTCTGTATTTTCCTCATCAGCATCAAGCTGTTGCCAAATACTGTCTCTACTTCTTAGAAATGTGTACGTGGAAACAGACATGTGAAATGGACAGCAAATGATCTAGCTTCCTTCTAGACGTATGCAAATATTGATGGCATTGAGGGAAAGAGTCTTAAAATATTGTCCAAGGGTTCAAATTATTCCTGTAATTTTAGCATATTCCACAGAGATAAAATCTACAGGAAATATTAAATGATTTATTTTAATCTAAGGGCAATTTAAAATGTATGGTTCAATTCCTCAGCTGGTGTAGCTCCGCTAAAGTAAACAGAAATACAATTTACACCAGTTTAGGATCTAATATGAGACTTTCTCTTTTTCTCTCATATATACGAAGCCTGTATGATTAGGCATCTGAGATTAAGTCAGTTGACATTACAGTAGATACATAGCAGTACATGAGAAGTAGTATCAATACAGGTTTGACACTTCTATCATACACATTTACTTCCAAAGGCTTGTCTACACACAGAAATTCTACCAGTTTAAATAAAGGTGTGATGTTAAACTGATTTAGTTAAACAAATGCAGGTTAAATGTATATAAAACAAATTTAAACCAATGTAAGAGCATCCACATACAAAGCTGCATTGATTTAATCAAGATGGATTAAAATTGCACCTTTAGTTAAACTGGTGCAACTTGTATGGGTAGACCAGGACTAAGAGTAGAGAGATTAAAAATTGGGTAATCATAGCAATAAATCTGATTGAATTGATTTTGATCCTGGTGTAAATGGTGCAGCTCCCACTGAAGTTAATGGGAGACTCATTATGTCAGGATGATTTTGGCCCATTAGTTTTAATGGGAATTGTACTGAGGGTTTCTCTACATTCAGCAGTTGTACCAGTTTAACTAAACAAGTTAAATTTAGTTAAAATCGGTGCCATTTCTGCACGTAGACTTGGCCATGAAGAGGGGTTTATTTTGGTACGGCACAAAAATAAAAACAAAAACACAGGACTGTACACAGATCCTGCACGCATGGCAAATGGGGCTCAGATAACCGTACCGCAAGGAAGAGACTTTCCGATGCTTAACATCTGTGACTACACAGCAAAGTCACGCACCTGTAATAATGTTCCTGATTGGCTTTACCAAAGCGGTGAAAGCAGAAACCTCAGGCTGCCTGTGCTCCCACATGGGCTGCCAAATAATAAGGCCACTGGCCAGCCGAAAAGTCAGGTCAGACTCCTAGAAAGACACAATGGAATCATCATACCATATATGGATTAGTCAGGCTGACATAGAAGAGCATCGTTTTCGGTGTGTGCTGACTGTCCCTTCTACTGCGACACGGACCTTGAAAGCAACAACAACAATCACATGCTGCTTGTGTGAAATAAGTC
The DNA here is from genome assembly GCF_003597395.2 of Chelonoidis abingdonii. Lineage (NCBI taxonomy): Eukaryota > Metazoa > Chordata > Testudines > Testudinidae > Chelonoidis > Chelonoidis abingdonii. The sequence goes on from NC_133778.1 coordinate 14,947,886, forward strand.
AAAAGGTCACTACTGTAATTATTCAAAGAAGGCATAAATACCTACCCAAGTAATAAAGCAACATGGAGTTCTCAGTACAACGCTAAGTAAAGGGCTTTTGTGTCCAAACCATAGTTACACTGATCAAAACTTGTTTTTCCAGGATCTCTGCTACTACTGAAAAACCTGCGCAGCATTGCAGCAAAATCCTTTGTACTCATAATTCTGCTTATTGCTTTAGATCATTTAGTATGTAAATCTTTCCTTTAGGCTCTCTTTTCCTACAGCGCATGCCTGCACAAAATAATGAGCTCAAAATAATAATAATTATAAAAATATTTATTTAGGAAATATGAACATCTTTACAAATTATTACATGTGCCAACATATAATGGTCCTATTACTACTATTCATTTTTAATTTAAACACCAAAATCGTTATGCTGCAAAGATTTATGTATGTGTGTAATTTTACTCATGTGAATAGCCCTGTTGATGTCAATGGAACTATCAACATGAGTAAAGTTACATATGCAGGTAAATCTTTGCAGGACCAGGGCCCAAGCATGCATGTACATAAAATAAGTGGCCCCATGATTTGACTACTGAAAATATTGTCCTTCCTCACCTTTTCCCTTCTCTACTTTTTGTTATTCCCCTCCCATCACACCTAAAATGAGTTTGTGACCTCTTTGGGGGTAGCTATCATGCCTTTTGTATTTGCATGACAGAGCACCCAGCAACGCTGTCAGGTGTTGTAGAAATAAGCATAAGCAAGACATTGCTTTTCCCTGTGCTCTGTTAAGTTTTTGGTGCTGCACTGGTCCCACTACACTGTAATTATGAACACAAAGTTAATGATGTTATATCGGGATTACATTTTGTCTTTGCTGTTCACTCTGAGACAGAGGTGAAATGTCGCTGCATCAGCCCTGGAAGAGCTTTGGGAAAAACAGACTCAAAGATTAGCAGCCAGAAGAAATTTGTGCCACCCCTTTACCAGGTACCAGTAACTTTAGACTCAGGTGCTGGCTCAGTTCTGCTGACTGGTGCGTGTATGTGTCCATAAGTAGCTGACGCTCCATCCACTCCCCACCTGCTTGGTAAGGGGAGTGGTGAGTACCAGGCACACATCTCCACAATGCCTGAGTCAGAATGCAGAAATGCCATGCCAGAGGGCTGGCCAAATCTTACTCCTCTGTGCAGGCACTTTAGGGTCAGGATAATTAGTTACAACATGTGCTGAGAGAGTTCAGATTCAGGTAGGGAACGAGAAATATAGTAGCTATATGGTTAAACATAGCCATTTTCTAATTACTTACTTTCTAGGAATGACTGATTGAGAAAAGCCAATTTCACTTAAGAGGCTAGCCTTAAAACATTAACGTGGAAAGGTAGATCTCCAGTGAAGCTAAGGACAAGTGGCAGGAATCCAGGGACAGCGCTTCCATTTAGGCGACCTAGGTGATTGCCTAGGCCGTCAGGATTATTGAGGGGAGGCATTTTGCCAGGATGGGCGGCAGGCGGCTCCAGTTGATCTGCCGCAGGCGTTCCTGCAGACGGTCCGCTGGTCCCACGGCTCCGGTGGACCTCCCGCAGGCATGCCTGCGGCAGCTCCACCAGAGCCACGGGACTAGTGGACCCTCCACAGGAATGCCTGCGGCAGGTCCACCAGAGCCGCGGGAGCAGCGCGCGGGGCGGCGAAATGGCCGTGTGCCTAGGGCGCCAAAAACACTGACGCCGGTCCTGCAGGAATCACAATATGCAGTGAGATAACTCGTGATTACATAGTTCTGCAAAGCTGGCTTATACATCATAAAATAAAGACAAAGACTTCAGCTGACAAGAAGCCTACAGCTTACTTCTACCATCAGAACAAAGAAGTCCTTAATTTGCGCGTGCCACTAAAACTATCACAGATCATATTAATTAATTAGTATCAAAGCTATTAGTAATAACAATAACAAATCTGTGACAACCCTGCTTCTCGAATTACTGAGCAGACAGAAAGGCATTTCTTAACCATGAATAAGAGTCAACCAGACTGAGTTAAATTCCACAATCCTTGCTCCAGCTCTGAACCAGTGAAGGGCTCATGTCCTCAGGACTCACTGATTTCAATGATAGCTGCAGGTAGTCAACCCCTCTGATAATCAGGCCACTTATGTAGGTGCTAAATACAGATGCAGGTGCTTCACTTTGGATATTCTTGTCTTAGTGTCTGCCCAGTGCTACAACTTTTACCCATATCATTGGAATTACTTTTGATACTTTTACTCTAAAGTACTATAGTTTCAGTAAAAGATGGGTGCACAACTGGTTGAAACACTGTACTCAAATAGTAGTAATCAACGGTTCATTGTCAATCTGGGGTGATGTTTCTAGTGGGATCCTGCAGAGGTCTGTCCTGGATCCAGTACTATTCAAAATTTCCAGTAATGACTTGGTTAATGAAGTGGCGAGTATGCTTATAAAATTTGTAGATAACACCAATCTGGAAACGGTTGTAAATGCTTTGGAGGACAGGATTAGAATACAAAAAGCCTTTGACAAATTGGAGAATTTGAAATGAACAAGATGCAATTCAATAAAGACAAATGTAAAGTACTACATACAGGAAGGAAAAAATCAAATACATAAACGCAAAATGAGGACTAACTGGCTAGGCAGTAGTATTGCTGAAAAGGATCTTGGAGTTACAGAGGATCACAAATTCATTATCAACAACACGATGCAATTGTGAAAAAGACTGATATTCTGAGGTGTATTAACAGGAGTGTCCTCTGCAAGAGCTGGGAGGTAACTGTCCCTCTCTGCTTGGCACTAATGAGGACTCAATGGGAATACTGTGCCCAGCTTGGGCACTACAATTTTAAAAAGATGTGGATGAAGAAGAGGCAGTCCAGCAGAGACTTGAGAAAAGAAGACTGAAGGAGAACCCGATAACCATCTTTAAATGTGTTAAGGGCTGTTACAAAGAGGGTGGTAATCAATTGTTCTCCATGCCTACTGACAGTAGGACAAAAAGAAATCGGCTTAATCTGAAGCAAGGGAGATTCAGGTTAGATATTAGGAAAACTTTCTAACTATAAAGTACTGAAACAGGCTTCCATCAAAGGTTGTGGAATCCCAATCATTGGAGGCTTTTAAGAACAAACACAGCTTAAACAAACCCCTGTCAGGAACAGTCTAGGTTTACTTGTTCCCATCTCAGCGCAGGGAGTTGGACTAGATGACCTCTTGAGGTCCATTCCAGCCCTACAGTTCTATGATTCTATTACGTCCACAGTACTGCTCTCCTGTGTAAGGGCAACAGGGCTGGGCCTTTATTCTGCACTGTGTGATAAATTCAGTTAGCCACTATTATGACTATTTGCAACCAAGGCAGAATTGCAGTCTGCTCACAGTGGCATCACTACATTACCACTCCTGACTGTTGTTCCACTTACTTTAATCCTGTGGACCAGAGGCGCAAACAGGAACACAAAGAGCTCCACTGTTGCCATGGAATTCTGAAAGAACTTCCTTCGGTTATTCTCTTCCTCTTCATTAGTGCTGCCACGCCGAGGGTGTCCTGGAGATCCCTGGTTTTCAACCTGATGAATAAAGGCGCTACTGCTCCCTCCCCAGCTGGAGCCTCTCTCTCCTCCAAACCGGTCATTGCTGCAGTCTTGAGGAGCTTCCAATAGCATCCAATGGAGGGTGTGTAGAAGCTTAGTCTCTGCAACTCCAAGCTTGTCCTGATGTCCTGAAAGGAAAAATTCAGCATAATGGGTGTCTCTGTTCACACAGGATCAGTACAGCAGAGATTTTCAAAGCTGCATAGGGAATTGGGCACCCAAATTCTCTATGTAGCTTTGAAAAACTCACCCCTGCAATTAGAAGTATCTAGTTGTTCCTAGTATGTCTTGGTTAAAATCACTTGATTCAGAACGTTACATTCCCCTGCACAGTCCCCTTGCCTGCTCCCTGAAGTGCCACTCAGTGTGTGTCCGCATGTCTGAAAATACAAGTACTCATAAAAGGTGCTAACTTGACAGCCCTGGATCTTGAAACACTTCTATGGATCCCCAAGCTGCAGTACTACAAGCTTTCCTAGACTGTGCTCTGCTACCCATCCCCACCAGTATGCTTCAGCTCTGGAGGAACCAGGCCAGATGAGAAAGTAGTTTGATCTTGAGGAGCATAGTGCAAAGCCGACTGACATCAGTGGAAAGACTCTTATTGATGATCGTGGGCTTTGGATCAGGTCCTATGCTCATGAATTCATTGGTTGGTTTGTTTTCAGTTAAGACTGTCAATCTGTGAACTAATTAGTGTCAGTTGTGGTGGCAGATTTTGTAATGTGGCTACTTACCCATCCGGGATTGGACCAAGGCCAACAATTACTTACATGTGAAATACAGAACTTTCAGATATAAACTGAATATCCAACCAGACCACCCTAAGGACCTAGCCAAAATCAACCTGAGAGAAGCCTGATCTGAAAGGAGGCCACATCTTTTTGAGACTGGCCATGATGATGACGACAGCAACAACAACAACAAATGACACCACTTTCAGTGCCTTCAAAATCTGACTACTATGGCATATTTCTTGCAGAAAATAAATATCCCTTGAAGAAGCTTATTACAGTTAGGTAGCAAGGCTACCGCTGAAATCCATTCCAGTTCCTCTTGGAGAACCGTATTGAACTAATTTAACTCTCAAGATTGTGACTCTCTTTTGACAACAATTTCCAAGAAGTCTCTCATTTTTTCAGATGGCACCCTGCAATCCTGAGACAGATTTGATCCTTTCATGCTTAAAGAAGGATTTCATCATGTATGACCTTTCTTCTCACTTTTCATTATCCAGCTGTGAAGTCAGAATGATGTATCTGTGACATCACCAAACTGTAGAACCAAGATTTAACTGCAGCATGAAACAGAGGGGGACTCACGCAGTTTTATTTGGGTAAGTGCTTATATAAAATACAAATCTCTTCAGTGACAAAGAAAACGTAGAAAAAAATGAGCTAACATTTTATGAGGAATATATTTTTGTAGCGCTAGTCTTCTGTTTGGGTTCCCCACCCCCAATTTTGATCTACTGTTAAAATTTCCTTTAAAAACAGAGAAACGTTTGGTGTTATATCAAGCTTTTAAGGCACAACTCCAAATTCGAGAAAATATTTATTTTAATTTCTTTTTGCATCTACCTCAATAAAATCTAATATCCAGTTCTACAGGGTTGGGGTTTTTTTTGCAAGAAGTTGATAATTCTTTGCATTATTTTAGCTGTGCTGAATTTTACATATAGTATAGTCTTATTACTACATCTGTCTGCATAGTAACCAAGCACAAGATTACACAAACCCTTACATACAGGAACAATGCTATTATAATTAATGTGACTAATCACGTGAGTGAATTCTATCCACAAGAATAAAGCCATCAAGGATTGGGTTCCCATCATATTTTTGTGGTTGAAATACAACAAACAGGAGGAATAAGAGAACCTATCTTGCTAAGTTTATGTATGAGAATAATCCTTACTAACACTAGTAGGCCCACAGACTTAAATGGAAACTATTTGTTTGAGTAAGGACTGTTGTGTGAACATGGATTTGCAGGACTTGGTCCTATACCTTGGAGAAAATGGGTATGTCTACACTACTATATAACACCCATGGCTGGCCCGTGTCAGCTGACTGAGGCTCACAGGGCTCAGGCTGCAGGGCTACAAAATTGCAAGGTAGACTTTGGGCTCAGGCTGGAGCCTGGGCTTTTGGAGAGTATGGTGTATGGCATGTTGAGCAAAACTTCAAGATATTTTAATGGAAGACTAGGTAATAGTAAAAAGCAAACTAATGCAAGTACCAACCTAGCTTGTTTCGGTTAGAAAGCAAGGTCGCTGTGCAATGGAGTACATGTGGTAGGGCAGCTTGAACCAGTTCCCAACGAGAAATGCTCTGGATGGCTTCAGAGAGGGCTGGAGAAAGACCATGCAGCTTGTTCTCTACTAAAACTCGTTCAAAAGACTAAGAAAAAAAGGAGAAAAAATATTATCTTAGCACAGGCTTTGCAAGACTGTGTACTCTCTTCTAAAGCTCCTGCTGTCACATATTTTTCACAAAATATAACTTACAGTTCCTTTCAGTAAAATTATTCCTTAAAATATTTTCCTGAAAAAGAAAGACTCTAGCCAAAGCTCACTAGATGGACAGTTAATCAGGAGACAGCACTCAGAAGAATTCAGAAATAGCATGGTTCATTTAATATACCCCCCTTAGTCAAAAGAATTAAAGAAATGAGTATCAAACGCCATACAAACATAAGTACTCTGGGCAAAACCTGGCATACAGTTATGCTGGTGTAAATCTGGAGTAATTCTGTTGAAGTCAACGGGGCTGCTCCAGATTTACACCAGTGTGACTGAGAGCAGGATTTGACACTCTCTTTGAAGGTTTTATGCAGCATAAAGAGCAGCCTGCTAAAAGCACATAGGCCTTAGGAAATATTTTCACACCCTGTCACAAAAGTTAATCAGTGTCTAAAATCCTTTGTCAGGACATTATATAGTATTTTTGCAAACAGTTGGGGTTATTGGCTTGACTATGTTGATTATGGTTGCCTCAAGTAGCACAAGATTTGGGGGCCAGCACATCTGTTTTATAGACGGGGAAAAAACTCTTATGGAAGCTTATTATTAGACAGTCAAGCTATTTCTACAGTCCATTCTCTCACATATTGCCAAAGACCTCCTTATATGGTCACTGAAGCAATTATGTTCCTCTGAAGTTACTGTAGTCAAGGAGTGTATTAGTGATATCACAGCCCTTGCCACAAACCAATGTAGCTTTCTGGCAATCCACTCATTCACAAGTTGTTTAGCCAATTTTACTATGCTCATAGAGATAAGTAACAGTGAACGTACATGACCCGAAGGATGCTTCAAATGCCATCACACCAGATTCATAAAATTCATCCCTCAACAAGAGGCACAAAAATCCCTCCTTGGTAAAAAAGCTATATTTAATCAGCAATAAGCTTAATCACAAAGGAGTAAAGCAAAAGAAATGTGACTTGAAATCTGGCCATCAAAACTCAGCCACCATTCAAAGTGTGCATTACCAACCGGACCTGTCAAACAGGCTGTGTAATATTCCTTTACATACACTCAGGGCAGGAAAGTAGTCTTTGCATATGTTTGTTCTACAAGACAGAAACATCCTAACAGTGCTGACTACAGGCAGAGTTCAGGGCAGTGAAAATGGACCTTGAGACTATTATACAGAGTCAGCTCATGGACAGACATACTGGTGGCTATGCAGGACTTAATATGATGATAATGAATCAGGTGCTGGAAATAATAGTCACACGTTGGCAAGAAATGTACTGTTATGCTAGAGGACGTTTATAGCTGTCAGCAAGCATATCTGATCTAGGGGCAGTCAAAAATCTCACTGATGCTGATGGAGTGCTAGCTGCCCCTCATTCTGGCTAAACTGAGAAGCAATGAATCTCCTTTATGGAATAAAATGGCTGAAACAATAGAAGCCACCATCCAAAACATTGGCCACATGGAAGACCAGAGCAAGAACTAACTCAGACAGAATAAAAGAGGCTTCCCTAAAAACTGATTGAAAATTCAGGGGCTGGGGCATTGGGTGGACTGCAGTTGTTTGTTTCTGCATGCCTTAAAGGCAGTAAGCAAATAGAGAGTCAGGGAGGCACTGGTAGCATGATGCTGAGAGGTAGCCAAAAGGGAAAGCATCTTTTGGGCACAGAACTGAGTAGAGGCAGGCTTGGATTCCTGAACAAGAGAATTGCTTCCTGTTATTCATTTCTGTTGTATTCAGGGAAACAGGACTTGCATCAAAGATATATCTGACTCATATAATTAATCTCACCTTCTAATGTAAACAATCCACAAGGCCCCTGAATATTAGCTAACTGCTTGGCCCAGAAGAGGCAACACTAATGTTTTTCCATCTAGAAAAAGTGATTGAAATGGATATGGTGCAGAACAGGAAGATAGGATTTTAATCACCATTTGTCAAACCCCCTCATCTGTCAGCGTGACTGTTCTCTTTGCAGAGACTTCATTCAGGCAACAGAACAGCAGCTACACATAACAGACCAGATTCTGCTTCCCTCATTCAGAGTGAGTAGTAACTAACGCAGCCACTAACCCCATTCACATTAGTGGGGCTATTTAAGAAATAAGGGACTGCTAACTGCAAGTAAGGCCAATATACTTTGTCCCACACAGAAGTATGAAAGGGACTGCTCATACATACACCTTTCTGTGTACAATCTAGAATAAACAAGGCATTTATCTACCATTATTTAACATTAAGTTTGATTTGCTAATGGATCGTCCTAACAAAGGAACAAAATAACAGAGGCCCACACTCTTGCGTAAATTGCCAGAGTATATCAAATTTATAAGGGAAGGGAGAAAAAGAAAATCACAAAGCAGCCATTCTATGCTGATGTGTCTGTGTGCGTTGGAGGCAGATGGGGGGCCATTCTGTTGCTCTGCATAATATACTGGCTTCTCATCCAGCACTGGATCCAATTCAAGTTCCTGTCCTCATCTTCAAAAGATCCCAAGGGCATAGGGCCCCAGAGGCTACAGAACACCCTCTTTCAAAAAAACACAGCCCAGATTCTGAGCACCCAGTACAATTTCAGGAGTGTGCAAAGGTGGCTTTAAACTACTTTCACGTTCCTCTAATCTTTAGGGCATCTGGGTCCTGGGAAGGTTGTCAGATTGGAGCCTCCTTCAGACTGCTCTAACCTACGCCAGCTGCCCACAGGTTGCAGGGGCTTTTGCAACGGCTAGGAATAAATTGAGCTAAGAGGACTTATGCTAGTGGGTTGAAGGGAGATGGCCAATGAGCCATGATGCTAATGTAGGTTTGCCAGAGGATTCCTCTGTGTATGAGGGATTCTCCAATGGCCCATTAAGCAAACTTTAGAGCAAGCTAATGATTATGTGGTACAAAGTTTCCCATTTGAACCAGGCCTTATGGTTACAGTGTCAGTCCCCGCTCTGGCTTACACTAGCACAAGTGACAGCAAAATTTGGATCCTTCCCTCAACTTCCTCATGGCCTTGCCCTGCCTTGTTTATGCAAGCACAGCTCCCTGCAAGTTCAGCTGATGTTTTCCCTGCACACTAAGTGCAAAATACGGCGCTCTGGGTCAGACTCTGCTCTCAGCTGCAGCAACGTAGGTGGGCAGTGACTCCATTTACTTTATTCTCACCTGAAAATGATGCAAAATCAAGATGAACAGCCCACTTTTTACCCTCCATTCACTAGAAGTTACATATACCCTTGGCAGGAGAACAGTGCTGAAATGTATAAAATAGAAGAGGGATCCTGGGGAGCTATAAATGTAGCTGAAATCAAAGGGTTTGGTTGTATTAGGCTAAAAAAACCAAAATGCCAGCCTGACAAAGGCATGGCTAAGCTAGCAAACACAGTGGTGACCTAATCCAGATCTCATCAATACAGGGAATAAATTAAAGCAATATAAGAAGATAAAAAGAACCAGGCCAACCTGAATCCACAGATTTGTGCCCTAAAAATGAATAGCCAACCATGGAGCCAGATTTGGGGGGTGGGGGAGGGGAAGGGGGGAAGGCTAAAGAGAGCTGGCAGATGCCAGTAACAGAGATCTGCCTCGGGGGGAAGGAAATCCAGCCACAGAATCCAGTGCCATCAGCTTAAAGAACATATTAAAATTGATTTGGAAAGCTCAGCGATGTTGAACTGGAACCTCCTTATCCTGTAAGGCAGGGGCCACCGACCTGAGCCTCAGAAGGTGCCAGAATTTACCAATGCACATTGCCACTAATATATCATCAGCTCCCCCCACTCCAACCTGCAGTGCCTCCTGCCCACTGGCAGCCCCAGCAATCAGTGCCTCCTGCTCCCTCCCCATGCCTCCCACCCGCCATGATCAGCTGTTACGCAGTGCACAGGAGGCTCTAGTGGGGAGGGGGGAAGAGTGAAGGCATGGCAGGCTCGGGGGAAGGGATGGAGCGAGGGCAGAGCCTGGGGCAGAGCAGGAGGTTGAGAACTGAGCACTTCCTGTCACATTGGAAAGTTGGCATCTATAGCTCCAGCCCTGGAGCCAGTGCCTATGCACGGAGCCGTATATTAACCTACGAAGAGCCGCATGCAGCTCCGGCATCACAGGTTGGCCACGCCTGCTGTAAGGAGTTAGTAAGTGCAATGAGATAAAAAAATAAAATAAAGTTGAACTATTGTGGCTGGGGAAGGAAATGTGGCAGTGGCGATTCTGGAAAGGACAAACCAAAGGGGGAGTATGGTAGCAATGGCCATCTTGAAAGAGGCACATCAAGCCAGGAGGAAAGACCAGAAGATCTAGATGTGTAGGAAAGGAAAGAAATCCTTCACGACAAAGATCTGTCCATCCCTCCTTCCCCCAAAAACAAAATCTCCCCCTCCACCAAACAAACCATGGAAGCAGTTAGACAAGAACGGGATTAGTACATAGGCTAAGTGAGTGTAATAAATAATGGATATTGTATCCATGTGGTTATAATGACAAAGGCATATAGTTAAATGGTAGCTGGGGTGTATAGCACCTTGGATAGTTTACTTTATGTGGATACAGTACACTTAATGTGTATAACATTAAAGGTAATATAAATCACATTATAAACTAAGTTATTAATGCAGATCTCCCCTAATGAGGTAAGTTTGATTTGAGTTATCACAAACATCCCAAACTGTATATTAATTGGAGAAGGGTCACCTATGGCAGAAAATGTCAGAATAAGTTAAGTCAAAGATGGTATAATAATCTCATAGTGCCCAACGTTATAAAGATGTTTGATAAGATAAGACTTGGTTCTTAAGAATATATAAAAATAGTTCCATGTTGCAGGGAATTTACACACCGACAGAGGAAATAAGGGTAGCCTGGGCTCTCACAACTAGAGAAGACCAGGCAACAGTGGAAAATACATAGAGAGGGAGGTGGGAGAGAAAAAGGGAACAAGAGAATATAAACAAGTTAAATATTGTTATATGTTTTAACAGAAAAAAATATAACAACAGAGTTTTAGGGCTCAGAATTCAAATAAATTATGGTAAATCAGCCTCAGGATCAGGATACACCAATATTGGTGTTAAAAGAGGAGAGAAATAAACAAAAAAGCAATGTATGGTGGAGTTTTAAAATTATTGTGCATCAGGAGAACTTTAAAATGTCATATTTAAAGAAGAGATATAAATGTAATGGAGACCTGGCACCTGGCTGCGAGTCTCACAGCTTTTAACAAAGGGTGATATACTGAGCAACAGCAGAGCTGGTGCTCATAGGTGAATTTATTAGTGTTATAACTGTTAATGTGAAAGGGATGAACAATGCCACAAAAAGGAAAAGGGTATTCTGCTCACTGAAAAAGGATTTTCCAAGTATTATCAATTTACAGGAAACACACACCTGAAGAAAAAATGATAAATACTTGAATACTTCTTGGACACAGCTACCATTTGTCTCTCCAGGTCAATCTAATAGAAGAATGTTGACAATACTGTTTGGTAAACACTTCCCTTTTATTATTTCAGCACAACTCACAGATACAGAGGGCAGATTTTGAATAATGGGTCTTTGAAAGGTAGACTTCTCACATAGCCAATATATATGCTCCCAATCAAAAACAAGATTTTATTTTTTTTTGGTAAAAAGATCACTTTTTTTTAGGAATATATGGCACCTTAAAGACTAATAGATCCAGACTAACACAACTACCCCTCTGATACTTGACATCATGCAAGGCATTGAATTTAGCCAAATGGAATGGAAATCTATCCTCTGGAAATTTCCATTACATGCATCTGACGAAGTGCGTATTCACACACGAAAGCTCATGCTTCAATACATCTGTTAGTCTTTAAGATCCCACAGGACTCATTGTTGCTTTTTACAGATCCAGACTAACACGGCTACCCTTCTGATACTTCATACAGACAAGTTTCTTTAGTTAATGTAGATGCTAAAATTTATGCTAAGCTGCTAGCAAACAGATTGAGGCTGAGGCTACACTGGCAGTTTTGCAGCGCTGGTAGTTACAGCTGTGCTCGTACAGCTGTGTACGGCCAGCGCTGCAGTGTGTCCACACTGACAGCGACCAGCGTTGCAGTGTGTCCACACTTGCACTGGTTGCAGCGCTGTTGTGAGTGGTGCATTGTGGGCAGCTATCCCACAGAGCACCTCGTCCCATTTTGGCGTCCAGTGACAGGTTCTTAACCATCATGCTGAAAATAAAACAAAAATGGGAAACGAGGAGGACCGGAAAGCGCACAAGATAGCGGGTCCATCTCCACTTCCTGTATATCAAACACAAACCAAGAACTAGCAGCATAATAGCACATCGACTGCATCACCATTATTCAGGTAGAATGGGGGATGAACCCATATGCTAGCGGTCCCTAGACTCAAGCCAAAACCATGAGCACCCATTAATATTCAGAGAGAATGAAAGCCGACTGACCTGAGGACATGCTGGATGCAAGTTGCAGCAATCAGCTGTCTGGCAGTGGAGCTATTCCTTATGCTCGCAAGTGACGCAGTGAGAGCTGCAGATGATGAAATAGATGCGGCTGACGCCCTGACAGTAAATTGCTTGTGGCAGTAACGGACGTGCTTTGCAGCGTGGAACGCCGCCTTTGGGCTCGGGAACAAGCACTGAGTGGTGGGATCACATCGTCCTGCAAGTCTGGATGACGAGCAGTGGGCTGCACAACTTTAGGATGAGAAAAGCCACTTTCATGGACTGTGTGCTGAGCTCGCCCCACCCTGCAGCGCAAGACACGGGACTGAGAGCTGCGCCTGTCAGTGGAGAACCGGGTGGCTATTGCAGTCTGGAAGCTGGCTACTCCAGACAGCTACGATCGGTCGCAAATCAGTTTGAGTGGGAAAGTCGACCGTTGAATACTGCTGATGCAATTTTGCAGGGCCATTATCGCATCCTGTTCGAAGAACCTGACCCGTCATTCTAGGCTACACCGGAAGCAGACACAGGTGTACAGCCAGCGCTGCAAACAGGGAGTTGCAGCGCTGGCTGAGCTTTTAAGTGTAGACACCTGCTAAGTTGCAGCGCTGTAAACCCCTCACCAGCACTGCAACTAGCAAGTGTAACCATGCCCTGAGTGTCACCTGGCCCAAATGTGTTCACCCACACCAGTCTGGATTGATTGACAGCAGACATCTATCTGATATCAGAAGTACTCCAAATTTGATCTAAAAATATTAATTCTAGCAATTTTTCCTGTGTGCTGCTTTCATTAGATGCTGAGAAATTCTTTGACCAGCAGTAGTGGGACTACTTTAGACAGATTTTGATCAGGTTTGGTTTTCGAAATCAGTTTAAAAAGTGTATATAAGCCCTATATATTACTTTTGGAGCCATCTGCAATAAATGTGAGAAACAGCCCCTTGATAAAGGGCATCAAAATGCTTTCTGGATTAGAACAAAAACTAGCTTTGGATGCTCACAATGTCTCATTACATTTGCACAATCCAGAAGCCTTGTTAAAAATTATAAAACAATTGACTTTGGAATTTGGGCATGTAGCAGGCTTCAAAATAAACCACTATAAATCTAAAATTTTAGAAATTAATATTCCAGAAAGGGCCAAATCAAACTATCAGCTGCATCAATTTAAATGGATAAAGAAGTCTTTACAATATTTAGGAATAAATATTGTGGAGAAAATCTTTTTAAGGTAAATTACCTTCCAATGTGGAATAAAATAATAAAAGACTTGAAGGAATGGAACAAATATGAAGTTTTTTGCCTAGGTAGGGTAGCCTCAGTAAAGATGAATGTCCTTCCAAAAATACTACTTTTGTTTCAGCACATCCCTGATAAGACATTAAAAATATAGTAGGATGCATTATTAAAGTGCATGATAAAAACATAAAAAGAGAAAGGGTGTGTTCGAACATTCGAAGGTGGGGTAGACTAACTTTCCCTAATTTGCCTTATTATTATCCATCACAAATAAAATGTGATTAATTAGGTTAACTGACCATACACACATTAGGTAAAACTCAATCAAGATTGGAGCCCAAATATTCATAGTAATTGTTGGGCTAAAAAGAAATCCAGGTTATTAAATATAGAAAAAAAAAACCCATTCATTCAGACCACCTCAGCAGCTTTGCACTATTTTTCTTAACAACTGCTGTCAGAGAGGCCTTCTGCCTTAGCTACTTTCATTAATAACCAGGAATTTATCCCTAGAAAATATCAAAACTACTAGTTGTGGGTAAAAGCCAAGATTGCTCCAATCAAACAGTTGTTCCTGGGTCCTGATTTGAAATCATACCAAAAGATATGTAATAATGACATACTAAAATTATATAAAGATCTTGTCTTTAACAAGGCAAACATTTTACTGTGAAATCTGGATACAAGCCAGCTCTCTCTAGACATTTAACCTCATTAAAGGAGTTCAATGAACCAGGAGCAAACCAAAAAAATAAGGTTTGATTTTTAAGATGCATACCAATTTTGACAGAAAAAGATGTTGATAAAAAGACAACCCAGATGAAAAGATGAGACAAGGAATTGGGAAAAAAAACCTGATATAGAGGAGTGGATCTCTATATGGGAAACGGGATATACATCTTCAATATGTGTAGCTCATAAAGGAAATATTTATAAATTGCTGTATAGATAGCATTTGAGTCTAGTTAAGATCTGGCACATTTTTGCTACCAGGGAGTTGCTCAGTTGGAGGCACTGCAAAGAAAATGGTACATACTTGCACACGTGGTGGTTAAGTCCAGAAATTAAATGGTTTGGGGAAGAAGTTATTAAAGAGATTCATTTTATGACAAAATGCCAGTATCCTAGAGCCCCCTTGACTTCCTTACTTAATGCTCCAGGAGAGGATCTACATATTAAACAGAACCAATTAATTTCTTCTTTATTGTTAGTAGCTCGACTTTGTATTTTATATTACTGGAAAAATGTAACTCTTCCTCCTATGGAACTGTGATGTATTAAGATATGGACTGTCTTTGTAATAGAAAAGTTTTCATACGAATTATGTACACAAGAGAAGTGCTAACAAGAAGACAGGTATTTAGAAATGTTATCACCCTTTTCAATAAACACACAGGAGGGTGGCTCACCTGTCAGACTCTGTAGTCAGGTTGTTTGAATATTAACCCAATCCAGAAAAAGTTATAAAACTGATGTATGATGCAGTATGTGAATATTTTATCGTAACTTTGGCTTAGTAAGAAATTTCAAAAGACAGCCTGATCAACTATTCTCAGCAGAATGACATGTTTTAAGGGCTCCACTGTCACCTGAATTACAGAAAGGAAGGGAACATTCGCAGAGTTGGCAATCTGGAAAACTGTATTGAAAGCTTACATCATGAACTGATTATAGCAACTGCAGACTCATAGGCAATGTTGAGTCTGTTCCTGGTGTGTGCTCTGCTCCCCCACGGTCACTTACATTATGACTTTCCTTTTGAGGCCATCTATTATGTGCCAACAACCTATTCTGAGTTTGTTCATACCATCACTGTTCTATCTTCACCCTGTTCCCTAGTGACCTTCTGGTCTGGTGGTTATTTCCCTCTGCAGTATTTTGCATCTCCTTAGGTACTTCCTTATAGGGACCACCTAGCTCCTTACACCTGAAGTTTACACACATTCTGTCAGAGCAAGGCTAATCACAGGGCTACAATACCAAACAGGATGATACAGGTGCTTTTGGGACTGGCTTTGCCACAGGCTTCCTGTATAACATTACTCAAGTCACATGTCTGAGGCCACATCTACACTACAGGATAATATCGAATTAGCTAAAATCGGTTTTATAAAACTGATATTATAAATTCGATTTCATGCGGCCACACTAGGCACAGTAATTCGGCGTTGTGCGTCCATGCTCCGAGGCTAACGTCGATTTCTGAAGCGTTGCATTGTGGGTAGCACTTCCGTAGCTATCCCATAGTTCCCGCAGTCTCCCGCCGCCTTCGAATTCAAGGGTTGAATTCTATAATTGTCGCAGGGGTTCCGGGTAAGTCGTCAGTCATTCACTTCCTCTGGAACACTCAGCTGACAATCCTTTCGCGCTGTTTTTCCTGGATTGCGAGACGCATTAGCACGGCACCATGAGCGTTCAGCTTTTTTTTTTTTCCGGCACCGTATGTGTACTGTGCCGACAGACGAGAGGCGATACTCCGCGCATACACAGCCACTTCACTTGCTTTTGAATGATAGCAGAGACGGTTACCGGTCGTTCGTGTACCGTTACTGCGGAGTAAACTGGCAATGAGGAGATGAGGTTATCTCTCTCAACAGAGACTTGGAAGCGCTCCCGGTGCTATGAGTCATGGCAGTACGATCTTGCTTTACACTGGACAGAGAGGGGGGGGGTGAAGCCCCACTTGCTATGATGAGATGCTTATTAGCGTTCTGCCTATCTTACTGCGAGAGTAACAGGAATCATTCCCTCATGATATGAGCAATTATCAGGCATGGGGTTCCGAGGGATTGGTTGGGCAGTCTACCAGCACCGTCTACCACGGGAGGGTGAGAGGGAGAGGAGCGGATACTGCTCTTCATGCTGTCGCATCAGCATCTACCAAGCAGCATTTCGTACACATAGGGCTGACATTGAAGTAGTCAGGAAATGATTTTTTTCCTGTCTTTCATGTGTGGTGGTGGGGGGATGAACTGAGAAGCTGTTCTCGAACCACGCCAGACACTGTGTTTGAAACCTTAGACATTGGGAGCTCAGCCAAGAATGGGCAAGGTACTTTTTCAGAGAGTGCGGGACTGTGGGAATAAGCTGGAGTTCCTCAGTAACCCCCTCCCTCCCTTCCCTCATGCGTCCATTTGAGTCTTGGCTGCCGTTACGCTTGTCACACAGGAGCTGTGTATCCTGGAGGTTTTTTTTTCAAACGGCTTTAGGGGCTTTCGTGTTTCTGTAACGGGCTTCTGATCAACAGAATGTTTGGGTCTCCATACAGCGATCAGGTTCTAGTATCTCCCGTTACGGTCGATGCATGCTGGAGCATCTTTTGGTTTGAGACTGCATCGCAACCGTGCTGATCAAGCTCCACGCTGGGCAAACAGGAAATGTAATTCAAAAGTTCGCGGGGCTTTTCCTGTTTACCTGCCCGCTGCATCCGAGTTCAGATTGCTGTCCAGAGCGGTCAGTGGTGCACTGTGGGATACCGCCCGGAGGCCAATAACGTCGATTTCCGTCCACACTAACTGTAATCCGATATGTTAATATCGAATTTAGCGCTACTCCTCTCGTCGGGGTGGAGTACAGAAATCGATTTAAAGAGCCCTTTATATCAATATAAAGGGCGTTGTAGTGTGGACGGGTACAGCGTTAAATCGATTTAACGCTCTTTAAATCGATTTAAACGCATAGTGTAGACCAGGCCTGAGTGAAACAGAGATAATAATTACCTGCTGCCAATAGCACAAGCAGGCATAATGCTGGCTAAGCCTCAACCTCAACCACTGCACAGCCAGGACTTTGGGGGCATGTGACCCCCAGCAATCCTACCTCTCTGGACTACCAAGTGTGCAGGGGTCCTCCACAGAATTCCCCAATGGAAGGGTTCTTTAGGAAGGCCCCAGCACCCTCCTGGAGGAAGAGACTCAGCTGCCACCAGTAACAAGGGGTAGGGGTAGCTGAGCCAGGACCTCAGGGGCAGTGTGGACTGAAAGAAACATTTGTTAAACAGGTTTGTTTATTTAAAAAATAAACCTAATTAAATTTGAAACTGATGATCTTTGATGAGGCCTAATTTATTATATTCTGAAGTCATTTAAGATAAATACAAACAAAAATTAACGGTACATGTTTGTAGCCAAGTTTTCAAGAAAGCCAAGCCACTGAACAGCTGGAGGTCATTGGCTAGGCACCTGGAACCAGAGTTTGGTGAAGTGCTGAACTAGCTTTTGAGAGCAGTAGCCTCTTCTGCAATTTCAGAGAGAACATTTTCTTTAAGTCAGTTTATTCAGCTAGTTCATTGGAATGACTACTTCCCTCAAAAGTTAAAGAATCAAATTGAACAAGCTGCAACGTTTGGTGTCCCTCTTCCAATCTATCACTAAAAACTACATGTGAGAGGATATCTACTAGTTCTAAAATCCTGAAGAACATAATGAATTGGACTAACTACAGATACTGTTTAATTAAACAAGGAAGTAGTTATCAGAAACTGTTAGTTTTAAATGCAAAACTAAATGTAAATTAAGCTATATAATTGCTTAAACAAATGTATATCAATAGAGTGTTCTCCTGGTCAGCAAAAAGACTATATTTAGTTGCTAATCACCATTAAAATGTTGATCAGCCAGCGAGAATCAGCCTCTCTTTGGGAAGAGAACTAAGAAACTACAAATGCAGAGACATGATTGAAATTGATTAAAAAATAAATCAAGATTTCCTGCTTGCTGATGTAAACAGAGATTAAAATTGGTGATTTAAATCAATCCACCCTGCTCACGTCCCTGAAGCCCCTCCTTCACCCCATTCAAAGAGGCACTAAGTACAAAATGTGTTTTGCTTAAGACCGTTTTTCAGCATGACATCTCTTTAGGGCCTTATGCCCTCTACTTACAGCCTGCTCACATATAACGCTATATTTGCCCCATTTACACTAGCCTGAGATACCCTATCTCATCTAACTGTGCTTCTCAGGTGCTTAAAACACCATTTACAGCCCCCTACTCAAATCACATGCAAGAATGTTGTGATCTCATACTGAATACAGTATTGTCGTACTCATCTTCGGCAGTATGTTCATGCTATTCCACAAGATGTGAGGTTCCTGGTACTTGGGAGTATTAAAAAAAACAAAACAAAAACACCTCTGTTTAAAGCTGTGGAGAAGGAGCGTGGCCTAGTGGTCTGAAGTACAGGATTAGAGATCAGGAGATCTGCATTCTACTTTACCTCTGCTACTGATTTACTAAGGTAAGGGACCACAGACAAGACACTCCACTCTCCATGCTTCCATTCCACCACCACCATCTCCACCACCTCAAAAAGTATTGTGATATTTAAAAATAAAAAACCACACTCTCAAGCAGGAAGGTAGCATAAAAGCTTAAAATATTATTTAGTGCTCAGTCTTCATTATATTCAATAGCAGAGAAAGCTTTGGTGAGTTTGTTCAGAGGTTGTTTTGGGAAAAACTTAAGTTTCCTGTTTACAAATCAAGGGTATGTCTACACTGCAATTAGACTGCAGCTGACATGGGCTCACGACGCTTAGGATAAGGGGCTGTTTAACTGTGGTGTAGAAATTCAGGCTCAGCCTTCAGCCCAAGTTCTGGGACCCTCCCACCTTGCAAGATCCTAGAGCCTGGGCTCTAGCCCAAGCCCAAATGTCTACATTGCAGATAGACAGCCCCTTAGCCTGAGCTTTAATCAGCTGACATGAGCCAGCTGCGGGTTTTTAATTTCAGTGTAGACATACCCTCAGAGTTAGAGGGTGCTGATGTTCCTCAAACTGATGTGAAAAAAGGCAGGGGGCACTAGAGGAGGAGCATGTTCTATAGCCTGTAGATTTGGAGGAAGAAGGCAACAGTGAATGGACCATATTTGTCAATGACATCAGAACTGTCTCACTTATCAAAATGTATGGAGGACCATAGAAAAAGGCAGATCCAATTAGAATAGGACACAGTTTGGCATGTATAGTTTAAAGAAGTGTACATTTATAGAGGAATACGACTCTAGCCTTCTTCTGCACACTAGTAAGCTCTGAATTTGCATGATCCTTTGCAGAGAGAGATGGGGTTTCCAGTGGATAATTCACTGATGCTGTCTGCCCAATAGTCTTTACTATGATCTTTGAACATGACAGATTTCTCAGCTGATATGCTTTTAATTGCATTTTGGGCTGCATGTTTGGTTTGACTTTTTTTGCATAGGTATTGGAATATTTTTCCATCTCTGGGGTAATAACTCATGTAGGTGGATTTACACCAGAGATTATTTGGCCCTTTGAGTTCAAGCTTTTATCAAGTTTCCATATTTAGCCAACGCTGCATAAAACCAGGAAACTACGATGAGTTTAAGAAAAAAAAAGCCACATACCACGCAGGAAGCTTCATACTGTTTTCCAAGTTTGGGCCTCAAAAATGCACTAAAAATCCAATAAACAACAAAAAAAGAGTTAGTTTTCATAATAGTAATTATAGGTATGCATATTAAGCATGTTTTTATTGAGTAATTTTAATTAAATTATTTTGTCAGTGTGACAATGTTACTTAAGTGGCTAGATAAGCCCATGTAACAAACAGTAATGAAGCCATGAGAAACTCAGATACTTGTTGAAAGCACTGTACAGAATGTTATTACCTTTTCCATAAACAGAAGCTTTTCACAAATACCAACATGAAAGCAAGACATTTTTAAAATATGATTTTCTTCCCTTAAAGGTAAAAAGAATTCAGCCATTTTAACTCATCCAAATGATGCATTTTCTAGTAGTCACATTTACCGTTTTTCAAAGTATTTAGGAGAGTAAGAATATATTAAGTATTACAAAAGTTAAGAGTTGAATAGCTGGGGTTTGCTAGTAGATTGTGTTAATGATTCTCTTCCTCTAATACACAACTATCTGAATTGCTTGGGGGCTTCTCTTTCCTCACAAGCTTTAACCAGAAAACCCACCCACCCCACAACAAGTAGTTAGACCTGAGGACTTCAGTAACTCAGCCAGAGGTTAGAGGTCTGTTACAGGAGTGGGTGGGTGAGGTTGTGGCCTTGCAGGAGGTCAGAATAGATGATCATGATGGTCCCTTCTGACCTTGAAGTCTATGCGGCCATTTAGGACCCTTATCCTACAGTATTTGCTCAAACTCAGGCCTCAGTTGGAAGTTTGCCTTAGCAATCTACCACTGGGCTAAACAACACACACACACTCCCCCCAAAATAGAGACCCTACAAAAACAAACATCGCATTAACAGGTTGACAGCCAGAGGTTTTTTCGTTTTGTTTGTTTGGTGGGGGGGGGGAGGGTGTAAAAATACTATTCGCCTACATTTTGCCCCTCGCCCCCGTATTCATCCAGCCTCCCACTCCTCCAGCAGACCCCTGCAGCCCCGCACTGACCTGGGAGCCAGTTCAACTAGGGGCGCTCCGACTTGGGCAGAGCGCCAGGCAGGACCAGCCCTGCCGGCGGGAGCAGCGCTGCGGCCCCTCCGAGGCCGGCCGGCCGGCCTGCCTGCCTGCCAAGCGGGACGGGGGACCGCCCCGGGGACCCCCCGCAGCCCTGGCGCCCTGCCCCGCCCGCTCGCACCTGGTTTGCCGCCACAGGAAGGTCGGCATGGCCAGAGGACGCGCGGTCCCTTCCTGCTCGGGCTGGGAGCCATTTCCTCTCACAATGGCGGCGGCGGGCGGCCGGCCCGCGGCCAGGCGGCGGACCCCGCGGGCGGCCGCCCCGCTTCCCCCGCCGCGCAAGATGGCTGCAGCAGGCAGGGACGCGGGGGCGGGAGCGAGTGACGGTGTCCGCCTCCTACCGGCCTTCAGCACCTCCCTCGGCGGACAGCGCCCAGCGCCAGCCCGTGGGAGGGGCGCGGCGGGGAGCCGGGCGCCACCCACCCAGCGGGGCCCCAGGGAAGGCGGCGCTCGCCTACAGCGCCAGGGCTGCTGCCGCCAGCCGCCCCCGGGCCCTCACCCGCGGCTGGGCCAAGCACCACCTGTAGCGGGTGCAACCGTCCCCAGCCCGCCCAGGGCGGGAGCGCGGCTGAACCTTCCCGTCCAGTCTCTCCCAAGGAGCGTCCCGCTTCCCCCCATCCCTGCAGGTCTCTGCCCCTGCGAGCAATAACCGTGTGCAGCCCCCTCCAAGGCGCCCGCTGGATAACTGCCAAAAAAGAGGTGCCGAGAGGGGTCCTCACCCTGCGGGACATCAGTAGGTGGCAAGAGGAGACGGGATGGGGGCTCAAGTTTGTGGTGCAGCAGGGCCTGAAAAAGGGTGAGCCGTGTTCTATAGGCCTTTGGTTGTTTATAGGGCAGGAGGAGGAGGGAATGACTCACTGACATGTTCCTTTATGATGGTGCTTTAAGGCAGAGGGTCTCACAAGAAGTTTTTTGGTGGTCTCTGATTGCAGCCATCAACTCCTGCTGGCGGCGGGTCTGACAGTTTTTTCTAAAATACTCAATTAACTGAAATATGCCTATCGCCATGTCCAAATCATTGTAATTTATTTAGGTACAGTTTTAAAAAAATAATATAAGTGAAAAGTGATATTCACAAACATCACTTTTCACAACAGCTTGACTTGGCTCTGGCAAGCCAGCGGACAAATTAAGTGTTGGATGGGGACGTGGGTAGGGAGACAGCAGAGGCTGGTGTTGGGGAAGGGGCAGGAGAGGCAGCCGAGGCCTGGATGGGGTGCTGAGCTTTGGACTGCAGGCCAAAACATGAGAGCTAGGGGATGCAGCCTGCTGCTGCATGGCTTAAGTCTGCTACCCACTACCCCAGGGCTGAAGCCTGAGCCCCACCATTCCTGGCAGGGTGGGAAACTGTGGTTGCTATTTGTACTTGATATGAAGGAGACATACATGTGTGTGCCAGCTGTATAATGCTGGCACTTCAGCCTGTTCTGCCTCACTAACTGCCACACTTGTTCCATGTATATGCTGAATGTGATAAAGGAGAAGATTTAGCCTTGTGGGACTTTGCAGGCAAGGACATCGAAGGTGGAGAATAGTTGCCTGTAACATATCGTGGTATGGACCCAAACCATTCATTCATGCATTTTCTTGGAAATAGGACTGCAGAAATTTGGTGACCAACAATACCAAATGCCAGACATCCAGCAGGATGTATATGACTTTATGCCCTTGTCTTTGGGCAGGAGGGTGTCATGCACCATGCCACAACCCTTTTCTAACAGAGGGAGCCAGGAGACTGGCTGCTAAAGAGTGTTCTGGGAGCTTCTAAGTTTAGTTTGCTTGGGGGAGGAAGGTTACAGAGGGCGGCAACTTGCAAGGACCAGCAAAGAATGATTGTTTCTTTACTTTTGGTAAGGCTAGTCCATATTTTAATGGGGATGGTAGATTCCCCTCAGAAGAAGATGGTCTCTGACTTAGGGATCAAGTACTCTCTAGCAACCCAGGCAAGATGGAGGCAGAGAAACAGGTAGCAGCCCTGTTTGCTATGAGAGTTTCCATACTCCAGCTTATACAAAGGGGTCAGATTCTTGAAATCCAAACCACCTCTGTTGTCTTTAGCTTTTTATTTTCTGATGTGTTGAGAGGCCTCAGGAAAGATTCCTACTTACTGTAAGAGATGCTGGGTTCTACAGCTGCATGGAATGCTGTCATGAAATGATGTGCGTTCTGCAATATTTCCATGCAGTGTCTTTTTGTTGGCTCTGGTGCAGTGCCTAACGAGGCACCCTGCTTCCTCCATTGCAATGGCACTAGTTTTGTAAAAACTTTCCTATGGCCAAGCCTATCCATATCTGCTACTTCATAGAGCATTTGGGAGGCTAAATGTATAAAGAGATTCAAAGCCAACAATTGAAAGATGCTCTAGAAGTGCAAGGTAATATAGGCTACAGTTCTCAAAGCTGGGGGGACTGAAATAAAAATGGCCTGATTTTCAGAGAAGCCTACAGCTCACAACTCCCAGGAAGGGTACACCAAGAAAAAAGGCCACAAGCTACCCGCAGAATCATGATAAGTTCAGGCTTGTGATAAACAATACAAGTAGCTTATGCTCTATCACCTACATAAGGTGCCCTGCCCCCTAGGTGTCAGAGATTGCCAATAGTTTTGATGAGATTTAAGCCTGGAGTAGTCCTTGCATTGGCTGACCTTACCAAGGAACCCAGTTGATCTGTGACCAAGAAGGAGTTTTTAAAAATATATTTTTATGAATCCTAGTCATGCCTCAGTTTTCCTCTGTACATTGCATTGCTACCATGTAGGTGCAAAAGGGTTAATTTCGTTCTTGGAACAGTGCAGGAGGGGTGTGTGTGTGTGTCTGTCTGTCTGTAAGGAATTAACAGGTTCATTAAAGAACTGTCTCAAATCAACAGAGGGTCCAGAATGACAAAGACATCCCAGTGACTGAGCAATGAACAGCAGGAAACCCCAGTAGGGTAGGACTCCGGAACTGAGCAGGAGAACAAGGTGTCAGTCAGGTAACCAGAAGAAGGGTGGCCCTTTCTGAGGGACTCAAGAGCCTGTACCTGGGGGGAGACAAAAAGGAGGAATAGATAGGGAGAGTCAGAAATGGAGTTCATCACAGCTTGGCTAGCTCCTAGTGGCACTGGTTTGACCAGAGTGAACTATAGCTTAACAACTTCTGCGCTACCTAGAGACTCAGATGCCAGGTGACTAATAAATGGTTACCTTGTTTTGTAAAGGCTGCCTATGTTGCTGTAAAAAAAAAAAGAGGGGCACAGTAAACACCTCCTACAGAAGGATTTGGATTTGTTGCAGGGAGCCATGGGGAGAGACAGGGGAAGGAGTCTTAGAGTCCCATGGCCTCTATGGGTGCTGGCACACTAAAGGGGTCACTCCCAAGAGACTAGTGACAGCATGGGGCATAGAGTAGACCTTGTGATGGGATCAACCACATTCTTAGAGGCTCAGGATGATATAACCATATGTGGATGCCATTTTGAGTGGCTAGCCAGTCTCACCATTGAGCTTAGGACGAAAATAGCTACTAATGCCAATATACAAGGGGGGATCAGGTTTGAGACCTGTGTATTCTCTGATAATTAAATGAACCAACCCATCCTGCCCCTGTCTTCTGTGACTACTTTACCCGTCTTTTCCTTTCTAAAGAAGTCACTGACAATAAGACCCTGAATTCATAACTTGATGGATATGGTACCATTTTGAGTATATTACTTCCAGTCCCCACAAGAGCATAGACTAGGGAAAAGAGCAGCACAGAATGCTCAGAGAATGTTACAACAGAAAGATCCCACATTAGCTCTGGTAACAGTCCGCATCCCAGCAGCCATAGACAATGCAACCAGCCTTATACAAATCTTTGTCATAAGTGGCCCTCCTTAAAGGATGCAAGGCTGAAAGCTGGCAAGTCAAGTTCACCATCTTTGGCTGTTAGAATGAAATCTGAGTCTTACTCAAACTTAAACTAGGATAACTAGCCCTGCTAAAAGTGGAAGACAATCCCTGGTTTAGTGAGAGTTCATTTCCTATTTCAGGTCTACTCTGGCCACCAAGAAAGCATCTTTTACATCAGCTGTTGTCACTATGCATAGCTTTTCCATGAGATTCTATACCATTACAAATGATAAAGGTTCTAAGAAGAGACAAAAAAGTGGGATGTTGAGCATGTGACTTTGCTGCCTTAGGGAAGGGAGATGGTCTTGTCGAGAAGGGTTCAAAAGCAGGAGTCTATCAGATGCTAGAGGTATAGTCCAGTTGAAATGGACAAAACTCTTTAGGATCTGAAGATGAATAGACCTGGATGAATGATGAGGCCAGTGGAGAATCTGGAACTGTAATTTGCTACAAATGTTTGTTCTCATTTAAAAAGAGAGGATGACAATAAGTGTCCCATTTCTTTAAAAGTGTGACAGCATGCCAGGAAGGAGAGGGCTGTGGAAGTTTCTAGGAAAAGGCAGAGAAGCTTTAGGGGCAACATTAAGTTCCTGGTTCAGTGATGTCAATGCTTTGCATTGTCACATGACAGCACTCAAGAAGACAATATAGAAGAATTGTAATTGACATCCTCAAGGAGGTAATGATGCTGGCAGAGCCTATCACTGACAAGTCTTTCCCCTGCCCAAGCCAGATTCAACAGTGGGATAAAGAACTGGGACAACCTGGCTGATCTCAACTGTCTTATGCCCTGCCAAGACAAAATATGCTCTTGCCAGTGGAAAAGATGTCTTTTAAAGTATATAAACCCAATATCAGGTAGGCTAATTGATGTAAGAGACTGGATGAATTCCCCAGACAAGCTACAGTATTTAGAGAGACTAGGGTTTCTTTTTTTAAAAAAAAAAACAAACCACACCACTAGATATAGAAGTAAGTAGAACAGCTTGAAAAGGTTAATTGTACAGTTTATGCTCCAAATATGCCACGAATGTGTTAACACAACTTTGAGCCAGATACTCTGCTGGTGTAAACTGTGCAGCTTTTCTCTTCAATGGACCTGTGCCAGTTATACCAGCTGAGTATCTGGCTCTTTACCTGTGCAAACTTGTAAAGTTTCTACTACCCGTTCTACCATACTTGCCATTTTAAGTACTGGGAATCTCAAACCAGTGGAAGAAATCTGAAGTGTCAGCATAAATAGAGGATTTTAAAACACAGAGATTCCTATCTGCTGGTGCAAAAGGAACAGTGAGAAAGAAGTTTCAGAAGGCCAAGGATCTCAGGTCTAGGTGAAGATTCTCTGATCTGGCCAAGTTGTAACCAGCACAAGACTAAGGAAGAGAGGGCAAGGGTGGCTTTATGCTTTTTATGTCATTCCCCAATTCTGGAGTAGCTGCAGGTCAATTTGGTCCCTGTTGCAATTTACAGCAGCCTCTGCTCTGCAGGGGTTCCCTGGCTGGGGAACTGGCAGCTAACAGGAGAGAATCAGACTGCAAGTTAGGAACACATTTTCTATTAACCTTTATCCTACTTGTATAGGATAATCAAATCCATCAATTATCTTCTCACAGCTGGGGCTCTCTTGCACACTAACAGCCACCATTTGGGTGTACTTACATACTAACAAGATGGTGCCCCAGTAAGAAATGCCTCATCAGACCCACCCCGGCTTTCCTTAACAGCCAGTCTTCCTCTTGGTTTTTAAAAAAGAGAAGTGACTCAGCTCGATAGATGTCAGTGATTAAATATCTAGAAAGATCTCTGTATTAAGGGGAAAGGTTGTTTCCACAGATGCCTTTATATCCCAGGGAGTCTCTCTCTGGTGCTGTTTTGCAGCTTAGACATACAGGAAACAAATCAGAACAAAGTGGCATGCAGTTGCTATGATACCTACATGTGTTTTATGGCAGTCACAGGAAATAGTCAGGATCAACCTGAATAATTTGTTTGAGCACAAGATAGACAGAGATATTCAGTAGGCCTGTAGAATAGGAGACGAGTAAATGAGTTACATGAGGTGTCACAGCATAATACACTGAGGAGTCTAATAGCATCACTAGTCTCTTTTTAATACACTGCAGAGGTTGCACTTAAATATCTTGTGAGTTTTGGTTGGTATAACTGAATAGTGTGGGTCTCAGGACATGCAGAAACCCCCACACTTTGGTCCATATTTTCAAGAGGCCTCAGTGCTACATTTTCAAGTGCTCAGAACCCACCATTAGGGCCAGATTTTCAAAGAGTGCTGAGCTCTTTTGAAAGTCTAACCATTTGTTTTGGGCCCTAATTGAGAAGCTCTTCTGGAGATTGGACACTTTGCGTAGGGAACACCTGTGTAATGTCAGATACTGAGGTAATTCCCCACATAGGGCCAAAAAACCAATTCTGGTTTCTTATAATAATTCAAGATAGCCAGAAGAGGCTGGGGTAACAGCAAGAGAACACAGCTGGAACCGCATTCAACTAGATTACAAAGGGCATGTTAAGCCACCTCCTGTCACTACACAGCTGAAGTAACATGATTGGCTTAGGGACTCAAAGGAGTGCTTTGGGGTAGGGAAAAAATGCCTTTTTCCAATCTGGTGGCTTAAGACAGAACAGAATCCCACCTACTCCACTGCATTTACTACATATCATGGGCTGTGTTAATCTGTTATTTGTATCCTAGTAGCTCCTTCCCCAAAAGTAAGGCCTGCATTGCAATTTGCACTGTTCAGATACATAGAAGCACTGCCAGACAGATAAAGGATGGGAAGGAAAATGAGGCAATGCAACATCCTTAAGATCACACAGCAGGATAGGAGGACAACCAAGACCTCCAGAGTCCCAGTCCAGTGCCCTAACCACTAGACTACACTTTCTCTTGTAGTGTTGTACAGTAGCAACTGGGACTCTGCATGTCCACCATAACTCCCTTCCAGACACAAGGGACTACACCTGTATTGCTATACAATATAAAATGCATTATCTATTCCCTTGGGTCTTCCTCAAGGCCACCAGATTTCCCACCTCACACTGCTGCTGCAAGCAGCACCATGCAGCGAAGCTCTACCGTGGGCAGGAGAGAGACTTTCTCTGTGTAGCTGCTCAGTTGTCTGCCCCCCTGGCATAGCAGTGGTTTCACTCCATTTAGGGCCTTCTATGCAAGCGTGTCCTGGTTAAGGTGACCAGACAGCAAATGTGAAAAATCAGGATGAGGGTGGGGGGGTAATAGGAGCCTATATAAGAAAAAGACCCCAAAATCGGGACTGTCCCTATAAAATCAGGACATCTGGTCACTCTAGCTGGGCCAAAAAGGGTTGAGAACCACTGGCTTAAGGTATAATCACATACCATGTACTATTAAAAATAAGATATTAGGCCAGCAAGAGAAGAAGGGATTGCTAATTGAAGTGCCTAGCTAATCACTGCTCCTCACCTGACAGTGCCAAGAGAAATCTCATCAGCTGCACTCAGGGATTGCTTTAGTTCTACCTGCTTAAAGCAGGATTCTTTAGGCTTATCCACAGTCTTTGTTCTCAGTGCTGATTCCTTCACTGAGGATGTTTCCCACAGCTGAAGCATGCTGCTAACATCAGCTCTTTTTTTCAGTAAATGATTAATGGCTCCTACTTCCTTGTGCAGAGCAGCTTCGTTCTGTTTATTTCTGAACCTTGCAGTATTGTGCCATGTGGGCTGTAACACAGTTCTAGTACGTGAGTGTTTGACTGCCCGCTTTAATTCCATCATGTTTACCATGCAGAAGCATAGCTTCAGGCATCCACAGATATATCTACACTGGGATGTTTCTGATAGAATTTTACTGTTACTAACCCCTTCCCCCCCAGTCGGTAGCACTGTCAGAGCATTAGTGTAGACAGGGCTCCAAGCAGGAACAGAGGTCATAAGCACCATTTCATCTAATCCTGCTCTGAGCAGGCCTACATGCCACAGATAAGCACTTTAATCACCATCAGAGGAGTTTAGAAGACAATGTAGAATAGAACTTTCTGGAAAAACCAGCCTTGCAGAATTTGCCATCTTTACTATGGTGAGAATATGCTTAGCTTGGAGGGCAAACTTGAAGTTGTTGCTGCATCACGCTGATTCTTCCCTCCCTCCCAGTTAAGTTTCCTCAAGATCACCAAGCAATGCAGGCAAGCATTGGTCTCTAAACATCTATTGGGTAAATAATCTCTAAGCCTAAAAACAAAGGGAGTTTGAACTTCAGTGATGTAGCTCACTCAGTGTAGTAAAAAGAGGATTTAGGAATTACGCTGACCCCCCACCATCTGTCCATTGCAGTCAAAAGGCAAATAAGAGACTGCTTTACAGTCTGAGGCATTCCAAAGTGTTATTTTAAGCTTTATAGGGCACCATATAGTGAGGGACTTAGCATACTCTATCCAGTTTGTGTCTCTGTTTTAATGCAGAGACTAGGAGTGCTTTAGAGCCACAATAAGGTGGGATCAGCATGGTGATCCCATGTTAAAGGATATTAGTTATAAAGCAAAGCTAAAGCAGCTGCGGACTTCAGGGTACAGTTAAGATGTTTGATAAAGTGCTGCAAAATAAACTTTAATACAAATCTAAGAAGCAGACTAGCTACCTTTCTCCCTTAGGAAATTAGAGCTGAACAGGAATAATAGCACACTTATTTCATAGCAAATCTAATAACCATATGGCTCGCCCGAGGCCTAGATCCTGCATGCCTCGTGGAGGTGAAACTCTCACTATTATCAGTTTAAGCCCTGCAAGATATGGCCTCACATTAGGCCATCCAGGCAAATGGCTGAAATGGAACAAGGAGGTCCCTTTTTAGGATGACCAGAGCAGCTACTGGAGATAGTAATGCAGCAGGGAAGTGGGCATGGGCCATCCCATGCCATCCCTAGAAGGTCAGTGAGCTCCAGTAGCCTGCATGTGTCTAGTAATTCCTAATGCAGGTCCAGGCTTCCTGGTTAAACATGTTCACACCCAGCAGTGGAAGTGAGCAAAATAGATCACCAGCATATGGGGCCAATCTCTGTTCCCCTGCCCTCATCCACAGCAAGCACAGAGATTAAGGGGTTCACAGAGCAAGTGAGGGTCTCCTTTACATAGCTGCTTCAGTCAATGGGGGGGAAAGAAGGCACAGGCCAGAAAGGAGTGTGGCTTCCCCCTCCCCCAGCTGCAGCTGAGTAGTTGTTGAACAGGTCTCCACCCCCCTCCCCAAACACCCACCCAGTGGTGGTTTCTTTTAACAGGCCTAAGTGGTGTTGTTCAGGTCCCCCCCACCAGTTCTTCCTCTCAAACTAGGGATTCTCCCACACCAGGTCAAACCACTGGACAAGGTAATTTCCTTAGGAGCTGTGCTACTCTCCAGGCCACCCTCTTCCCTTCATACTCCCTTTACCTCAGCCACTGACCCATCAACAGGGTGCCTTATTCTGCTCCCCTGAGCACAGAGTCACAAAGACCAGGCACGGGCCCAAACAGCAGAGCACAGAAACTCAGGGAGAATCACTGGGCTTTTCTGTCCTGCCTGCCAGCTTTTATACTTCTTCCACAAGGCCCCCTAGTGACCTGTCTAAGCAGTTGCTTTACAGGGTCTCAGCGTCTCAGGGCTTGGCTACACTGGAGAGTTGCAGCGCTGGTGATGGGGTTACAGCGCTGCAACTCACTCTCTGTACACACTTGGAAAGCCCAGCCAGCGCTGCAACTCCCTGGCTGCAGCGCTGGCTGTACACCTGGTCTGCTTGGGGTATAGCGATTCCAGAGCTGTGATGCAGTGCTGGTCATCAGGTGTGGGCACCAAAAGCACTGTTATTGGCCTCCAGGATATTAGGAGGTATCCCAGCATACCTTTTCAGCCACTCTGCTCATTGTTTCACATCCACTACCCTGGGCTCAGGTGACCACCCTTTAAATGCCCCAGGAATTTAAAAATCTCCTTCCTGTTGCTCAGCCAGGTGTGGAGTGCAATCAATCAATCAATCAATCACTGACCATGCCTCCACACCCAAACGAGCCCAGCATGGAGCAATGGCGAGCTGCAGGACTTCATCAGTGTTTGGGGTGAGGAAGCCGTGCAGTTACAGCTGTGCTCCAGCCATAGAAATTATGATATCTATGGGCAGATATCAAAGTCCATGCTGCAAAGGGCCATGAATGGGACGTGCTGCAATGCAGGGTTAAAGTAAAGGAGCTGCGGAGTGCCTATTGCAAAGCCTGTGAGGGAAACCGGCGCTCAGGTGCTGCCCCCATGACCTGCCATTTTTACAACAAGCTGGATAGGTTACTTGGGGGTGACCCCACTGCAAATCCGAGAACCACGATGGACAGTTCAGAGCTGGGAGAGGAGGTGGGGGAGGCTGTGGAGGAACCAGAGAGTGAGGTACTGGGGTGGTGGAAGATACCCCAGAGTCCAAGGAGGCATGCAGCCAGGAGCTCCTCTCAAGCCAGGAGGAAGCTAGCCAATCACAGCAGCTGGAACTTGTTGGTGAAGAAGAAGCAGAGGAGCGTGATCCTGGTAAGCAGCTTTTAAAATGTTTGTGAGAGAGTGGCGGGGTTATGGCTGCCTGAGTGCATGCATGTGTGCCTAGATGTGGAATAGCCCATTGATTTGGTCTATCACATCGCGGTAATCAGCCTCTGTAATCTTGCAAAAGTTTCTGCCAGAGCGTGGGCAATGTGCTTGCGCAAGTTATTAGGGAGAGCTACCGTGGTCCTTGTCGCAGTCAGGCTAACGCGTCCACACACTGTGCAGTGAGGGGACCATTGCTGCACACAGGCAAGCTGCATAGAGACCAGGGCGGAATCCACATTGCTGGAGAAGACCCTCCCGCTCTTCCCAGGTGACGCGGAGCAGGGATATATCTGGAAGGATAAAATCCTGTTGAAAATGTAGGGATACTGTTTAGTGCACTGTCCCCCAGCTGCAGCTGCTCTCTGCTTTCCCCAATGCACAAGAACCCATTGAGCCCTTATCAGGCAGCTCCCTTCCCAGGGGAGTCGCAGCAGAAACATTGATTCCAGGAGTAACTGCCGTGGCAATTGTGGGGGTGCTGTTCAGTGGTCTTTCCCCAGCTGCTCTTTGCTTTCCCCAATGCACAAAAACCCAATTCAGCCTGACTCACTCAGGCAGCTCACTTCCCAGGGGAGTCGCAGCAGAAACATTGATTCATTAGTGACCAGCCCCCAGTACTCACCATGTCTTGTCTGCTGTTGTCTCTCTGTGCTATGTTAGGTATGTGTAAATGATGCTACAAAGAGTGTACAAACTCCTGCACCGTCATTATAAACAATGCAGCCTCTGTGATAAATGTTTCTGTTTCCTTTAAGTGTCCTTGAATACTGCGGCTCTAACTGGTACAGAAAAGAGACTACATAACTTGAGAAGGAGAACCAAAGAGGACTTGGTGACAGCAGTTATGAATCAGTATGCCAGAAACAGTAAGAGAAGTGCAAGACGGAGAGAGAAATGCACCATGGAGGCAAACAGAAAGCAGGAAAAAGAAGTGGCCTAATAGGAAAAAGAATTGGCAAGAAGAAAAGCACAAACCACTTATAAGCCTCCTGGTGCACAAACAGACTTGTATGCAGTCACTGGTAACCATGCAGGCAGAGCTATCCCCGTGCTAACCCACCCCATCCCCAAAGCTCTCTCCCTTTTGCCCCAGTGTTTGCTCATAACCCCCTTCCCAGTAATCCTGGCTTCTTACCACACCAGCTGCCCCCACACCTGTACGTCACCTACCAGCCCTGAGAACTACGACCCTTACCCTCTGCAGATGTTCATCCCACTAAGCATCACCAGCAGCACAGTAATTCTCGAAGTGCTAGCAGGCTATTGTCACAGCATCTACCAGGCAAGGACAAATCAAAACATCTTAAGACCTAGTAGAACAGTTCAGCAACCTACTCCCCCCTGCCCTTTATGTACTGTATTTTGAATAAATGATTTACTTGGCTTTTAAAAACAGTTTTTTATTATTGCAGAAGAGAGAAACATACTGTACCCAAGGGCAAATCATTCGTAGCCACTGCACTTACCCGATGCAAGGCACAAACATTACTGGTCTGGCTTTCAGCCTAATGCTCCCTCAAGGCATCCCTAATCCTATGAAGCCTGTGCTGCGCCCTCAGTAGCCCTGCTCTCTGGCTGTGCAATTCAGGCTCCAGGTGTGAACCTCCGGAGGTCCATTCGTCACTGAATGTTCTAACCTTCCTTCACAAGATTATGGAGGGATAACAGCAGCGCGGATACTATACCCGCAGGATGCTGGCTTTCCCCCAAGTCATAGCTTCCCATAAAGACACCTCCAGCGTCCTCTTAAATGGCGCGAAAGCACAGTCCACAGTCATCGCATCCAGGCTCAACCTGTAGTTGAAGTGAGTTACCTATAGACTACGTATCAAAACTATCCTGTGTAACAAGTTCTGAGCCAAAAGCATTAAAGGGGTAACAGACGGGTCTCACAGAGACCAAAAAAAGGACGATACTATCAGAACGGCATACACCCTACTGTAGATCTTCCGCTCTGGGAACAAAGTATATCACAGCCTGCAGCTTCCGAAAAGCCACTGTTCCGAAAGATGCGTGCATCATGCACCTTTCAGGCCAGCCTGTGTAAATGCAGTGAAGACGCCCAGGTGATCCAGAAGTGCCTGGAGAGCCATAGAGAAATAACCCCCTCTTCCGATATGTATCTCGGATGACTGTCATAAAACAGATAACTAAGGGTTAATGGTTTCTTTTACCTGTAAAGGGTTAACAAAGGGAACCCAACACCTCAAGAGGAACCAATGGAGAACCGGATTTTTCAAGCATCAGGGAGGAATTTTTTGGGTGTGTGTCCTTTGTCTGTGGCTCTGGTTGCTCTCATCGGCTCTAAAGAGTAATATCTCCTATCTTCAGGCTTGCTAACTCCTCTCGTTTCCCAGTTGTAAGTACAGGCATAAGAACAATAAGGTTTTTAATTGTTTTTTGTATTTATGTGTGTGGTAGTTGCTGGAATGTTTAAATTGTATTTCTTTTTGGATAAGGCTGTTTATTCAGGTTGTTTTCTTTAAGCCAATGACCCTGTATATTGTAACCTTGATACAAGAGACCATTTTTTTATGTTCTTTTTCTTTCTTTTTTATATAAACGCTTTCCTTTTTTAAGACCTGTTGATTTTCCTAGTTGGGCTCAAGGGATTGGGTCTGTAGCTCACCAGGGAAGGTGGGGAGGAAGAAGACAGGGGGGAAGAGAAAAATCTCTTGGTTAGAGTTACAAGAATTGCATTGCAGGGACTCTGAGTGAGGGTAGAAGAAACCTGATCTCGCTGGTTTGCATTTCAAGGAATTGATAGGGGATCGCCGGGCCCATCCCAGGGAGGGGAAGCCTGGCGGAAGTAAAGAGACAGACAAGGGAGGAGGGTTTATTTCCCTTTGGGTGAACCAGGGCATCTGAGTCTTGGGGTCCCCAGGAATGGTTTTGGGGAGACCAGAGTGCACCAAGACACCTGGAATTCTGGCTGGTGGCAGCGCTATCAGATCTAAGCTGGTAATTAAGCTTTAGAGGGAATTATCTAGTACCTCATATTGAACTCTAAAGTTCAGATTGAGGAATTATAGCCATGAAGTGTCCTGGTGGGTGTGGGCCAGAATAGGATATGCGTCCCATCTATCGCCCCCCTCCACAATTAGGTGAAACACATTTTGTGCAAAAGCCATCCAGATGTCCCTGCGACGTTCCCAGAATCACCGTTCTTCTTAGCAGGATGCGATTAATGGCCCTGCAAACTTGCATCAACACCTATTCCAACGGTCGACTTTCCCACTCCAAAGTGGTTCGCGACCGATCGGTAGCTGTCTGGAGTTGCCATTTCCAGTTGCAAATAGCCACCTGCTTCCCACTGACAGGGCAGCTCTCAATCTCGTGTCCTTGTGCCGGCAGTGTGGGGGCAAGCTCAGCACACAGTCCCATGAAAGTGGCTTTCCTCATCCGAAAAGTTCTGCAGCCACTCCTCGTCATCCCAGACTTGCAGGACGATGTGATCCCA
Organism: Chelonoidis abingdonii; assembly: GCF_003597395.2. Classification (NCBI taxonomy): domain Eukaryota; kingdom Metazoa; phylum Chordata; order Testudines; family Testudinidae; genus Chelonoidis; species Chelonoidis abingdonii. The sequence goes on from NC_133778.1 coordinate 14,983,001, forward strand.
CCATTCAGTGCTTGTTTCCTGAGCCCAAAGGCGGCGTTCCACGCTTCTGAGCACGTCCGTTACTGCCACAAGCAGTTTAGTGTCACACGCATCAGGTGAATCTATATCTGTATCATCGTCGTCGGACTCTTCACTGTCACTTTGGAGCAGAAGGAATAGCTCAACTGCCAAACATGATGTGCTGTCGACATTCATCAGCAAAGTCCTCAGCAGCTCGGGCTCCATTTCTAAGTGAAACCATTCTGCAGACTCACAATGGCACCAAACTGCTGGAGCGATGCACCACGGGGAGTTGGGACAGGAGGCGGAATGACCCGCCCCTTTCCGTCCCCTTCCCACAACCCACAGTGCCAAAATGGGATGAGGTGCTCTGTGGGATAGCTGCCTACAATGCACCACTCCTAACAGCGCAGCAACTGCTGCAAATGTGACCACACTGCAGCGCTGTTCCTACATAGCTGTACGACCACAGCTGTAACTCCCAGCGCTGCACATTTCCAAGTGTAGCCAAGGCCTCAATCTCATCCGCACTCAGGCCCTCAGGTGCCCCAGTGAGAGGATGGGGAAGGGAAGGAAGGCGAAAGCTGCAGAAGGCAGGACAGTTCATGCCGGTGCATCCCATTGGCATTCTGGTGCATCTGGGCCTTAGATTTACTCCTGATGCTGTGTCCTGATGGGTTGTAATTCCAGCTTTGGTTTTAACATAACACCATCCTACTTCCTTTGGGCCTGATTCTCCTCTCTCTGACCCTGATGTAAATCAACTGACTGCAGTGGAGTTATTTCTGATTTGCACCAATGTCAGTGGAGAATCAAGTCATATCTTCACTCCTGAACTTCCCAGCTTGACTCTCCCTTGAGACTAGGGGTTGAGATCCATGGCAGGTTGCAGACTGTCCATCCATAGCATTTTATTAGCTAATGGGCACTAAAAGGAGGACAGTGGCTTCTTCATTTATTGTGTTAGTAAAGTTTGTGCAATGTTTTCCCCCCTCAAAAGCCATGTGCTTCCATACTCTTTGTTTTTCTATTTAAAAAATACCCTCTATGCTAGCTGCTCTATGCCCAGAGCATCCCAACAAACCAGGGAGTATGCTCAAGGAAGACACAAATAATTTGGCAGCAGATCATGCCCTCATGATCTGATGGTGGAAGGGATCCCATCACTCATGGACCATGTCCCTTCAACACAGAAGGTTGGCTTACTGTCTTCCCCTTCCTCCAAGCTGCACCAAGGGATTGGTGGCTCTGTGAGAGGAGTCAGGAGGACAGAGACTCAGCTAGGACAGAGTGCCTGTTATCCCAGCACTAATGATGCAAATATTCCTTTAGAAAGGTAATACAGCCCAGCTTCCTGCAGTCCCACCTTCTGAGGGAGATCTGCCTTTATAGGTGTTCTAGGGCCAGTGCCAGCTGATGAAGCTCAAATGGAGTAATTCTGTTGTATCTGTGCTGGCAGACGGGTACAGTGGCTGGGGGCACAGAGGCAGCCAGACATGAGTTCTCTGTTGGGATGATCCTTGCTTCCCAATGTTCCAAGATTTTGAAGGTAGGGCATGTGATTTATTCTGGGGAGTGCTATCCCTGCCCCTCCCCCAGTAGAGAAATCAGTACCAACTGGAGTCAGGAGAACCTTATGGAGATTTTCATCCCTTTAGCCCTGTGCCATGTTGTTTTTTTTCCTTCAGGAGGGAGCAGTTGTTATCTTGGTAAGGAAATAGATTTCAGTGGTATGATTCTGAAGAGTTTTATTTCAAATAATAGTGATGGGGGAAAAGATGTTTTAAATGAGAAACATCTTGGCAAAAATTATTGTTTGTAATAAATGTCAGTACTAATAATGTGTGATTGGATGGGCTATCTCAGTCTTTCTGCAATGTAAGGGCCTGACCCTACTACCCTTACTCATATAAGAAGTTCCACAGAATATAAAGCAATGATATGTGAGTCAGCTTTGCAGAATCAAGTGTAAAACTTGAGTTAAGATAGGAGTAATAACAGCTACAAATGTCATGTTAGGACAGTGAAGTAAAGAGACAAATCCATCTGCTGCAGGATGGACATTTTCCTTATACAAGTCAACAGCTCAGGAAAGTGGATGACCTGGTTCTTAGCCCAAAGAGTATGTAATGTAGGGAAGAATACTAAAGATAGCTTCCTCCTTTCATTACGTAGAACTCACCTCTCTCCATATCTTCTTCCTCAGAACAAATTCCATTTGCGGGATTGGGTAAGTAAACCTGCAGGACTTCTTGATGCCCAACTGGCTATTAGAGTCCTGTTCACGGTGTGGAAACAAAACATATTGTGATACAGCATGGCCAGAGGGCAGCATAAGAGTGTTAGCAGGGGGCCTTATTCCCTGCCAAGGGAGGAAGGTTTGCTTTAGATTAACTAGAACAGCTGTGGCCAGTTTAGAGCACCTGACTCAATTAGAGCACCTGACTCCAGTTAGAGCACCTGACTCCAGTCATGGGAATAAACCCCTGCTTCAGTCAGAAGCAGGGTGGTAGTTGAGGAGAAAGGTTGGATTGGAGCAGAGTGCAGATTGCAGAAGAGAAGAGTTTGCTAGAGAGAAATAGAAGGTTTGGAGAGTGCTGCGGTGGATTGGGAAGCCAACAGAAACCCTAGGTAAGGGCACCAGGCTTGTATAGAAGAGAGGCGAGAAGCCCTTCACAAGCTGACGGGTATGGAGAGGGAAGTTAACCCCGAGGGAGATAAAATCGTAAAACCTAGCAGAGTCAAGGCGGACGCCAGAGCTCCCAGCTTGATCCATACTTGAGTAATTTTGTATCACCTGCAAACTTTATCCACCTCACCGTTCAACCCCACGGGCCGCGCGGCTCGCGCGACGGAGAGAGGTATCATGGGGCTATTCGAGGTCCCTCCCTCTCCACTACACACTCATTCTTTCCGAAGTGAACAGTGAGTGAATGATTAAGAGAGAGGCCGCTGTTACGAAGGCACATATCTGAGTGTATGCCATACAGAGCAACCTATCTCCAGAGAAGCAGAAAGCCGCGACTCCAGAGAACAGTACTGGCAATTTGCCACACACGTGGTGTCAGGTCATAGTGGGATCTGACAGCAAACACGAGACAGACAATGTCGCAGGGGCTAGACTATATACCCGTATGCCCGGCTCTTATACACTATAAGAATACGACGGTGGTCAGGCCTCTACGTAAAGATGCCTAACCCGTTGAACACATGAGAAGACTTTCTTCCCTCTAATTACAGACTCTTCTCCTTTGGGGGCGGGGTGTGAGAGCGAGGGAGCGGATGAGGATATCCTTAATTGCTAAGCATCCACTATAGGTCCGCCTTGAAGGCCAATCTGTCTGCTCAGCCCTGCACGCGCCCTGTTTTCAAGCATGTGAGGTCTACCATCGATGGAGTGTTCCATGGCATACGCTCCACACAAGAGGCGACTATGATTGCAGCACGAGACTGAATCAGCTGCGGCTGAGGCAGCTGTCACAGGACGTTAGTGCCTCTGCTTGAGAGGTAGGATCCAATAAGTCCAGATGAATGACCTCTATTATAGAAGTAACAAGAAATCACCACGGGGATAGGGACACACAATACAGGGCCTTAAGCCATTATTATCATAATAATTGTACGGGAGTGATAGATGGAGAAGCATACGCATGCTTATGAGATGAACAGCCCTGACAGGGAGGGCACCGTGGCACGAGAAATAGGATTAAAAACTGGTAAAGTGACCGTTTTTTGTAAGACATAGTGCCCATTCCTATGTGGGCAGAAGCCCAAGAAGGATATAGATACGAATGATCGTCAAGGCAAGATGCCAGAGGCAAACAATATTATATACACAGAAGTAAAGGCGCAAGAAAGACACACAGGCCAGGTTCGAGTGAAAAACGAGACACACTACAACCAGAGAGTTAACAGGAAGTTGGCGATAAATAGGAGGAAAAAGACAAACACAGAAAAAAAAAGAAAGAAGAATAAATAATAAAAAAAAAAACAAAATACAAAAACAAACACACAAAAAAAAAACAAAACACATACAAAAAACGACAGAATTGGTGTTTGAGTATAGAATCAACCTGAAACCGGTAAATGGCTTGTCGCCCTGAAGCTTCCTATAGCATCTGAGAGAAAATGAATGGAAAGGTTACATAAAAACTATGATGATTCGCGGTTATAATGTTCGGAGCGAGGAATAATACACACAATATCATGAGAAAAAAAGAAACCAATAAGGAACTTAGAGTTAAAGGTCAAATGTAATGTTAACAATCTCTATCCTATGATGAGTTGGTTCAAACCTCGTGGAAGGGTAGACAGATGGCAAGCCGCGATAACTGTGCGTCAGATGTTCCCCACTGCCCCACTCCAGTGGATGCATAGGAACAAGGAAAGAAACGCCAGAGTGACGAGGTGGTTCCTCTCTTTGCAACCTTTCCATTTTCGGGTCCAGCATAGGCTGGAAGCCACACGGCAACGCTGATGGCCTCTCACGCCAACACTGCCTCTCGTCCCGAGAAGCCAACCCCTTAGTGTTGAGCGGGGGGGGGATATGTGATACAGCATGGCCAGAGGGCAGCATAAGAGTGTTAGCAGGGGGCCTTATTCCCTGCCAAGGAGGAAGGTTTGCTTTAGATTAACTAGAGCACCTGACTCCAGTTAGAGCACCTGACTCCAGTTAGAGCACCTGATCCAGTCATGGGATATAAACCCTGCTCAGTCAGACAGGGGTGGTAGTAGGAGAAAGGTTGGATTGGAGCAGAGTGCAGATTGCAGAAGAGAAGAGTTTGTCCAGAGAGAAATAGAAGGTTTGGAGAGTGCTGCGGTGGATTGGGAAGCCACAGAAACCCTAGGTAAGGGGCACCAGCTTGTATAGAAGAAGGCGAGAAGCCCTTCACAAGCTGACGGGTAAGTAATGTATGAGAGGGAATACCCAGGGAAGGAAACCACTAGTCAAGTGGTTCACCACAACCCCAGGGCCCCTGGGTTGGGACCTGGAGTAGAGGACGGCCCAGGTCCCTCCCTCTCCACTCCCTCCTCCAATGGGAAAAGGACACTAGGGGAGTGATTAAGAACTGGTTCAGAGGCAAGCAATATCGCCCTGAACCTACCCCAGAGAAGAGAAAGCGCGAGACCCAGAGAACAGTACCGGCAATTTGCCACAATATTTAAACCGTGTGTGTGGGGGGTTCTCTTTCTTCTTCTCTCCAACCCAAGAGGTGTATTCTGTAAGCATTTGCAAAAGAAAACAAGGTGATGATTTATGGTGGCATGTAGCAACTTCGACCTTTTGATAAAGATGGGTGAGCTTTGGTGTGGAGATTGAATAAGGCTGATATCTAAATAAACAAACAACTAGGAATATATGAAGGGCTGAGGGTTCCACTAAGGGCAAATTTATTATTGGACTTTTCTTCTCAACAGACCATCTGAGGGCCCCCGTGTCATTGTTTACTTTGTAAAGAAACATGGCTCACAGAACATGTTGACAGTTCTCACTCCAGTTCCCAGGGGGCAAGTGTGCATAGTATAACTGGGTAAGTTAATGGAGGATAGGTCCATCAATGGCTATTAGCCAAGAAAGTCAGGGATGCAACCCCATGCTTGGGGTGATCCTAAAACTCAGACTACTAGAAATCGGGAGCAGAAGACAGGGATGGATCACTTCATAATTGATTGTTCTGTATAGTCTCCCTGAAGGTCTAGTATGGGCCACTGTCAAAGACAGGATACTGGGCAAAATGGACCGTGGTCTGACTCAGTGTGGAAGCTCTTAATTTCTTATAAAATAAAAATACCATCATGCTTGGCACTAATATATACCCTTGGCAGACACACCATGGATTAAGAGAGTTAGAGATGGAACCTAACCATTCTCTCCTACAGGTGTTCTTTCCAAATCAGGAGTAAGGTACACAAGAGGGGCGGTACAGGGACATTTGTAAAGCCACTGTCTGTGCTGTACCTGTTCTGGGGTGCAACAGATGACTTCAGCCTCCAGAGACATCTTCAAAAGAACTAAGGTCAGTCTAAAAATTTTGAAGAACAGAGGAAAGTTGATTTACTCATGAGGTCAGTTATTTATCTCGGGAACCTAACTGTTCAATCCACAGTCACGCTAAACTTCATATTTGGGCTAGAAATCCAGGATAAACAAGAAAATAACTCATTCATATGAAGCAGAGAAATATTTCCCTAAAGACTGATGTGCTGGATGTAAAGCTGGGTACTTTGGCAAGAAATATTGGAGAATAAGTGAGAGCCATCTTTCATCTGCTCTGACTCGGCTTAAGACTGACTGTATGCATTGCTAGTAGGTATATGTTATTTTATATTTTCTTAAAAGCAGTACAATGATATGCAGTGAATGGATGGGGATATAATGTGCATCACAAAAAAAGATACAAGTGGTTAGATGACAAGCAATTTTATTTTGCAAAACAATCACTATACAGCGACAAATACAATTGCAAATTGGATTGAAAAACATGAACTAACTACCACCAGCCATTCAAGAAATGTCTCTTTATGGTAACAGGCTCTAGAATTATCAGAAAAAACACAGGTTTGTAACAGCAGACTGTATTCCTCCAAATCCCAGCATACAGAATATGGTTGTTTTGGTTTTTTTTGTTTCTTTTTTCTCTTTGCTAAAGTTGAAGTGGCTTTTTTGCCTGACCTTTCGAAGTCTTAAAGTAAATTATTTTCCTGCAGAGGGCATTGCTTGAGTAAGATTACTAAGAGCGAGTGAGCTCTACACACACCTAGGCTAAAATTCTATCTGCTTCATTTTATATAACAAAAGTGATCTACACTCAAAGACATCTGTCTTTGAAGGGATGTTCATACTTGATTTTCAGAAAATATTTTGGTCCAGCCCAGCAAAAACTTTTCTCATATACAGTAGTCCACATAGACCACCTTTCAGCTCCCTTTGGGTTGTGTAGATAGGGCAGTTTATATATATTTGCAAGCAGTCATAATGAGGAAAGAAATGTTGCTACTGTACATTAACATAGTGTTAGCTGGCTAATACCATTTACTGCTATACAGTGAAAATATGTGTTGTCTAGTGGACACAGGAGTATCCTTATCATTGTTAGTTTCTCCTTCATTGTTGCTGGACCAAGATCTGCTCAACTTTTACTGGATTTCTTCCTGCCTAGGATTACATAGAAACAGATATTTTGCAGATGTAGAGACACCCAGAGTGCCTTTTCCATTGTCCTACCACTCAACAAATATACTCAGTTTTGACTCTCCCATGACTATCCGATTTGGCTTAATTTAAATTTTCTGTTTATTCACTGTTACAAATAGAGAGAAGTTGGCTCTTAGATGTTACTGACTGGCTAAACTTGCCAATAGAATAGAACTGTTAAAGACGTGGGTTCCAGAAAACTGGAACATGGCCACCAAGTGCTTGCAAAGTTTTTAAACTGACACTCTTCTTGAGAAGTTAAGATTCTTATGAGCTTTTTCAGTGAATATCTAGAGTTGTGTAACGTAACTCACGTTTTATTTAACATAAACTCTTGGTTTCTTTTATCTTCATCTAGCTCCTCACAAGTTCTAGAACTCTTTCTATGGAAGGACATTTATTGATTAGAAGGACTTTGCTTGAATTAAGACAAGAAAGCTCATTTCAAAGCATGAAGTAAATGACTTAGTGTGTTACATCAGTTTGACTTTGGACGTGTATGTGCAATAACTAAACTTCACCATCTACAGAATGTGGGTTTTTTTTTTGTTATTTAAAAGCAAGCTAAAAAGCATTTGCGTCACAGTTTAAATACTGTTCTGACCAGCTTGTTCAACTTCAGTGAAGTTGAGGTTCAGGAGTACCTTAGGCTCTTCCTAACATTGGCAAAAGGCATAATAAAAACACTGCAAGGTGCATTTGCGTTAATTGATGGAAAGCAACATGATCAAAAATACTGTTCTTCTTCCTCCTTTTGTTTTTCTTAAATAATGGCAAAACATTTTTATGGATCACACCAAACATTATTTCCAAGTAAATTCCTATTGGTTATTCTAAGCAACCGTACAGCAATTACAAGGTAGAAATCAGAATCCTCTTGATGCACTTGATATGGTTGCTAAATTCCCTGTCTTTTGTATAAAATAACTGACTTACAAACAGCATTCCGTGCTTTAGAGTGTGAAAAAGCTTTTTGCGGAGTTGATGTGTGGGGCTATTTAGGAGTTCATCTTCAGTAAGGTGGATGGAGTTTGAGCCATATAATTCATCTTAATGCCACCAGGAACAACTGCTTGGCCAAAATCTCCATTCACCACACTGAAGATTTACTCTTTAGTATTTGTGCAGTTTAATACTATGAATTTAATTCTGTGGAATCCCTTGCTATTAATTATAAGAATCTTCTGAACAGACACAAACATCATCTCTATATTCTTTTCAGATCAATCCCCAACACACACACACGCACACAGTAAAAAGAACAGAGTACTCAAAAGCTTCCAATACACAAGATTGACTTAATACACAATTCATGTCTAGCTCAGTTGACAGTGTAAAGATTAGCTAGAGATTTCAAAAGGAAGAGAACCAACAATCTGCATGTGTTGTCATTTTATAACGTATACTGTACATAACATCAGCAGACTTGTTATCCTCTGATGAGTAATACCACCGTATTACCTTCAGCAGTGTTTTCTTAGTGTCCATAATGTTGTTGGAGTTCTCACAAGTAACTCCATTAGATCTGATGTTTATGTGTCTCTCGGCAAGTTTATGCACATTTTTCTTATACTTTTTTATAGTCAACATACACTTGCTGCTTCTTCGTTGAGATTTAAAGATGCCCTATTTATCTATTCAGTCACCTTGGCGATCCAGGCAAGAGAGTTCATTTTATCTATCTATTTAATTTATTAATTATAATTTATTGGCATCTCTACAGTGTTTACTGCTATACTATCAGAGTGCCCAAGTGTACGCATAAGACACTACTGAAGGTATGGAATGACATCCAAATACTTTTTTCAACTTTAGCAAAAGAAAAAAAATCAGTAAAATAAATCCAACATTCACTGTTGCTACAGAAGTTAAAAAAAAAAAAAAAAAGCTAAAACCAAACTGTTTTTGATTTAAAAAAAATCCAGAATCCAAACCCACCTATCTGGAAACCCTCTTTCTAAAATCTGTAACTCACAAAATCAGCCTTGGTGAAAAAAAGAGGGTGGGGAAAAGAAGTAATTTTTCTAGCATCACAGAAGAGACTTGCATCTGACACTAAAACAGGGTCACGGCTTTTAGTTGTTACAGAAAGCAATTTCATGCTAAATGTTTTTATCTTTTTATGTATTTTTTTCTGAATAGGGAGAAAAAAACCTGCTAACATCTACTTTTACATACCTAAAATTGCAACACCAAAGGGTGCAAGAGACACAGATACTGTGAATAAAGAAGTATAATATTCAAGTATATGAGGGCGTATCACAAATGGCCACAGAGAAATATATATATCTATAATACTGTATCAAACAGATGGAAAGGATGTGAAACCGGTAGTGTGTACACAAATCTAGCCGCTTAACCGACATTCTAATCAGACACAAGCCCATTGAAATGGAAGTGCTTCCTTTCAACAGCGTTTTTGTTTTCAAAATGCCACTTCCTCAAGCACAATTCAAATGTTTTTCAGCTACTATTTTTAGTTATCAGTTAAATAATTTATTGGAATCAGCTATACACTGACATAATTATCCAGGCCCCAAAATGTTAATAACTTAATCCAGTCTTTCTCCTTCTACCCATTTATACAAAATAACACTTTTTAAAATTAAACTTGATTTCCTTTATATGCCCTTCCCATGCGGTAACTAGGCTCTTCAGTTTAATTTCACCTGTAATAAGTTACAATGGGCGACTTTTTTTTTAACTCCCACCCATCAACAGAACCGTGAAACGAGCAACTTGGGATAGTAACAAGTCAGAAAGAGGTGGATGGCCCTCAGGCACATGGAAAGGTAAAAATGCATTTTATCATAGTACGGTACTCCATGCAAGACAGAGCAGAGCAACAATAATCGTCCAATGTCATACACTGCAATTGCATACCCATGTAAAGCCAGTGTCTTCCTGCTGTAAATGGAGATCAGGCCAATTTCTGCATCTATTTAATTATTTTGGGTTTTTTTTTTATTGTATGGTTGCTACAGTCTTGGGATGTGACTTAATTTTAGACATGGTAAAGAATGAATGTAACACCTGCTCTGAGCCCATTCCTGCCAAGAGCTCATGTCTAAATATTATTACTTCATACACTGCTAAATGGAGCAAATTCATAAGCCCTGCTTAGCAAGGGCGGCCGTGACATCTTCAGCGAGGGTAGCAAGCTGAGGGGATTCCAGCAGGTTGATGCTTCCAGAGGATGAGACGTTGCTGAGTCTGCGCGGTGAAGGCACGCTGGACCTGCCTGGTGACTGCGTAATGATCTCAGCCCCGTGATCGACACGGGCTTTAGCGTGCTCTCTGAAGTTTAGCTTCTGGCTGTCAATCTGTTCAAGAAAGGCAAAGTGCATTTAAACCTTTGCTTTTAAGTAATGACCTTCTATTGCTGCTTTGATTTGAAACTCCTGTCTTCTGTGGTGACACCCTTTCCTATTCACACACCATCCCACCTTTTCAGTGTGCAGCCAACTCTCGCTTTCCGACACAGGGCCTGTTGCCATGTGGTGCTGGTCACATTCAATTCTTGAAGTCAGCGGGAGTTGAGAGTGCTTAGCCCTTGCCAGGAGGTGATCAACAGCCTTCCAGCACTGGACTCAGGAGTCACTCACCACCTTTGCCTGGGCCACCACTGCTGGAGCATGTCCTCTAGCACAGTGGTTCTCAAAGCCGGGCTGCCGCTTGTTCAGGGAAAGCCTCTGGCAGGCTGGGCCGGTTTGTTTATCTGCCGTGTCTGCAGGTTTGGCCAATTGTGGCTCCCACTGGCTGCGGTTCACCGCTCCAGGCCAATGGGGGCTGTGGGAAGGGCGGCCAGCACATCCCTCAGCCGCGCTGCTTCCTGCAGCCCCCATTGGCCTGGAGCAGCGAACTGCAGCCAGTGTGAGGCGCGATTGGCCAAACCTGTGGATGCAGCAGGTAAACAAACTGGCTGGCCCGCCAGGGGCTTTCCCTGAACAAGCAGCAGCCCGGCTTTGAGAACCACTGCTCTAGCAGACGGGCCCTGTCCTATGAACCTGCCAGTGATTCCGACCAAGGTGACAGCCACATGAATAATTCACAACAAAAATTTATCTAATAAATTTAAGCTGGGATTCCAAAGGTGCCTAAGGGGATTAGGCACTCAATGTCCATTGGCTTTCAGTGGGATTTGAGTACCTAACTCCCATTGGGCAGGACTGAAAAATCCCATCGTTTGCCCCTATTTCTGAATATCCATGTGCATATCATGTCTTCATTGAATTAATATATTATTCTACATTTTACTGCTCTGAAATGTCTTTTCTTTTTTAAAAAAAAAGCCTTGTAAGGATTGAACATGTGTGTATCTCTGTGACTATTCAATATCTGTAATGGGTGAAATCCAACCTTGTGCACAGCATCATCCCAAGGTTTAAAGTGGGACCTGAGTAGTGCAAAGGCCTTGAGCTGGCCCTCTGCACAGGCGTGAATTTCACCCTATTTGAGTTGCACTGGTTTGCTGTGGTTGGTTACAACAGTCGTGATATTGTTTCAGTTCTCTGACTGGATGATCACATAAGCAATGCCAGTGTAAGTACTTGCTTGTGGAAAGTGAATATGCACATGTGTTTATGTGATTCTGGTATTTGCATTGTTTGAATGTCGTTCAAATGTTCACAGGAAGTATACACAAAAGGCCAGTGAGCATGGCTGAAAGGAATATACCTAGAGCATTTTTGTAATAGTCACCCAGTGCTATTCAATAGAGTGGCTGAGATTTTCAAAGGTCTCTAAAGGGAATTAGTGTCCAGTTTCCACTGAAATCAATTGGAGTTGAGGTAACATTTTCAAGAGCGCCTAGCCCTATTTTCAAAAGTGACGTAGGCACTTAGGAGCCTGATGTTCACTGAAAGGCTTTCTCTCTGTTTTTATGCCAATACGATGGCCCTCTGTGATTCAATGACATTAGGTGGAAGAGTAAGTTTTTCACAACCAACTGTGTTTCTTACAGAAATGACCTTTAGAATAAATACCCGGACTGAATTTCAGCCCAAACTTAAAACCAAACTCCAAATTTCTAAAAATTTGGTTCAGTTTCCTGGCATCTTAAAAAATACATGGTAAAATATAAACAGATCCTGCTGGTCTGCCTTCTGTTTTCAGATTTCATGCACTTTACAAATTCTCTGGGGCCAGAGGCATGTAATGTGATTCTACACTACTACTCACCCAGAGAGCCCTGAAACAAGGGAGGTTTGAAGACAGCCATTGGGTCAGGATTACTAGAGTGACTAAAACCCCAGTGTGGATTTGGAATAGTGGCAAAGGTAGAGGTCTGGAGGCAAAACAGAAGGTCAACTGGGGAAAGGGAAAAGCACTGGGCATCAGGAGGAGCAGACTGGGAGTCACTGGCTCCAGATTGAGAGAATCAACCACAGAGCATCAACCTGTTCTACCTTCTATTCTCCCGTTAGTTGCTTTTCCTGCTCTCACCTCTATAGTCCTGTATATAAGTGACACTCGTTTTTCTGACCCATGTATACCTGCTGTGTAATTTACACCACGATTCATATCACTGCTAACTTTGGGCTGAAGTGCATTCTCAAAGGGAGAAGCTCAGTTCATCAGGCTTATTTCTTACCTTGATATTGCCACCTCCAGGTGTATGGTGGGCATTTTCAAGGGAACCAACTTTAGCGTGAGCTTTTTCTTTGAAATCCAGTTTCACACTCTCAATTTTCACACGTCCTCCACCTATTCAAGCAAAATAAAATAAAAATTAAGAAAATAAAGCAATCCTAAATTTCAGATACACTTTGTTTTGTTTCGTGGAAACGTAGCTTGAGGGCCAACGAGGCAAATCAACTGACAGAATTAGCTATTAGTGCCTTATTTTTTCCATCCTCCCAGTTCTGTCTGGGCACAGACATTTATTACTTCTCTGTCAAATATGATCTAATAATTCATAAAGGGCCAGATTTTGAGAGCACTGTGCCATCTATTCAGTAAAGCATTTCAATACAGTAGAACCTCAAAGATATGAGCACCACAGTTACTGACTGACCGGCCAACCGAACAGCATGTGAAGAAACCAATCAAGCAGCAGCGGAGACAAAAAAAAGGAAAAAAAAAGCAAATACTGCACCATGCCTGTATTGTATCTTAAAGGTCGGCACATGTTGGTTACCTCTCCCCACCCCTACCCCATGTGTGGGGCAGCCACTTACATCTAGTAGTGAAGACGCTAGGGCTGCCAGCCAAAGGCAGCCGGCAGAGCAGGAGCAGCACTGGGGTCTGCGCTGCTTTCCCCTTCCCCCAGTTAGGGGCGGGGGCGCTGTTTTCACACACATACCTGGCCGGGAGGGGAGGGCACTGTTCTAAGCCCCCCTCCTCTGGCTGGGAGAGGGACAAGCTGTTTTCACCCCACCCTCCCGACTGGAAGGGGGACATGGTTGCAGTCTGATCTAGGGAAAGAAACTGCCAGCAAGGAAGCTGCTGGCACTGAGGAGGGAGTTCAGCTGCTGCTGGAACTAGAGCCCAAACTGCACTTTGTTCAGAATTAAGAACATTTTAGAGTTACTGACAAGCTCCATTTCCAAGGTGTCTGTTACTCTGAGGTTCTACTATACTATATTATAATCAGAACTTCAGTGGGATTTAAAGACTTGCTCAAGTACTTTGAATAGGGACGGACTCAATATCCTCATCAACGATTTAGATCGGGGTAGGCAACCTATGGCATGGATGCCGAAGGCTGATTTTCAACGGCACTCACACTGCCTGGGTCCTGGCCACCAGTCCGGGGGGCTCTTCATTTTAATTTAATTTTAAATGAACCTTCTTAAACTTTTTAAAAACCTTATTTACATACAACAGTAGTTTAGTTATATATTATAGACCTATAGAAAGAGATCTTCAAAAATGTTAAAATGTATTACTGGCACGTGAAACCTTAAATTAGAGTGAATAAATGAAGACTCGGCACATCACTTCTGAAAGGTTGCCAACCCCTGATTTAGAGAATGGCATAGAGAATACACTTATAAAGTTTGTGGATGATACCAAACTGGGAGGCTTTGCAAGTGCTTTGGAGGATAGGATTAAAATTCAAAACGATCTGGACAAATTGGAGACATGGTCTGAAGTAAATAGGATGAAATTCAATAAGGACAAATGCGAAGTATTCCACTTAGGAAGGAACAATCAGTTGCATACAAACAAAATGGGAAACAATGGCCTAGGAAGGAGTACTGCAGAAAGGGATCTGGAGGTCAAAGGGGATCACAAGCTAAATATGAGACAACAGTGTAACACAGTTGCAAAAAAAGCAAACGTCATTCTGGGATGATCATTAGTAGGAGTGTTGGAAACAAGACACAAGAAGTCATTCTTCTGCTCTATTTTGGACTGATTAGGCCTCAACTGGAGTATTGTGTCCAGTTCTGGATGCTACATTTCAGGAAAAATGTGGACAAAGTGGAGAAAGTCCAGAAGAGAGCCACAAGAGTTATTAAACTAGAAAACATCACCAATGAGGGAAGATTGAAAGAAATTGGGTTTGTTTAGTCTGGAGAAGAAAAGACTGAGCAGGGACATGATAAGTCTTTCAAGTACACAACAGGTTGTTACAAGGAGGAGGGAGAAAAATTGTTCTCTTTAACCTCTGAGGATAGGACAAGAAGCAATGAGCCAAATGAAAATAAGGGCAGTTGAGATTGGACATTAGGAAAAACTTCCTAACTGTCAGGGTAGTTAAGCACTGGCATAAATTGCCTAGGGAGGTTGTAGAATCTCCATCACTGGGAATTTTTAAGAGCAGGTTAGACAAACACCTGTCAGGGATGGTCTAGATAATATTTAGTCCTGCTACGAGTGCAGAGGACTGGACTAGGTGACCTCTCGAGGTCCTTCCCAATCCAATGATTCTATGTGTTTACGTACTTTGCTGAAGTGAGGCTCAGTGGAGAACCTGCAACTCCCACTTGAGTCAATGGTATCTTGTGGCAGTAGGTTCCACAGATTAAATTTGAGCTATGTACAGAGAATTATCATCTTTCAGTTTGAATGGAGCATTCCCCTTGTATTTGTATTATGAGAACAGGTAAATGGTTGCACCTCTATCATTAGTGTGTATATCTCTAACATATCCCCTCTTATTAATCTTACCTCTAAACCAGGAATCGGCAACCTTTGGCACACAGTCCATCAGGGAAATCCACTGGTGGGCTGGGCTAGTTTGTTTACCTGCAGCGTCCGCAGGTTCGGCCAATCGCAGCTCCCGCTGGCTGCAGTTTGCCACTCCAGGCCAATGGGAGCTGCAGGAAGCAGCGACCAGCACATCCTTCGCCCTCACGGCTTCTCGCAGCCCCCTTTGACCTGGAACGGCGAACCGCGGCCAGTGGGATCTGTGATCAGCCAAACCTGTGGATATTGCAGGTAAACAAACCAGCCAGGCCCGCCACTGGATTTCCCTGATGGGCTGTGTGCCAAAGGTTGCCAATCTCTGCTCTAAACTAAGCAGTCCCAAACTTTTTCAATCTCTCTTATATGAAAATGTCTCAGTAAAATACAGAATATTATTATTATTATATTATTTCCATTAGTAACTTGTGGTGATTTGTACTTGGATTATCAATGAAGTGAAGATTAGTAACCACTATCTTTCTTTCGTAGATGAACAAACCCAACATGTGGAGGCCTGTAACACGTTCATTGCTATATGGACTCCAAGTCCTAAGGATCACATGGGATTTGCATCTGAATACATTTGTTAGCTTATATATGTGAAATCACACACACACATATATATATATGATCATTTAGTTCTTTATTGATTGCATATACAGTATGAAGCTTGTGTACACTATATATTCCAGTATACTGAGCATCTGAAATATTTCATAGACTCATAGACTTTAAGGTCAGAAGGGACCATTATGATCATCTAGTCTGACCTCCTGCACAATGCAGGCCACAGAATCTCATCCATCCACTTTTATAACAAACCCCTAACCTATGTCTGAGTTACTGAAGTCCTCAAATTGTGCTTTGAAGAGCTCAAGTTGCAGAGAATCCTCCAGAGTATGAAGTTCCCAATGATTCAGTACAGTATGGGGATTTCTGCCTCTTCTTAGGGTGTGAAGTTGGAAACTTCCCTCTTGTCCTTGTGGGAACACTTATCTCCCTTCTCCCATCTGTCCTGGTTTTACTTTCCGAAGTCTCTTGGCACTGAAGATCATAGAACCACCTCAGACAGGAGTATGTAACTAGCCTGATCCAAATTCAGATCTGGTGTAAGCAAGTGTCACTCCACTGACCTCAACAGTCTACTTATATCCCTGAATTTAGTCTCCATTTATGTGAGGGTAAAAACATCCCATTTAGGGGTTGAATCATGCACCATTTTTATCACTTTGAGCACAGGCACATTAGATGTGTGTTTATTAGATTTGGGTAATGCGCTTTCTAGAGGAGAAAAGTTTTGTAGGGAGGATGCTGGGTGATCAAATACTCTTTCTAGGATTATGTATATGCGAATCTGAAATTGGAATAGAGCTCTTAAGGTTTCAGAATGCTATCACTTAATAATCACCTCATGATAGACTGCAAGCAGTATCTTTATCATTACTTCAGGTACCTACGAGTTATCATCTTGAGCTGTGGGTTTGAGCATGCACTGCATGCATTCTAGTCTTGAACCAGCAATGCATGTAAACACATGCTGAACTTTAAGCATGTGAGGGTTTTGCTAGATTAAGCCAGAGTGCTTAGCATCTTGCAGGATCCAGCCCCTAAGAAGTAGGTACATTAGAGAACCTCCACTTATCCTGTTCACATTACTTGCATGAGTAGTAAGTTGCTTCAGTGGGTTCATTTACATGAGATAGGCAAGCAGGATTTTCCCCCAATATGCCATATTAGTTCAAATAATTCCTACATTACCTGGTCTGTGACGGATGTTCTTCAGGGAGCCACATTTGGAAGTGACATGGCTCAGATCTATTTTCTTGGTTACAATTTGTATCTGTTGAAAGTGCACAAAACACGTTTTAGGAAGGAAAAAGGCAAAGAGGAAGAGCACTCGCTTCGAAAAACACTGGAAAAGAAGGAATAGTTAGCAGAGAACAGATCATGCCCGAAAGGTGAGAAACATCTGGATTAATACAGCAAGCTTCCATTCCACCAAGGAACCTGACAGTGGTGTGTTAAGTCTTTTCATTAGTAAAACAAAGATGTGAATCAAGAAGATAAACAAGGGTTATTTCCTAAGAAGCTTCTGAGCTTTCCTCTTGTGGTGAAAGGCGGTGCCTCTAAGCGCTGTGTGCAGCATGATACATATGGTTGTTCTAGTCTGCTTTCTTTGTTTCTTTCTTGAATACTTATTTCCTGGGAATTTGGGCTTTTAATACTATCCCTTTCACATGGCTTATCCTGGTTTTCAGATTCAAATCTCTTCCCATGTCCCTCTGTTCCCATAAGTACAGTGTAAACATTGAGTGTGATTCACTACTGAGTTACTCCAGTTTTACATCAGATTAAATCCATAATAGGGTTACTTTGGCATAAAACAGGAATAACACAATGGCTAGTCAGACCTTTTGTCTAAACCCTGTTTATCCTGATTTTGTATTTCTTTTATCTATCTGTCATCTAACTCTGTTAATTTTATATAGTCTTCTGAGAGAGAGGGAGAGAGAGAGGGGGAGAGAGAGAGACACACACACACTCTGGGACAGAAGTGCACACCCAACCTTAAATGACAGATGGACTATGCTTTCAGTCTTTCTGTTACTTTGTCTGGGATGACCTAAAGAAGGCAAATATACAGATCTGCTGTACAGCCAGGAAGGGCTTCCCCTGGTACTTGCAGGAGCTTGAATGACTGATTTCTGTGGAACTGTGAGCAAATGTGAATGAAGCCACATTGCAGCAATGAGCATCCCGGCAGTCTGGCCTTTTCACCAGGGACAGAGGGAGATAGAAAGTTGCAGTTTAAGAAAAATGTAATAAGTGAAAAGTGTGTTTGTCACTTCCTTGAAATTAGTCACCTTGGATCAGATCACGTAAGAGCTGAGCAACCTCAGCTCTCATTGGACTCCTATTTTGGGGTTTAGTGGAAGCTGTAGCTGCTTAACACCTCTAAGGACACTCAGCTCCTTGCAGGACTAAACCTGTGGCTGTAAAGACGCACTCATCCTCTGCCTCCTAATCCATTTCCTGGCTGAATCCTAAACATTTGCTGCGGTTTGTGGGGAAGGATCAGAAGCCCACCACGGAACACACAGGGTTGACAGACTATCAGACCAAGTTAACATGTGAAACATAAGCAAGAAGGGAAGTAGTGCTTGGAAGGAGGGGAGACAGAGGGCTGGCTGTGCAAGGTGGGCCATCACAGTCAGGACGCCTTCTGAGGTAGCGTCACTACTTACATTTCCTCCCCCTGCAGAATGTTTGATGTTATCCTTGGAACCACATCTGGACTGAATATCGCTAAAATCGATCTTCTTGTTTAAAATTCTAACCTAAAAGGAATTGGAGGTAACTTACTATGCTGTACACATGTTCTTTCAGTCTGCAGGTTAGAGGACCCAAGATAGTTGTGACTGCTACTGCTGGTGTGGGCACTTAGGTTTAAACGTTGGCCAAATGGATACAGCCAGCTATGGAAAGCAGCCTCAGTGTTAAAATAAATCTATTGCTCTTTTCACCTCCTTCCAGGCTGGTTGCCAGTAAAATGAAATATAATTGGTGATGGTTATATTCTGCGAGTTCTCCCTGTTAGTCCTAAGGATCCCAGTTTGTCTCCAATTTATATAGTCATTAACCTCCTGGCCAAAAAAGACTGGAGTGGATGCTCTTGGGAGGTTGCCAGCACCTCTCTTAAGTTGGCCAGAGGGAGTCCATGCAGAGAGACCTGGGACAGAGGACTGTGCCTCCTGTACAACCATACCAGATCCAGCCAGCCCAGGGAGCATGGAGTCAGGAGTTAGACTCTGGTCTCCTGCTTAGCACTTACTCCTAAAGAGCCCTCAGATTGCCTACGAATATAACAGTGATATTTATTACCATTTTACAGATGGGAAAACTGAGCCATGGGAAGGCTGTGGGCTCACTTATACCTCTCATCAGATTAAGCTGTGACAGGGAAGAGGACAAGGCTTTTTGCCTTTGTCACAGTTTCCTGGTCACTGGGAGGAGAATGACCGCCAGTGAGATTTTCTACATCTGTGTAAAGTGTAACCAGTGCTGCCCCACCATATGGACACTACAACCCTTTGGGACCACCAGCACTGCTCCTCTGTGCTCCCCATCCCTGACAGCCACATCCCCAAAGGAAAAGGGATCCCCTTACCTATCCCCTCACACACTCAAGTGGTCATCATTTATCTCTATGTGAGCCAGCGACAGAGCTGGGACTAGAATCCAGATCTCCAAACACCCAGTGCCACACACAGCCCACTGGAGCACAGCTGCTCCATTCAGATCCCCCACTACAGCAGCATCTCCACCTGGCAAAAGGAGGAGCTTATTGGGACACCAATAATTGTGCTTTGGTAATTGTGCTTCTGTTTTTCCAATAAACAATGCATGGCAAAACTGTGGGTGCCCCCACCCAGGGGCAAGGGAGTGCAGGATCCATCTCACCAGAGGTTCACATCTGCACCAGCCAGCCCTGTGCTCCTCTGTATGAGCCCTGAGCACACGGGGATTGGGGACTAGTATTGCCAGTGCTCAGCTCCCCAGAGGGGATGTGAGCAGACATTTCTGGAGCGTGCCCATGGTCCACAGGCCTCTGTCGGTGCCTGGAGCCCTCACCGCGCCTTTTAAAAAGGGTCCCAAATGCAACTTCTGAACATGTTTCCTGCTTGCTTCGCTGGCGGCATTATGCCTGACTGTCCTGCACCATCGTTATGCCTCCAGCCACAATCACCCAGGTACAGCATTGCAGCCTCTGCAGCGCACTTC
Source organism: Chelonoidis abingdonii (assembly GCF_003597395.2). Taxonomy (NCBI): domain Eukaryota; kingdom Metazoa; phylum Chordata; order Testudines; family Testudinidae; genus Chelonoidis; species Chelonoidis abingdonii. The sequence continues at coordinate 15,003,114 of NC_133778.1, forward strand.
TGATCACACAAGCCATACATACCCCGGTATGCCTGAAACAAAGTCCTGTGAGTAAGACAGTGACAAGCAATCTTGTCACACACAGGTCTTTGATATTACAGTGAATTACAGCCTCAAACAGAGACAGATTAGATAAGATAGATAGTGTCCACCACAGAAAGTCTGGCTGGTGCAGTGGAACAGAAAACCCAGTCTATGAAATCATGAATGAGGACAAGATGGCTGACTTCCTGCAGATAAGAGAAAGATGATGTTGCTGGATGGGGGGCAGAACCATTTGAAGAACAGGCAAGAAGCACACCTGAGGCTGAGGGAGCGCATCTGCCATCTGTGACTCAGGTTTGCAATCAAGGAGTTTTACTACCTCCAGGGCTGCTTCTGGAACATCAAAGAACAGCTGTAGCCAAAAAGAGAAGTAAGTTTCCACCTGCACCTGGGTAGGATAAAGCACCTTTCCTTCCAAATGGCCCCTGGGAGCCTCATCCACACTGGTCACTTCAAGAGGTGGCAACTGCAATGGGCTTTACTTGGGGCCACACACTGGGACCAAGGCTTAGAAGGTTACCCAGAATGCAGCCGACCACAGGCTGAGCAATACATCATCACACAGGGAGTGTATTACGTTAATGCTCCACAGAGCTGCACTGCATGCCGCTATGTTTCCAGGGAGAGATCAAGGCGCCGATTTAATATATAAAGGCCTACCTGATCTGGGATCTGGTTATGTGAGGAAGCTCCTTTCTACTTGGGTCAAGCTGCCACAGTGGCATAGCTTGTTGGTGTATCACACAAAATCATGTCCCTTTGGGGAATGTGGAAATGGGGAAAAGTATGTGTTTGACAGTGCTCCTTCCTGACTCATGCTAGATCAGACCATGAAACTGCAGGCACATAAACTAGCTTGCCACATGGTTCTCCCACCTGGCCACCAAATGTCTGGGTTTTATCCTTGCATCCAAATGGTGGCTAGGGTCCTGTGTTAGAGTCTCAGTGGTGGAGCAGTGTCATATTCTTTGTTATGTTTTTCTCTATGGGCCAGATCTTCAGCTGGGATAAATCAGTGTCGCTCCATTGACTTCAATGCCAATATGAACCAACTGAGCATCCCCAGTGAGGGATTTCTGCTTAAAAATTGAATGCATGGTGTGACACAATGTAATTCCTTGGGGGCCAGATCCTAAGGTCTTTACTCAAATATTGCATGATTTTTATTCAACTATGCCTGACTAAAAGAAAGACCTCAGGATTGGGTTTATAATACTAATGTACTTTGAATTTACAGCGTCTTTCCATGCAAGGTTTATATTTTTGTAAGGCTTTCTGATAGGCATTTCTAAAACACTCAAGACAGCATTCATCACAGTCATATCTGTAACGTAGCTGACAGGCAGAATAGGAAAAGCTAAGCTGACTGACTGATATTTAGCTGATACATAGATTGATAGAGACAGATTCATTGGTACTCTCTAGCTGCTTACTGTTGATCTAGTAACACAAAGCAGACACAAACCCTGCTTAACTATCCAGTGGGAGAAAGGCAGTCTTGTGGCTAAGACACTACACTGGGACATATGTAATCTGGATTCAATTCCTAGCTCTGCCACAGCCTTCCTTTGTCACCTTGGGCAAATCACTTAATCTTCCCGTGCCTCAGTTCCCCATCTATAAAACTAGGGACAATAATACTTCCTTGCTTTACAGGTATGTTGCCAGGATTAATGCTTGTGAGGCTCTCAATTACTAGAGTCATGATGGCCATGTCAGTACAATACCTTAGTAGATAGCTAAGCTGGAGTACATCGTTGAATCAGGTCTTTTGTCTGTGCTCCTGTACCTGAGTACAACATCTGTCCTATTTCTTTTCTTTCCCCAGTGTGATGCTGGCAGACCTGGTGCAGTTGGGCCTCACTAAGGCAATTGGGCCTCACTAAACACTGACAAATGCGTAGCTGGAAACCAGTCTGCCTCACCTATGTGTTACTATTATTAAAACAGATATTAGAGTTATAAGAATGTCTTTAGTGTTTAGACTTTATGGGATGCTTGTAGGAGGCTGCACATATTAATTCTACTTATAACATCTGTATCCCATGTTATAAGATAATGTTCAAATGCTTGCTCTGTAATTACAAAAATGTTTGCTAAGACTGTGAACCCCACCATCAGGGGAGGAGCATCATCAAGTGTGAAATATTAGTTTACCACAAGAGGTGTCATCTCCTCCTCGCAAAAGAAGGTCTACAGACATCAGACAAGCCACTGTGCAACATTAGTGGACAAAACACTTTGTTGAATGTTCCCCCAACACCCCTGGAGAGGAGACATGCACCAAATGCCCAGCGCATCAGTTTGATTGCTGGGAGAAATCCCTGTGTGACGCATGACCAGAAAGGATTCTGCGTGAATAATAATAATACTGGTGATGCTTAGGAAATAGACCTACTTCAAAGTGATCCTGATTGCCTATTATTTACCCAGGACTGTATGGTCAAGCGGATGCTAGAACTTTGTACAAAAGACCCTTGGGTCCTGATCCTGTCATCTCAGACCTGCTTAAGCTTCATCAGGGGAAGTTTGTGTCACAAGATTGAGATTCTGGGTAATCTGGACCACCCTGAATATGATATTGGACATTGGACTATAACCTATGGATTAAATTCTAAAAGAATTCTTTGCAACTACAAAGCTCACCATCTCTGCTATGAATCTGAACTTCAGGAATAGAACTCATGTTTGTATGTATATTGATCTTTTAACCAATCCTCACACTCTTTACTTTTTCAATACATCTTAGTTTAGTCAATAAGAATTGGCTATAGCATTTATGTGGGTAAGATCTGGAATATTCATTAACCTGGTAGGTCATGTGTCTGATCCTTTGGGATTGGTAGAACTTTCTTATATGATGAATAAGATTTTCATTAATCCTCATCATATCTGACTTGGATGTCTAGGTGGAGGCCTGAGGCTGAGTTACTTTAAGGGAACTGTGTTGTTGACTAGTGTGTAACCAGTGAGGTAATAAGGAAGCTGTTTTGTACTGGGCTGGTAAATCTAAGCATTGGAATATCCACTAGCTTTGGGGATTCTATGCCCCATTCTTTTCAGTTCACCCTAATTGCGTGACCTCAGCTGGCTCCCCACGGGACTCCTGTTAAGGAGAAATTGTATCCCTGTGTTGCTTGAACTCTGAGGGGCAAAGATTTCTAAGTGTAAGCAAGGGGTCCCCAACTATTTAGCTTGGGTTAGCCCTAAAGTATGTACAAAGTTTGTATTATATATACTATCATCTTTTGGAACCTAAGGGTATGGCTACACTGGCACTTTACAGCGCTGCAACTTTTGTGCTCAGGGGTGTGAAAAAACACCCCCCTGAGTGCTGCAAGATACAGCGCTGTAAAGCCTCAGTGTAATCAGTGCCGCAGCGCTGGACGCGTGGCTCCCAGCGCTGCAAGCTACACCCGTAGAGGATGTGGTTTATGTGCAGCGCTGGGAGAGCTCTCTCCCAGCCCTGGCGCTCCGACCACACTCACACTTCAAAGCACTGCCGCGGCAGCGCTTTAAAATTTCAAGTGTAGCCATACCCCAAGACTGTATCTCATTTGTGTGTGTAAGTTTACCTGCTTTAATCTCGTAAATAACTTTCTTGTTTCCTTTTCCTAGATAATAAACCTTTAGTTAGTTTATTATAGGACTGGCTATGAGCATTGTTTTTGGTGAGCAATCTAAGGTGCACTTGACTGGAGTAAGTGACTGGTCCTTTGGGACTGGGAGTAACCTGAATATTGATGTGATTTTTGGTGTAAGGGACCATCTATCACAAAGGCAGGCTTGCCTGGGTGGCAAGATGGACCGGAGTACCCAAGGTCACTGTCTGTGATTCCATGTTAAGGCTGCTATAGTACCCAAGGAGTTCACACTTGTTACGTGGTTGATAAAATCTAAGTATAGAACTCACAACCAGTTTGGGGTTTGTGCCCTGTTTCTTGACAATCTGCCCTGAGGTTGCCACTCTAGACAGCCTGACACCTGGCTAATGTTATTTTCCACTGGGTCGTATTTTGGCAGCTAAGTGGAAGCTGTTCAGCATGAAGAGCTTGTTGCATGGATTTTTCTTCCTCTGTGCAGATATTATGCTAATCCAGAACATCAGGACACTGAGTGCCCACTGCACTGACTGAAGAAAGATCTGTGTCAATGGGTGCCATGGTGAGAGGACTGATACTAGTAAGCACCTCTATAGCTTCAGAAACCCCTGCAATCATTTGTCATGTTTAGCTTCATGAAAGTATGTCTGTGGTTAGTGAAATGATTTCTACATTTCCCCCTCTCTTTTCTTTTCAGCAGATCAGACTAAATAGATGTTTACTGAAACATGAAAGCCAACTGTCATAAGAGTTTTATGTTTCTGTATTTTATTTCAACACACTATTTTTTTTTTAAAAAACTCCTCTAATATACAACAGGTGCCACATCAGTTAGAGGAATGTGTGTCAGATGAGCAGTCTGAGCCTGGCTCCTAAGCCAGATAGCGCTGGGAAAAACACAAAGCCCTCTTAGTATTTTCTGTCCACGCACCCCCCCACAGTAAAGAATCAGCAGGGCCTCTTAGCAGTGACAGGCAGGAAGAATTAGCTCTGAAAACGCTGATTCAGAGTGCGGACTAGGCAGTGTTGGGCATGTGTGTTGGCGCAGGCACTTATGAAATCCAGGTTAAATAAAACCAAGCCAAGGTGATAAAGCTGAGAAGCCATCTGAAAGCAAGTAGCAATAGCGTCTCCTCTAGGCTGACACCCCATCATGAGTTAGACTGAAACTAGGGATCCCACTGCCTGAGGCCTTGCTAGCAGAGATGCAAAGAAACAATCACTATAATTATCTTCTCACTAGGTAAAATTCACCCTGGTGCAGAGGAATAGCATAAGGCCTATGCACCATTATGTCCTATACTGAGGACTGAAGTGAGATTTAAGTGGTGTGCATGCCTTCTGCTGGTTCTCTGCACAAGGCTGAATTTCATTGGCTGTCTGTGAGTGTCTGTCTCTTCTAAAATAGACTGATATATTTGTCACATACTTCAATTGTTTCACACAGAAGAAGATTAAAGCTTTCATCTGCAGTGCGCTCTCTTAGCCTGCTCCTGCTCCCATTGAGGTCAATTGGCATCACGCTCTGCAACAGAAACAGGATCATACCCCACAGCACCGTCATCAAAAATCCCCCAAGATTATGAGATTTTGTAGCATGAAAAATAGAAATGAACACAAAATGAAATACACAATAAATACAAATATACAATATGAATATTAGGGCTGGGATTGCCAAAAGAGTGTAAGGGAGTTATTATTCAGGTCAGGAGCAACAACCTAAGTACCAAGAAGACAGAAAAGAAAAAGCAGGACATTAAGATTCATCTACAGAAACTCCTTCTACAGCTTTTTGATTATGTACAATATCATACAAGCATTTAAGAGCCTCTGATATTAGCAGCCTCAACTTTGGCAGACTCCTGTCTGCTAATCTTATCTCCATCTCTGTTTTCTCCTTGATAGCTAAAATTATGTCACAGCAATATGTGATTGGTTGCCTGAGATCTGGTGTGATGCTGACATTAGCCACTGGCCAAACTGGATGTGAACCAGAGAACAGCACCATTCGTCTAATGTGCCAGCTTCCTGCTGCACAGATTTGGCAGCATACTTTTTCATAACCTTTACAGTACCCCCACTGGATTGAAACTGCTGGGTTCCCTCTTATTCTTTTGACACTAAATTACCGTGGTATCTAGGAATGCATGGAGGAGTAAATATTTCATACAGTATGGAGGAGAGATTCCTTCAGCACTCTCCTTAACAGTAACATCCAAATGAAGGATATTGACAAAGTTACATTTTTCTGACAATGGCCCCCTGTGTTTGTGTGGCTGGAAAGCGTTTCATTGCATTATGCTTAAGCTACTCGCAGCCCAATGAGCTGCCATAGAATTACACTGCTCCCTGTCCCTGCTCTTGCACTTCGGAGTTCCACAAGTCCTGGCTTCATCAGAAGCAGGAATTCCGGATAATGCACAGAGAGGGCACAGCCCATGGCAGAACAGGTTTCTGAATGAAAACCTCCCTGGCTGATTGGATTCTCTAGGTTCTGCATTAAATATTATTCCAGAAAAGGGCATTGGGTCAAATTCTGCTCTGACTTAAACTCTCACGGCAGCTCCACTTATGGCACCTCCCTTGACTTCTGTAGCACTACATCGTAGGTAGATCAGGGCAGACATTTGCCAGTAAGTTCTAGCTGCTTCTGCTGAGTTTGAATTCCACTTGTCTGAACATCTGAGGATGTGGTTCACCTCTGGAAAGCTTCATGATGGCGAAGATGCCTGAAGTACTTTTACAACTGCTAGTTCACTCAGTACATTTTGAGACCGGCACTTTAGGAGGTAAAACCTAAGCCTTCTCCATAGACATAGAGGGCCTGAATGGCAGGTGTAATAGCAAGGAGCTGGGCACTGAGGGGCACCATCTCTATTGGGGGAGAAGAGGGGTATGTGTGTGTGTGTTGAGTTTTCTGAGCAGGAGTAGGGGGAGAAGGGGAGACTGGAGAAGACCAAGAGAGAGGTAGGGAGGACCATTGGCGCTGCAGATTCCACCTGCGTAAGAGTTAGTTCTGCTCCTACAGAGGGGTATGCTCATGTCACAGAATCTGACTCTGGATTTCACACATCGCAATGTGCAAGGGTGTTTGGACCTGGCATTTTCATTCATGCCCATCTCTGCCAGCAAGAAAGAGTTACGTTCACAATGGGCATGTGTATGTAGAAGTACAGCGTGGAAGACCAAGAATTGGAAGACAGACTCGAGCTCAGTTTTGCTCCACAGCCAAAGGCAGCGTCCATCCCTGCACGCAGTTGGTGAAAAGAAGAACCGCATTTCATTCTCGCCAATGTTAATTCTCTTCAGATGCCATTCACAGCAAAAACAAGACTGCTGAGAACCCTTCTGCCTAACGTTCAAACTGCTTTCCAACCACTGGGCAGACTATTCATAACTGACTTCTCTGGCCTACCCTACCACCCAGAGGCCCACTGAAACAAAGAAGAAAAAGTGAGATACAGAAGAAATTACAGGCTGTGAATACATTTTCCATCAAACTGATCATTTATGTTCTCCCCAAATTCCATACCTTGTAATTATGGCTGTGCATGGTCTCTCATAAGCTTCCCCACAGGCACTAAAGCTAGGTCATTTAAAAATATTCCAGCTTGGTTTCATTTCGTTAATGTACTCTTCAGTGAAAAGAGAAAGTGTTCATGTATTTTGACCCACTGTTCATGATTTTCTCCTTAGGATGTTTATATCCTAGTCCTACTACCTCTTAATATGTTTTTGTGAGATTTGTTTGGGATCTATTATTCTTTGTGCCATATTTCCTGCTCAGGTTTTCTGTACTTCAGACTTGGGCTCCTTTGAGGTCAACAAGACTTCTTACATACTTAAAACTATAACCATGTCCCTGTACCTTGTAGAATTGGGGTCTTGGAAAGTTCTTTAAGAGCAATCACACTACTTAGGCACCCACAGGGTTAATCAAAATAGGAGGCCCGAGTCTCTCCTTACCTACATCAGTTACTCACCAGTGTAATTATACTTATTTCAGTGGAGTGATTCCTGATGTACATTGGTGTTAAGTGAGATCAGAATCAGGCTCATTTGGGGAAAAAAGGGTGAATGAAAACTTGATCAGCACCAAGCAAGAGTCCAAATATGTGTGCTGGAAATGACCATTGATCTCATAGTTTTCAGGGCTTTTAGCAGAGGTTATGGAAAGGGGTTTGGTTGTTTTGTATGGCCAAGAACCTGAAGAAAATTACTGTGACCAGCACTTTTCAGAGACATACACACTGAACTTTGGACTAGACCGTGCTCTCGCCTCATGGAGACTAGTGGAGTGATTGGTGTAAAACCAATGGGTGAATTCACCCTGAGTAGAGGGACAACACAAGGCTTCTGCATAAGTTAAATCCCACTATGGAGCCCCCAAGAAAGGGGGGGTTAATTGGTGCAAACGCCTAATGGTGGCCCTCTGCATTGGGTGAACTTCATCCACTCTGAGAAGAGAATCAGGCCTCCTGCAACAAATTTTCCATGTTAAAAAATATCTTTGCAAAGATCGGTGGCCCAGTCCTGTAGCCTTTATTCAGGCAAAACTCCCAGTGACTTCATTTCAGTGGGATGTGTTTTCTCCGAGTGATATTGATATCACTGGGGATAAGAATGGCAGAGCTATGCCTTATCAGGAGGGCATCTAGGTTCACCAGTTCATACACACCCATGTTTCTTTGTCTTTTTAGCAGAAATACCCCTCTGAACATTGATATATGGAGAGGCACCAGCTTCATAATTGTGGGGAGTGGTATGAACATGATTGCATGGAAGGGGAAAGAAGGCCACATGATATCCTTATATTCTGCTATAGACATCCAATGCCTGATCCAAAGACCACTCAAGGCAATGGAAGTGTTCCCATTGATTCCAATGGGGTTTGGATCAACCCTGAGGTAGCAGCTGTGGTTAAGGATCCATTCTTCATCTTCAGCTGCCTAAGAGATTGTGTCCAACCAAGCCAGACAGGGACCTAGCTACAGTGATCTCCATGTCTGTCACCTGTAGTGATGATCATGATGATGCCCTGATAATATGTTCATCTTCATTTTAGCAACCAGGGCCACTTGGGAGACTTCAGCTGGTGCAGAATGAGGCTGCCTATTTTCCAAGCGGGTCAGACCCTTGAAAACATGGAAAACCTGTACTCTGCACAGCGGGCCCGATCATGCTGCCATTCAGATAAATGGCAAAATTCTTCACAGCTTCAGTGGCAGCAGGACTGGGCCTGTCTCAGGAGAAATTCAAGGTGCTGGCTACTATCTACAAAATCAAAAATGTTCTGGGATCCAGTGTGAAACTGGCACCCTTCTCAGGATACTCAAAACACATCACTTCGTTTGGGATAGCTAAATAAAAAGACTAGAATATCCCAGGGCACACCAACTCTTGAAGAATGAGCATTATCTATCTGCCTTTTGCTCAACAAGGAAGTTCCCTGTTCTTTGTCAAATAAGAAGATCTGATACTGTGGTATGCTACAGTGAGCGCTCAGCACTTTCTGCAAATCAGGACTTTAAGGTGACTCAGATGAGGTGCCTAAAAATGGAGGCACCCAAAATCTTTAGTCACTTTGGAAAAAGCCCTAAATTTGTCCTGCCAATTGACATCCCCCTCCCAGCTCCCTGGCTGAGTCTCTTTGCTTACTAGCCCCAGTCCCCCGGCTCCCAATCTCCTTGCTCAGCTAATCCCAATATTCCCCCGCACCTCATTCTCAGTCCAAGTTTCTCTCTTCCCCACCATCAGCCTTCAGTCTTCCCATACCCAGTGGATCAGGTATCCATTTGCATCTGGTTGGACTGAAGACAGCCCTTCTGTGTGAAATCAAGGAAGACTCTGACTCCTCACTTTGGGGATCGTAGCCAAGTGCCTGGAGCACTCAGCCACCATGCCTCACAGTAGAGTGACCAGAAGTCCCGATTTTGTAGGGACAGTCCTGATTTTTGGGTCTTTTTCTTATGTAGGGTCCTAGTACCTGCCCCCCTCCGGTCCCGATTTTTCACACTTGCTGCCTGGTCACCCTACCTCATAAAGGCTTATACTTAGGCCAAAGTTGAGCAGACACATCCCTGACACCAAGGCCAGTACTTCCCAAATTTCAAGTCCCTCCTCCAAAGCATGGGGGTGTGAGAGTTGTTTAAAAAAAATAATTTTTTACTGTGGGAAAACCAATGTGTTATTCTCCTAGTCTCATCCTTGGAAACAGCTGAACTGTTTTGGCTGAAATTAAACGAAAGAAAGAAAGAAAGAAAGAAAGAAATCGGCTTGAGACAGACACTTGGCATGGAGAATTTTAGCCCCAGCAATTAAAGTTTGGCAAAGTTATGAGCAATGGAAAGGAGTCTTATAATGGGTTGTGCCAGGCAGCCTTAGTAACAGGGAGTACTACCAGCCCTGCCTACGATCAGTTTTTAAGCGTAATGATCGCTGATTTACATCTTTGAAGGATTCCTTTTATTGCTTATTGCAAAGCTTCATTATAGCTAAAACCAAATCATGGCATTTATCTGGTTAATCATATAGTCACATCACTGAAGCACCTATTCCCTTAACAGCAAAAAATAGCCCATGTCAGCAGAATACAACAGGGAAAGCGATAATTGCTGGGAGTATAAATCTTTTAAGTACTAATACTCTTTAAGCAGCAAAGAAAATCAAATGCTTAAATTGTGACATTAAGTAAACATAACAAACCCATGAAATTCCTAAATGCTCGGATCACACAGAAGAGAATTAAAAGATGGTGTTCTCATGTGTATCATATGGAAAAGCTCTCCCCCGAAAATTAACAAGTGTGTGTGGGAATTGTAAAATATTTCCTAATGCTGGGAACAAAAATCTGTTCTCTTTAAACCTAACCTCTAGAATGGTTATTTTGATTGTTTATAATGTATATTGCAGCAGCACCTAGAGGCCTTATCCTCGTTGTGCTAGGTGGTGTACAAAACACATAGCAAAATGATGGTCTCTGCACCCAAGAGCTTGCAATCTAAGTATAAATAAAGAGACAGCAGGTGGATTTAACAAACAGACCAGGGGAGCACAAAGTCACACTGTGATAGCTGTGATCGGTATTCTCTACTCATTTTATCAGTAACTCGGGGTATCTGATAGGTATAAAATAAATGGTAAAAAAAAAAATCTTAAAGAACATTCCCCTCCACACACAAAAAAGATCGGAATTAAACCAACCGAAAATAAAAGCCGTGATTCACCACATCTTGTTTCTGGTACTGGACTTCAAAAAATAGATTCAAAGTTTGCATAAATAAAGGGCCTGACCCTACAAACTTTACCAATAATCCTCATGCAAACAGTACCATTGACTTCAAGATCTTAAATATCTGCATTTGGATGGATTTAGGCATACAGATTAGGCCCAGCGTGTTTAAGGGGAGCGAAATTCAATCTTTAGGGCTTGTGTAACTGAGGTGAGGGAATGGAGAATCAGGCTTTGAGGATATGCCTACACTACCAAAAAATCTCCAAGGCAGCAAGCCTCAGAGCCTGGATTAAGTGACTTGGGCTCACAGTGTTCAATAGCAGCGTACATCTTCCCACTTGGGCTGCAGCCTGAGCTGTGTAACCTGGCTATCAGAGAGGGTCTCAGAGCCCAAGCCCTAGTCCATGCAGTAACATCTACACTGCTATTTTTAGCCCCGGAGCTCAAGCCCCGTGAGCCCACATCAGTTGACCCGGGCTCTGAGACTCGCTGCATTGGTTTCTATTTTTTAATCTAGATGTACTCTGGGTGTCTATCATTCCCTTTCAAATCTGCAATTTTAAAATGAAAACAGCGCCCAACAGAATATTCTCTTTCCACTTTAGCAACATAGATGTACTTCATCTCCATTGACTCAGAGTGGAGCATGGTATTTAACATTTAACTATACAAATCTGATCCTGTTTGTGCCTGCATGTTTTTGTTTGGCAGAAACACGTTCTGTGAACCACTGTTTTCGTTTCAAATTGACACAAGCCAGGTTATCCAGAGCAAGCCTGAACATGCATCCTCAGCTCATCCTGCTACCTGTCTGAGTCAGGGACGGCTCTACCTTTTTTGTCACCCCAAGCTGTGAAGCAAAGAAAAGAAAAAAACCTGGCCGCATTAGTGCTGCGGAAGAAGAAAAAATGGAAAAGCTGCCGCCAAACTGCCACCCCTTCAGATTTGCCACCCCAGGCACCTGCTTCCTTAGCTGGTGCCTAACGCAGGACCTGGTCTGAGTTACACTTTCAAGGGGAGACACATCAGTGTGGCTATTGCATATGCTCACTAATGGGCATAGCTGCTCCCCTTGAATTAGTGAAATGATATTACACAATAACATACGCAGTATGCATGGAGCATTTCTCATGTTCAAACACATAGCAACTCATTTGTACTCACTATGCCTCTGTGAGATTCAAAACCTATTGAAGTTAATAGGAATCTTTCCACTGACTTCAATGAGCTGTGGATTGGGCCCTACCCCATCTCACACTGGGCAGCCGCTACTCACGTGAATAGTTCCAGTGACGTCAATGGAGCTAGATAATGTGAATTAAGTGGTTCACAATCTGACTCTAAGTCTTATCCATGAAGTGACTGACCCAACGTCACAAAGCAAGCGAGTGGCAGATCAGGATACCGATTCCCAGCCCTATGCTCATTCCTATAAACCTACCCACCCACCGTCCCACAAACAGAAGAGACTCTACTTGCCTGCTAAAGTGTCTTTCTAAAAAATAAAATAAAAATACACATACAAGTAGCGGTAACCATCTTCATGTCCAAAATAATTAAAATCATCCAGGACCTAACTCTTCAGTCATTATTCAAACAAACCTTCCCTTAAATCAATGGCAGCTTTGTAAAAAAAGGACTACACAACGTCAGCAGCACCAGCAGCTCCCCATCCCATTACACTTGGAGAGCCCCAGCTGCAGGATTGCTTCCTGCATGGGAGCACTGGGGTGAGGAGGGAAGGGGTTCTCTGCACATCTCACTTGCTAGCATATAAATACTGAGCAGCATGTAATTTGGCCCTAAGTGTTTATTTTTCTCCTGCCATTAGTGCATGTAAATTTTTTTCAGAGCAGGTTTCAAGACAATTGAGTCAGAAAGCCCTAGTCACAGAATACTAGCTATAAAAGGAGCTTGCTGAACACCTCTGCACTCAGGCAACTTCTCCAAATACCTGCTCTGCTTTCTATTGTGCAATCAGCTCCTTGTCTATTCACTGTGCTGTCTTTGCACCCCTGGATTTTGTCGCCAAAGCTGGATCTTGAGATACGCAACCCATTGAAGGCTTTTTGAAAATTCAAACTCACTTCAGGGGCTATTCTCCTTTGAGATGTATGCACATGAATGCAATGATAATACAGCCCCCTGGTGGACAGATTCTGACCACACAACTCCTCTTGAAGTAAGAAGATTGGACACAATCAGTAGGGCCTTAATGGGAATTTTATGTTGCAGGATAGAACCCTTAGTCTACACAGCCTCCCCACTCTGAGATGCTTAGTTAAATCAGACTTCCTCCTTCTCTGCAGTTGTCACTGTATCACTTATTAGCAGATCACTATTCATTTTCACAAAATTCAGGTGGTTTCTGGCAGGTTTTACCCTCTATTGAATGTTGGTATGTCACAGGGGTGGCCACCTCATACATATCCCCTCATCTGGACAGAAGCCACCCTGCCTCCCGACCGTTTTCCCTCTCAATTCCTCAATAACTCCCAAAGAGGCTTTCACAAGTCCAATAACAGCATTTCTTGGAGTCTGGTTTTATTAACACAAAGTTCCAAAATAAGCACAAAAAGATCTTCCATCCCAGGCTTACCCTGGGCACAGCCCCGCCTCCTGGAGGGACTCTCTTCCTCTGTTTTCTAAGTCTCTAGCGAAGACCCAAGGCCTGGCCTGCCTTCTTCGCCTTCTCCCCAGAAGGAAACCAAAACATCCAGCTGGGCCTTTCTTCCCAGCCCCACTTCCTTCCTCAGGGATCGTTGCAGGAGACTGACTGTCAGTCTGTCTCAGTCTCTCTCGTACACTCTGCATGTTCACTCTGCAGTTCCCCTTTGGCTATCCACTGACCCCTGTTCTCTACCCCGATAGAGGCCTGGTTCAATCTGTCATGTGACTAAATTCCTTTTCTGCACTTGGGGAGGCATATCGGCTGCAGGACAGGTGCTCTGAGACCACTATCTCCCTTTAAAAAGGGCTGGTTTCCATATAACATGGTACCATATTTATGCACTTCAGATTTTTTTAAACGTGGCTGAATGGAATTTGTTCTCCATGGCTTTGGGCAGACAATGAATTTCTGTCTTGATCTCCAAAAAAGCTTCTGGAGAGACTCCATTTCACGACTGGGTTTGGATACACACTTTTTCTATTTGCCACAGTATTCATTACTAATTGCTTGGCTATTCCTGAAGTTAGTGATGTTAATAAATACTTAGGACCAAGTTCTCAGCTTGGGTAGATCTGTGTAACCCTATTGACTTCACTGAAATCATGCTGATTTACACCACTGAGGATCTGGCCCATGTCTCAGATTTGATTTTAGCATTTTTTTTGGATTTATCATTGATTGCTGGCATGTGGCACTTAATATATATTCCATGTCAGTGATTAAATCAATGTTCTTTGGTACAATTAGTACCTTTACAAACATCTTCTCGCTTCCATGGTGAAATAGTAAAAACACACTTGATATCTGTAACAGATTTTTTTCACTCATTCTTCCCAAAGGCCATCTTAGAAAGAATATATGCAAATTGGATCCTTCTGAAAGCACAGTATTTCCTTCATGGCTGAAGCAGTGCTAAAATCCATCTGAAGTTGGGTTGCCAATTTTGTTTGGACGCATTCCTGGAGGTTTCGTCACATGACATAATCTTTAATTCCTGGAAACTCCAGGACAATCCTGGAGGATTGGCAACCCTAATGTGATGCCCAACAGATGTACCCATAAGCAAGTCATGTCTGAGCTTTGCCAAGAATCATACATTTCATCAGACTTTTCTATAAGGAGAAAACCAGACAACTGCCCAGTGACTAACATCACAGAGCATAGAACCCCGTCAGTTCACGTTACTGCAGAACACCCATTAAATACTTCTCATACTGCATGCTACTAGTAAAGACCTATTATGATGCAACATGAGCTTATTTTCCCCCCAGAGGTATGGTTTTTTCTGTCCTGTAAAGCCGCTTTCCTTTTTAAACTTTTTTAAATGGTGAGACAGAGCTGAATTTAAATTAATTTGTTGGCTGGTGAGCTTCTGAAGAGATTCAAGGCTCAAACCCTGTATTTCTTTCTTGATTTATTTAACATTCAAACACCTCCTGCTTCTTCAACCATGCACATCAAACTCTGGCACTGCTGCGATGCAACTGCTTTCCCCAGGACTGCAGTAAGCCAAGCATGTGTTAGGTTACCACATGCCTCTGGTGAAACAAAAAATTATGTCTCCGAATGACACTCTAGGGTTGTGTAGCAATACTCTTGATATAATTTCCCTGTCATGTTTGCTTACATGCCCAGATGTTTTCTTCCTATGATTATTACTATCAGTACTGCAACTTCAGCTCAGGTTATAAAGCTCAGGCTGCCTTCTATTTGTTTCATACATCATCAGTAAAAGCAGAGAGCAGACCGCAGCTCATTTCAGCCGCTGGAATATATACACTGCCAGGCAACAACAAAGAAAATAAATTTAGTTTCACGTTTTAACATGATAGGCTGATGCTGTAAGACTGAACAACAGAAAAGAAAAGAACAACAACCCCGAACTCTTGTTTAGACCGTGGAAGGATGAATTAGAGAAGCACAAAGAAATACTCAGTGAGTCATTCTCTTTGCCCAAGCCATATATAATGATTGCAAACCACTGAAGAATAAAGTATCAAAATCTTTTAGTTTAAATCCTATTTTTTATATTCACCCATCAAATTTCCCCTGTGATCCCCAGAAGAAAGAACTGCCAGCTGCTATATATCATTGAAGGAAAAAAAATACTTATTACTTTGAGAAAAAAAAATCTCAGCATACGAGGACCACAATATCTGGCAGAAAAACAAGGTAAAATTGTAAGTAAGAGCTTGTACAATAACTGATCAGAGACACTCGCATACATACATATAATACTGTAAAGCTTGGTAATCCTCACTGCGATAATCCACTTGATAATTCTTTATAAAACAAACACAAAAACAACCATTCTCAGGTCCCTTCTTACAACTTAGCAAAGATTTTATGCAGCATGAAATTTACTAGGAGTAAAAGTTTGTCAGGATGCTGTAAAGAGGTCTTACGTAGCTTTTACAACATGTAGGGCGAGATGAAGAAATATCAGAAATAATCAAAAAGGCATGTCAAAATAAATAAAAAAAATATACTTGGTGATGCACTATCCTTATTGGGCTTATTTGACTACTTGGCTACTGATTCTGCAAGGGGCTGATCACTCTAAAGCACCTGGCAGGATCAGAGTCTACATACTGAGAGTTGCATTGGGATCAAATATATCATTAAGCATTTTTTCACTCTCAAATACCTGCAATGAATGGATATGCAAAGTTAAAATGTTAAGATCCAACTTTTCTTTAAAATGAATGAAGGGTGAACCTCAGTGTTTTGGAGGTCTGGATAAATACCCTAAAGCTTGGATATTTATCTGAATCTCAGGTTTGGAACCCTGGTGAGAACTAGCTTTCATGCAAGATTGTCCAGCAGGTTCTGGTACAAGTATGAATATTTAGCATTTTGATATCTGCCCTCTTCTGACAAACAAATGTTCTGATCCTGCACACAATTAGAGGCTGCAGAATTGGACCCAGAAACTGCTGGAGTGGCGGACACTCAGTATGCTATTTTTGTGAGGTGCTGAGTACCCTCAACTTCTAATGAAGCCAGTGGGAGCTAAGGATGCAGAGTGCTTTGTAAAGGGCACTCAGACCCTTGCAAATTTGGATCATGAGTCAACATGAAGGGCAGACGAACATTTTATGATAAATAAAGTAACCAAAATTTTTATAACCTCAAAAGGAGGTTGAATTTGGTCCAGGTTTTAGGCATATGTCTGGTTGGTTTCAGTTTCACTGATCCAGCTTGTCCAGTCCTATATGAAATTGGTTTCCTTTCTGAAACAATATAACTAATAAAACTGATTGCCACTGCCTCTAAGTTACAAGATACAGCAATGGCCTTTTATGAGCAGAAACCTTCCTTGGTTGCAAATAATTCTGGCCTCCACTGATATATGTACAGACATTTCCCCTTTCCCTTAAAGGAGATGAGGAATAGGAATAGCTGTTGCTATGGAAACGAAGAGCTACGCAGACCAATATGTGACCCAAAGGTGATAGCCATTGAAAGCGAAGTGTGAGCTAACAAAGCGTGCAGTAGTATAATGTAATTATTTTAGACAATACACTCTGTCTAGGAACATAAGAACTGCCAGGCTTGAACCAGGCCTGAGATCCACCTAGTCCTGGACAGTGGCCAGTACCCGATGCTTTAAGAGGAAGATATGAGAACTCCAGTGTAGGCAGACATATTAGATCCCATCTTGGTCTCTAATAGTTAGAGACTGGCTTAAGGCCAAAAGCATGAGGTTTAATATTCCAAAATTGTTGTAAGTATTCACTACAATAAATCTAGATATTCTGGTTACCAATATAAATGTCCAATCCCTTTTTGATTTGCACTAAAGTCTTGGCCTCAACAACTTCCTGGAGCGATGAGTTCCACAATATAATAATGCAATGTGTCAAATAGTATTTAATTTAATAACTTTTGAATTTGTCCCATTTTAATTTTATTCTCTGATCCTTTGTTCTTGCTCCGAGATTGGGAGAACAGAAACTCCCAATCTATCTTCTCTATGCTATTCATTATTTTACATACTTCTATTTCCTCATATTCATCTCCTGCATTCTACAGTTGTTTAAATATAATAAAACACTTTGCCTCTAATTAAGGCTACTACCTATCTGTCTGTTAAGCTTATTAATTCGTTGCTGTTTAAACAGTGGACTGAATAAGCAGTAGCTTCTGGTTTTTAGGCTAAAATACACTTCTGATTTGGAAAATACGTCAGACCTCTCAACTGATCTCAGTGAGGCATGAAAAAAAATCTTTCCCAGAGTTAATTTTCAGCTTACAAGACAATTTTCTGAAGATAAGCCAGGCTCTCACAATTTAAAATCATTTAAATAAAAAGCATCTGTGATAACAGATGCAATGCTCTGTCTGTTATTTATGGGGCATCTCAAAATTGCAACCTTCCCAGCACATTAATACCATCATTGTGCATTTAGAGTAAATTCTTACCTGTCCCCCTTTCGGCTGGTACCGGATGTTGTCGGTCGATCCAATTTTGGACCTGACATTCTTGAGGTCTGGCAGAGGCTGGTTAATAAGTCGTAGTTGCTTAGGTGTGGCTGGAGATTTTGGAGGTGTGCGTATGATGGCGACTTTCTTCTCAGTGGGCACCAATATAGCAGACTTGGGAGTGCCTGGAGTATGAGGGGTTCTGGAATAGCTTGGGGTCCCAGGAGTGCCTGGGGTACGGGAGGAGTAGCTGGGTGGGGTACCAGGAGTGATGGCAGTGGATCCAGGGGTAGTGGGTGTAGAAGTGCCACTCTTTCCTGTCCTGCTGCGAATTGGCTCCGATCCTATATTGAAGACATAACAGTGTTAAAATCACATGGCTAAATCACTCTTTTCTTCATATTGTGTCTCCACAGACTATGACACCTACAATGATAAGTATCCTGAAGCAAAGGCCACCAACTCAATGGACAGATGCACACTGACTTCAGTGGGCTTTTGGATTAGGCATTAATGTAGTCTTATGTAGCGGAGATTTCAAATACATGGCTGCTTTTGGTCATATACCATAGCTAGTAGCTTTGTATCTACAGTAGAATCCAGAGAGTAGATCCTCAGCTTGTATAAACAGTCTTCGTTACATTGACTTCAAAAGAGCAATGATCATTTACTCCACCTAAGGATCTGCCCCCAGGTAATTTCCTTGCTGTATGGATGCACGTCCTTGGCTTCCACTGAGTTTGCTGAGGAGTCCTCTTAGTGCATCAAAGGGATTGATCTAACGGCCAGTGAAGTCAATCGGAATCATTCTATTTATTTCACTGGGGATGGATGAGACCCAAGGTACCGGTGCTCCGGGAGAAAAGGAGAAAGCCTCTTTGTTGAACATGACACATTAAATGGATTAATCACTCTTCACTCTCACCTCCACTGTTCCCAGATTGGGCTCTTTTTTTCCCAAACGTCAATCAGGGTTCTCTCACTGCACTGACTGTGCAGGAGAGAGAATGGGATTTTCCTGCCTCTCTGCAGCCTCTCTTTTTTTCCCCTCAGGCTTCCACCCCTTTTGGCAAACACACTCTGGTATATATCTGCCCCAGTCAGGAGGATGGGCAAGTTGTTCATTTGCTGCTATGCCACTCAGGGGTCACTATGCACTGAGAGGGGCTGCACTTTACCCTTGATATTCAAGCTGGGATTTTCAAAGGATTTTCAGTGGGATTTGGGTATCTAACTCCCTTTACATAACACAAGAACTAAGGGTCACCCAATGAAATTAAAAGGCAGCTGGTTTAAAACTAACATAAAGAAGTACTTCACGCAACGCACAGTCAATCTGTGGAACTTTTTGCTGGAGGATGTTGCGGAGGTCAAACACATAACTAGGTTAAAAAAAGAATTAGTTCATGGAGGATAGGTCCAACAGTGGCAACTAATCAAAATGGTCAGGTATGCAACCCCATGCTCTGGGTATCCCTAAACCTCTGACTGCCAGATGCTGGGACTGGAGGGCTGGGGCTCGATCACTCAAAATTGCCCTGTTCTGTTCATTCCTTCTGAAGCATCCAGCAGCAGCCATTGTCAGATACAGGACACAGGGCTAGATAGACTCTTGGCCTCACCCAATATGGCCATTCTTATGTTCCTAGGCTTCTTTGAAAAAAGTTGTAAGAACGGTTTCTGAAGAGGCAGAGACAGAAGAATTCCTGTGGGACAGGAGAGTACCAAGCCAGGTTCTGAGGCCTGAGCTGAATGCTAGACTGGCATGGGGGGATGCCTGGAGAGAGGAGTGGTTACATTTCCTTGGTTTTAGGGTAACTTGTTTCTCCCTTATGCCCAGCCCCCGGGTACAATACAGACATGGCAGCAACTAGAAGAAGCCTCCTTTCCTGATTGTTGGCCCGCTTGCTGGCTCAGCCTTTTATACTGCTTGCTTTCTTCTCCCTGCTATCCAACTGGCGAGCTAATGACACCATTCGGTTTTCTACAGATACAAGTGCTCCCTTCTAACCTTCCAAACCTCCTCTTAACCACACCCAGTACGACGGGTGCTAAGTGCTGCCCTATTTACAGCTGCAAACAGCACTCTCACATTCTGATAAGAAAACCTTGCTGGTTAACTGCTTTGTCTTTCTTCTGATGAGTCACTCCAATAACTACATACAAGATTTTTAGGCAAAGCTTCTTTCTGGCTTGGCATTAACTAAGCACCAGGAGACCATTAAACCAAACCAACAAATTAACAAATCTTGGTGTTTATTAAATAACCCTTCCATTTTCATGAGATCATCAGAATTATTATTATTTTTAAATTATACTGCTCACACTGAGTTTCTTTTTTCTGTTTGTTTATAAATGGTCTATATTAAATGTGTCACATCACTGGGAAACTCACGTGAAGAGATTTATTTTTATACAAAAGAAGGGCCTCAACTGCAGCCCTAGGTTTGAGCAAGCCAGACTTTGGGAAAGATTGGTCCCACATCTGGACTCAAACCTTTGTCGCTACATTGGGACACAATGGCACCCCATATCTGAACATGGCCAAATTTGGGGTTCAGATCTCTGGTCCCAGAAGTACAACTCAGGCCTACTTCTTAAAAGCAAAGGAAAGGTAAGGATGGATTTAGCAAGTGTGTGAAATATATAGCAAGGGCAAGTGAAGGCACCAGGAGACTTAGGTTTGCAGAGAAACATACGGGTAGTCCGTCGTACTGAAGAGGAGATGGAGCTATTGAGGGAGAAAGTATTCTCATCTCTGTCTCGATCTCCTGATACACCTCTCCGAGTGGGGAGGATGGAAGAAGGTCTTGGTAGAGAGGAACGCTTTTCTGGACTCTTGGTTATTCCATCCTGATAGGAGCAAAAAGGAAAATAATGGCTTTACAGTAAACATAATTATCCAGATTGTGATCTCTCACTAGTTTAACACAAGTGCGATTTCATGGTAGCCTCTGACTCAGACCAGTGCAACTGAGATCAAATGATGCCCAGTTCCTTTACATTTCATGCAGAAAGCTCTGATGATTACCCAGGTCTGATGTGACACTTAACTCCCTCGGGATTTACTGACTTTGGACATCTAGGTTTTAGATTGGCTGCCCCTTAGGGTATGAAATTCCAAAAGTGCTCAGCATTGGCTGAACTCTGCTCTCACTGAAGTGAATGGCAAAACTCTCCCTGACTTCAATGAGAGCTGAGTTTGGTCTATAATGAATCCTTTTGAAAAGCCCACTCTAGATTTTCAATTTGCCTAAGACAATGCTGAACTCATTTTTACAAGCTCCTTAAATGTCTGGTTGCCTATTTCAGGGGAAATTCCCCTTCGTTTATTTCCTAGCTTCCCTGAATAGATCCTGAATATATATGCTGTTTCTCTGATCTGACCAAAATGTCAGATTTTGCTCCCACTGAAGTCAATGTCAAAACCTGATGTGAGTTCAATGGGGCAAAAACGGACCCTGGGAGCTTGATCCAAATCCCAAAGAAGCCAAATCTGGGAGTCTTTCTATCAGTTTCAGTGGACTTTGTCTCTTAGTGAAAGAGGCGTTCTGGTTAGGAAGTCATGAAACAAGAAATCCTGAAAGATCATTTAGTGTAACGGGCTTTCTTATACAAGTGGAAACAAAGATCCAGGGCCCGATCATGAAGTCCCATGGGATTCCACCTGCAGTGGGATTCCAGGATCGGGTCCCCAGAATGTTTCAGACTCTACATTATTAGGTAAAATGAGTGCTGAAATACTGCCTTTTGAAGCTCTAAAAGAGCGTTATATTTTCCCCCAAAATGAGATTTTGGAGAATTTAGGCTGCTGATTAAATTTTCAAAGCAAGGATATTAGCTACTGGAACCTTAGCCTGTTTTCTTCTTTATTGATCTTTTCCATGTTTAGATTAGTGTGTGTCTGCTTCTTTACTTCGCTTAGATCAGTGTACATCTGAGTATGTTCAAGTATTTGTGCACTTGTGAGATGGGTAGCCAAATGCAGCCTGGCATAAGCAGGTGTCTTCCATGGCAATCCCAGGGCCAAATACAAAAATTATCCAAACTGGTGCAAGAAACATAGACTCATAGACTCGTAGGTCAGAAGGGACCAATATGATCATCTAGTCTGACCTCCTGCACAAAGCAGGCCACAGAAACCTAACAGACTCATAGACTCGTAGACCCATATTTGTGGGTTGGTGGGAATATGGCTGCAAGTGGGGCAAAGTGGCTAAGCAGTGTCGTGTTCACCAACTTGGCCTTCAGTGGGTGTGTAAAACAAGTGAAATATACGCACAGGGGGACTGGAAGAGAAAGACATCATTAGGAAAGTGTAAGACAAAGCAGACTTCTCTTCCTGCAGCATCCTTAACACTTGTAGGGCTAAATTTTGCTCCAATGTAACTGGTCTCAGCTTTCACTGCAAGTTGTGCCCTCTTATGCTAGGGATTGCGTTTGGTTCCCACAGAATACTACATGAGTGTAAATTACAAACTTACTGAAAGGCTTGTTGGTTCTGCTGTCCTTAGCCACTTAACATTTATTTTTTGACCAACTTACACCAGGACTAGCTACTCTACTTTTGCAAATAGGCACAACTCCACTGAAGTCAAGGGAACTCTGTCCACGTCACCAAGGGTGGGTCTGGCCCTTATGGTTTTTGTAGCCACGTTGATCCCAGCATATTAGAGAGACAAGGTGGATGAAGCAATATCTTTTATTGGACCAACTTCTGCTGGTGAAAGAGACGAGTTTTTGAGCTTGCACAGAGCTCTTCTTCAGGTCTGGGAAAGGTACTTGGAGTGTCACAGCTAAATATATGGTGGAAAAGATAAGGAGTTAACACATGTTGCAGGAGACCATTCCAGGGCAGTTAACACCTCTACAGTCATAGGACAAAGGAGAGTTAGGGTATAATATATGTCATTTATGATACAGCTGAATTTATCCTGAAGGATCTATAATAATCTCCTTTGTTTCTATACAGGTTGTGTCTCAAGCTCTGTTGCCTGGACCTCAAGTCTCCTGCCACTGGATCTGAGTAACTCTCCAAGTAACTTCACTGAGGCTTTGTCTACACTAGCACTTTTGTTGGTAAAGCTTTTGTCGGTCAAAGGTGTGAGAAAAACACCCCTCCTGACCTACATAACTTTCACCAACAAAAGTGCTGATGCAGATGGCGCTATGTTGACAGGAGAGGCTCTCTTGCTTAATGCCGCTCGTTGGGGGTGGGTTAACTCCCGCCGGTAAAGAGAGGATACATGGGAGACCTTACAATGGCTCAGTTGTGGCAGTACAGCTGTGCTGCTGTAAGGTCCAGTCTACACTATAGACCTATCTCAGTATAACTATGTCATTGAGGGGTGTGAAAAATCCACCCCCCAAGCAATGTAGTGATACCAGCCTAACCCCTGATGTAGACAGCGCTAGGTCTAAGGGAGAGCCTCTCCTGTCGACACAGCTACTGCCTCTTGTCAGAGGCGGATTAACTATGCCAACAGGAGAAGCTCTCCTGTTGGTGTAGGAGCATCTTCACTTAAGTGCTACAGTGGTGCAGCTGTATGTGATGACAAACCCAGGTAACTTCACTGAGACTTACTTAGATTCAGCAGGGAGAGAATAAGATCCATGAAATGACCCTCTCTGAGCTACCTCTCTCTGACTCTGCTCCCTTACCTTAGCATCTGATTTTGAGTATGGAAAGCAGTCTCTTGGGCCCGCCGAGGAGGGCCGTATAAAGTAACTGTCTGTATCGAGAAAAGTAGCTCTTTTAGTAGTTAGTGAGCAAGCTGAGCTGGGTCTTGGAGGAAGCAATGACTTCACTCTAGACTTTGAGGCAGGAATCTTTGACAAAGAGGAAGTCTAGTCATGAGAAAACAAACAGAAGAAACATAACATGAAGCTGAGCAATGAGACGAAAGGAAAACACATGCAAAATGGATAAATGAAAAAATGCCAAGCTATGAATTACACTTCCTTTTTCCAATCAGCATATGTAAAATTCTGAGACACACATGCAAGCAGGTATTGTGAAACGCAGCATTTGGCTCTGAGATAGAATTGACCCTACAGGTACATCCAGACAGCAGCTGAGAAATAATTCCCAGCTCGGGTACACATACACTTGCCAGCTCTGTTCAAGCTAGTGCCTAAAAAATAGCAGTGTGCGCACAGTGGCTCAGGCTAGCTGCCTTACTATGCATCCCAGAGGTGGAGTGGGATTGTCCTCAGGTGGCTAGCCTGAGCTGCTGCCTGAGCTGCCGCCTGAGCTGCCACCTGTGCCACCACATCCACGCTGCTATTTTTAGACACTAGCCACCGCAGAGCTGGTAAATGTATGTCTACCCAAGCTGGGAATCACATCCCAGATGCTGTGCAGACAGACCCTCTGAAGGGCCTCAATACAGTCCTCCTTTTTTGCAGATGCAAGTTTGCCCCCTCTATTAAGTGCAGACACAAAGGCTAGTTCGTAAGCATTTACTATAGGTGGGAATTTGCAGGATCAAAGATGGAGCCTGCTTTTTTAAAACTAAGTCCTGTATATGAAGTCTCTCTCTCTCTGGGACTGTTCCATAGTAAAATGTTAGTAGGAGATTTAGAAAATCATTTAACGGTACTACTCAAAATGGGGAAATGACTTGATACTAACACCTCTTCTACCGTATTAACCCTTAAAATCCAGGGTAATACGCAATATTCTATACTCATTACACTCCATTAGAAAGATGGGCAGATTGTGAGTCCCTCACTGAACATTGGCAAGCAGTGTTGCACCTAGTTCCACTGAAGTCACTAGGACTACTTGGCTTAGTAATGCCTCACCAATTAAGGGGTTTGCAATCTGGATCTATTTTTTTTTCCTTAAAGGGTATAAGGTAAAATGAAAAAGAATAATTGGAAGCTATTATTGTGGCAACGAAGGGCTGATTCTGTAACACTTTACTCACTCAGAGGTGAAATTACTCATGTGAGTAGTCCCAATGGGACTACATATGTTTAAGAACTACTCAGCACGAGCAAGAGCTGCAGAATTGGGCTCTTAACAATGCATAGTAGGACTGAAAAAATCAGCTTCACCAGTAGACACTGTAAGAAATCAGGGTACTGTAAGTTATATCACTTATGAAACACTGTGCCTGAATCTCTTCTCCCTACTCTTGTTTTATACTGGTGTAGCTCCACCGACTACAGTGGAGTTATTCCTAATTTACACCAGTTTAAAAGAGATCAGAATCAGGCACATTAACACTGCTTAAAACAATTTTTAAATTGTAAAATGAAATAAAGGAATTCCTGTACTGCTTGGGAATGCTCAAAATTCTAATGTCTTCTGATGGCAAAAGCTGCCATTCCAGTCCTGCTGCATTATCAGACTGGGCCTCTGTAGAAAGTATTGTTAATTTGGCAGTCTCTGTTGTAGGAGACAAGCTCAGTTCAATTACTGGAGACCCTCTAATACTGTGAGTGTAGTTCTAAAAACACCACTTTTATGGACACATATTATTCATTGTTAAATATTTACTATTTTGCTATCTAAAGTACAGGGAGGCATATAATTGATCAATGGCATGTCTGCATTAAATAGAAAGTAAATAATTTTCATAAAACTGTTTCATCATAGTAGTGTTCACCTAGTTAGACATGCCTCCATTTCTAGGTGCCCAACTTGAGATACTTTGGGCCAGATTTACAAAGGGTATTTAGGTGACTCAAGATGCAGAAAGCCTGTGGAGTTAGGCACCTAACTCACTTAGGCATTTTTGTAAAGCCACTAAACATCTACTCACATCTTTAGGCAGCTAAATGTCTTTGCAAATCTGGCCCCTGTGCCTGATTTTGAGAGGGCTGAAGACCAGCAGTTTGGAGCCAACAATCTAATCTGGTACTTTTATACCCTCCATCACTGTAGTATCTGAGCACCTCAATAAATTTATCCTCACAACACCCTTTGTAGGGAAGATATTACAGCTGGACAAGGAAGGCACAAAGAGGCAGATGCTGCCCCTCTTACTCATACTGAATAGTATCTCACTCCAAGTAGCTGCATTCTATAAAAGCACAGCTTATTTGGATCCTAAACACAGTCAGGATAGGGTATTGCAAAATATCTTCCTGTTTCTAAAAGGCTACGGCAGTTAAGGAGAAAGGATGGTCTTGTGAACCACTCTGGGACTCAGAAGATCTACTCCTCACTCTACTACAAACTTCCTTTGGCACGGTGGCGTGAGGTACTACTTAGCATGAAGAAGGGTGGCAAAATGTGACCCAAAGAGATTAACTGATTTGCACAGGAAATATGTGATGGTGCCCAACCCAGTGCTCTATCTGCAATATCATCTTCCAACCTTTACTGTCCAAAATGGGAAGATATTTTGCAAAATCCTGTCCTCTCTGTGTTTGAGGGCCAAACTGATAGTTCTTTTGCTTTCAAACAAATGCCAATTTAGGGCCATATGCTACCTTCAGTCTCTTTCAGACCTCCTACTGCTGCAAGGGCAGGCTGCTTATGTGGGACTGAGCAGTACGTGGCCCTTAAAATAAGAATGAGCACTTGCAATGGTTAAGAGACTGCTCATGATGAAAAGCGGAAACATCATTTTATACCATAAGCCAGCTAGGGAGGGGGCAGGCAGTCACAATGCATACTTCCTGATATGAATTAGCCAGTGTTCTTAACACACAGCTGGGATGGGGACATGATCCTCCCCAGTAGGGTAGAACTGCTTAGCTTTTCTTGAGCATTGTTCAGAAGTACAACATGTACATTGCAGTCAGGTATTAAGGCTCTGCAAATGGATGGCGAGCTTACTCAGCTGCGATGCTACCTGACACGACAGCTGGAAAGGAGCTGGGGAACTGTTATGAGAAGGCCACTTTGGGAGGGTTGCACAACACAATACACGGTGAAGCAGGAGGGAATGCAACAGTAATAGGGCACAAGTACTTGAAAGGTCAGGATGTGGACTGCCCCAGGGAATTATGAGAAAAGGCAGAAGGTGGAGGGGTGCTCTGGAAGACAATGGACGGTGGACTGAGAAGAAAGACAACAGTGGAAGCAAGAAGAGGATAGATTTCAGCTCTTTGCCCTAAAACAACTGACAGGAAGAATAAAAAAGATACAAAGACAGGAGACGGACCCAGAGAAAGAATGCACGCTGCTTGTTTGTGCCAGTAGTTTTCCAAGGGCATCGAAGGTTTTGGCAACAAGCAGATACTGACTTCTGCTAAGGTGACTATAGACATTTACCTCAGAGGAAAGTGAACCTCGCTGTTGACCCAAACAGGAAGTCAGTATATGCACTGTCACCTACGTTTCTCAATGTTTTGAGAAATATCTACAGATCTCTCAGTTGTAGCTCAAGATGGGCCAAAATTGTAGCACTGGATCAAATACTCATTTGGGGAGAGTTCAGATCTGGATTTGGATCTAAACTGGCACATCACTCATGATGGTCACAAATTACATAAGCTGTTGCCATCATCTTCAACATTACTGATTACAGTATCATCTAATATTATGGGATAAGCACTGACAGTGTGGTTAGCACGTTGCATGGTCCCTGCCCCAAAGGAGCTTATAATCTATTTAGACAAACAAAACAAATCAGGCACAAAACACACTGGGAGATCCAGGGGTACGGTTCAATCTTGGAGGACTTTGTTGTGGTCGTTGTTCAATAAGGGGTAAGTCCCCAGAGTGCTACAGTTGTGAGCTAGCATGTGTGGACTTCTTGGAAAAACAGTTACACAGTGGGGATTTGAAAGAAAATAAGTCGGGTACCTGGAGCGCTGGGATGGGAAGGGTACATGGGCAACATGTGAGAAGGGAGTGACTAAAGGGGAGGTGAGGCAATACTCACGGATGGGCTGGAGGGAGTCAGAGGTGTGGCGTGGATGACAGCAGAGATGTAAGTGGTGGTGTAGGCTGTGCTGAGCCTTGAAGGCGAGGACGGGAAGTTTGACAATTTTGTTTAAACCTAACATTCTAAGGTGGAGAGTGGTCCAGGACATGACCTCAGCTAAGCCAATCAGGAGGCACATTTGCATATGAGATGTCATTGGTTAGCATTTTCCAGAAATCTGTGACTTCTGAGGAGAAAAGCAATAGAAATGTAATGACTCATCACAAGACTCTTTTCAGCCAATCATGAGGCAGGATTTTCTTCTTGTATGTAACAATCCAGCAAGATGACAACAACAGCCAGAAAATCAGATCAGGTAAACCAGTGCAGCTCCAGTGCGCTCCAATGGAGCTATGCTGATTCACACTAGCTGAGGGCCTGGCCCTGGATGCTTCACAATATTAAACTTTATTGTAACTCAGCGGTTGTGTGTCAACAGTGGATCGAGGGACTGTCTTTTGTTGTGTGTTCGTACAGCATCTAGCACAATGAGGTCCTTGTCCATGACCCCAGATGATACAATAATACAAACAATACATAATAATGATTTAAAAAATGATCAAAAACTGTATAATTATCTATAGGGGACAACGACTGTAATAAAAAAAATGAATATGACAAATGAATTCTAATGGGAAGGCACAGTTATTTACTGAAATTAAAAGAAAACCATCCAAGACAGGACAAAACGGAGTTTTTAGACAGATGAATGACAAGAGGATTATTTTACTCACTGAAAGTTTTTCCTTTGCTTGTTTAAATACACCTGGAGCCTGGTTTGTTTCACCACCTGCTGCTGTTAGACCCAAAAAAACAAAAAACAAAAAAACCCCTTGATGGTTAAAAATAATCATTTTGAATTACTGGACAACTTAAGTATAATCAATTGTCTTGTAAGCACCGTGCAAAGCAATGATCTGGTGAATTATTATATGCAGTATATGCAGCTGCCTTAAGAAATAAAAGAATACGTTACCATATTTGTGAGAGTTCCAGTTAATGTATTAATTCTACCCAGCAAATCAGAATTATGTCCTCCTCTTCCTAGTGATCTAGGATTGAGAGCCAAGATTTTTGAGGAGTGATTGTGATTTTGGGAACCCAAAATGAGACACCTTAAAGGGGCCTATTTTTCAGAAAATACTGAACAATAGCCCTCTGAATATCAGGCCCCTTTAAGGAATCTCAAGCAATCTCACTAGCTACCTTTCAAACTCTTGGCCAAGAACCCTACACGAAAAGAAACTGATTCACTGCTGTGTATTCACTCCAATATACACTGCTACAACTCCACTGATGTCAATACAGTCACACTGGTATAAAAGCAGAGTAATGCAGAGGTCAATCAGACCCTGAGACTTTAGTTTAATATCTTATTACTGAAGCACTGGCACCTATCTTCTTTCAGTGTTATCCTGTGCTTCTTGTCTGATGAAACATGATGTGAGTTACATTTGAGGTGAGACTGATATCGTTTGACTTGACCTCCATCCTAGGAGAAAGTCTAGAAGTTGAGGTGCTTTTCAGAAACTTGTGTACTAAGTGTTCACCATGCTGTTATTCAGGAAGCTATGTGTTATGTGAATTCTAACTACTAGTGAAATCCTTTGCAACAGCACAGTAGTGGACTCTGAGTGGGCATAGGAGGAAGGTTGGGTAGTCACAGCTGAGGTCTCTTAGCTATAATCCCGATTTTGTTCCATCTGTCAAACCAACCCCGAAACTTTGTCCAGGGTAGCAAAGATGGGTTTCCCCTTGGCCATGGCAGTTGTCCCACC
The DNA here is from genome assembly GCF_003597395.2 of Chelonoidis abingdonii. Classification (NCBI taxonomy): domain Eukaryota; kingdom Metazoa; phylum Chordata; order Testudines; family Testudinidae; genus Chelonoidis; species Chelonoidis abingdonii. The sequence goes on from NC_133778.1 coordinate 15,032,756, forward strand.
ACATCCCCTTGCCTGGAACAGTCGGGTAGGATGAAATCCTGGTATTCTGCAACCAATCTCCATTGTGAAGAAGGTTGCTTTTCCCACTCAATAATTTTGCCCTCTTAAATAATGTTCTTGTCTTGTTTTTTCTTTGATTTTAAATTGAGGAGTGGAGGGGGGGGGACGAAAGAGACAGAGAGAGGTGGGAGGGGGGAAGAGAACTGACAGTTTAGTTCTGCATTTATAGCTGAACATGCTCAATAAAACCCTCCTGCATTACCTTTTCCCACATCTGTTACTGCTGTTTTTTGGTTTTTAAATGTTTCTCCTTTTTCCTTTGGTATTTAACTCCAACTGCCTGCAGCTATGAAGTAAAGAGCACAGTTTTGTGCTTCTGTGACTGACTTACCTGAAAGCATAACAACTCCTCCATCTGAGCAAAATACCTGGATCATGATGTCACACTGTCCTTTCGTGCTCTGCTACCAGTTTAATCACACAATAAACATATTTAAGACAAGGAAGACAAGCCTAATGCATGTTTGCCCCAGTTCAAAGGCTAAGCAACTGTGCTGGCCAACCTATGACATCCATGATGTGATGTCACAAAGGCAGCAACGTCGTCTAACTTCACCCAATCAAACAACACAATGAAAATTAGGATAAAGTTTAGATGATCAAATAAAGCTGTCTTTTCCTTCTGCCTTCTTTCTCTTTTCATGTTTCAAGGAAGGAGGATCTTTTAATAATCATAATTAGTGAGAATCCCACTCTTGATGAGACTGTGGTTGCCATTAAAATAGTCAGCTTCTGCCCATAGTTACTACACAGTGACATGAGTTATTTTCTGTCCCTTGAGATTATAGGGAAATACTGTGATATCTCATTTACTGTCTCACTGAATGGTAAATGTGGACAAAATTTTGACTTTTTAATGGAGACACCTGTGTCCCACACGGTTGCTCTTTGGACAAGTTTCATTTTTAAAGTACAGAAAAGGCTACCATGGAAGTTTTTGCTGCTTGGAATGTGCTCAGAGTTATACAGAATACACTCTGAGGGCATTTGTGTCTAGGTATCCAATTCAGCTCTCACTGAAACCAAAAAGAAAGCTCACATTGATTTCAATGGGAGTAGACACTGCCTCAAATAAATGGTTTTACATTCATCAAAAAGGAAGAATGGAAAACAGGCTTCTTGGATTACACCGTTCAGCTAGGAAAATATACCTCCCCCTCCAGCTCTCGGATCCTGAAGAGCCTGGGGACAGGTCCAGTCCCTGTGTTGGTTATGTCCATCTGAGAGGCATATTTAATCCTGGATGCCTACACCCCAACGGGCAATTTTATGAAATATCCTTCTATGCCCCCTAACCCTCCGTAGCAGCAATCACTGGAGTGACTGCGCTGATACTGAAAAGGGGAGGAAGAAGAAAATCAGGCTTTTTGTGTGCTACCTTGTGACTTTTCAGCTGTCTTGAGGATATGCCAATGTTAGGTTGTGGGTACTTTCTGTTCATTCAGTGATTTGGTTCATGTTAGTCTGCTTTACAGATGAGCCCAAACCTCAAAGTTCAGTTCCAGACCAAAATTATCCCAAATTTCAGATCCAGGATTTTGGTTCCACACATTACAAAGACCACAAAATTTAATCTGATTCAGAACTCTCTCAAAGTTGGCTGATGTTTTGGACGAGGGGTTTTTATTTTATGTCAACTCTTACTGCTTGAATAAATTTGGAGTTTGTCCTTAAATTATATTTTACACTTTGGCAACCTTTTGGGTTTGTTTTTAATTTGACTGAATTCCTTTATACATTACAATGAGGGATGAGCGTGTCTAAGTGATGGCCAGGCTTCCCTGTGTTTTTCTACTGGCACACCTCTATTCTGACTAGAAAGCTATAGGAAGCAAAAAAATGCAGAGGTTTAGTGGTAGCCCATGGGAGGGAACAACAGCAGTATACATAAGAAAGAGCTGTGGATATTAGTAAGACTGTAAATCTGTAAAGCCAATAATTTATGCCATGAAGTAACATCTCATTGTTTTAGCCTTAAGCCTCTCTCAGTTGCAATCAAATCATGCCAAGTAGTTTAAAAATTCATGCAGGATATGAAACCTGGTCTGCAAAGGTGAAGGACTAAAGCATTAAACCAACCAACACCTAGTCCCTAATCCCACAACACACTTTGGGTTCTTTGAAGAATCTTTGAATTATGGTCTTCTAGTCTCATTAAGCTGTGCTTTGTGAAAGAGCAGAGGAGGTGGAGGGCAGAAGTGGGTTTAAGACACCTTTGCTCTCCCAGTTGTCATTTGGAGCTATTTGAAGCACAATGGAGACTACTCTGTCTTGCTAAACAAAGTAATAAACATCGTTTTTAACTTCTGAGCCAAGAAACATAAAAACATTTCCATTTTAGAATATTATACCCTGAATGTAAACTAGTGGGGCATGGTTCTCTTCTCATTTACTCCGGTGTAAATAAGGAGCAACTGCATTGCAGTACATGGAGGTGTCAAACTGTGTCATGAAAAATCATGTCCCATCTCTTTAAAAAAAAAAAATTAACAGACAAGTCCAATACTTCTCTTTCCACCCTGATCTGACAGTGCCATCAAGAATAATATTGAGAGACTGGAGTGAAAATGTTCTAATTCTGGTCTTCTGAATAATGATATAATCTATTTAGATACCGTGAGAACCACTGGTTGCCTCTCTCTCATCTTCCCCTACCAAACACTAAGATTTTGAAAACCATTTTTGCTTGAAATGCATTCGTCATTTGACCCCAGATTTCTTCTCTCTCAGCATCGTACTCTGCATTCCAGATTCTCCTTGTGGGTTTTGGCTTGAAGTCATAAACATCAGTAACAGATTTGGAAGTGCCAATGCAGATAAGTATAAATGAGCAATATACAAGTCTTCTTATTATGCATGAGAGAAAAATGCAAAATAATGGATATGTATACCATGGTTTAAGCTGTCAACACTTTCCCACCATATAAATTCACCACAAAATAAATAAACAAAACACAAATAATGAAAATAGATATTCCTACAACACCACATTCAAGCACAATGCCAAGATACAATCACGGCACTTGGAAGGCCGAGCAATGACAAGCATACATGATCATGGCCTCTGTCAAACAAATAGAGAAATAAAGAAATACCGAAAAAGAAGAATGATACAAAACACCGAAAAGTAGTAATATTCATGAAGGTTGATATTCTCGGAGGAAAAATAAAAATAAAAAAATAGAGAAGCTGCTATAGCAATGAGATTTAAAAAAAAAAAAAGTGTCTATGTTTGCCAGCCACATTGCATAATTGAACACAGCACAGTCACCTGTCTGCTTCCGTTTAACACAGGAGAGATGAGTTGGTCTAGCATATTTGATAGCAGGTTTTAAAATGATTTTCCTGGAGGGAGAGTGGGCCTGAACTTCAGATTTTTTAGCAAGTTCAGCTTTCTTATACACTGCTATGGACAAGAAAACACAAAAGCACACAATCAGGAAAAACACCCAAACAGTTTTACATGATAACAAATCAACCATTGGCCAAACACACTGCTCTGTTATTCCAGTTTGATGCTTTAGGTTGCACTGGACTGAATTGAGGAATTAATTAGTTTGCATAGGCGAAGGAGTAGTGCATTAACCCCAGAGGTGTTGCCTTGTCTGCCACATGGGCATAAAGCTGGAGTAACAGAGGGGTGAGCCTAGCACCTTGTTTTGACGTAATTGTACAATGTCTGATTAAATAGTATTAGTATTATACAACATTCAACTTCTACAACAGAGCAACCTGCTAGTACTGTACAACAGCAAAAATATGGTAATAGTGAGTGTTAAATGAACCTTTTTTCCTTCTCACTTCATCTCTGGAGAGTGTGCTAGGTTCCTTTTTAGCTATTTTTCTTTCAGGAGTAGAAATCCTGCCTCTCCCAGTTTTAAAAGGTTTCTCTTTTTTATGCTTATCGAGAGATGATCTTCGCAATTCTCTCTCTGCTTTCTCCTCTTTAGGAACAGTCTCTAACTGCTCTGTCATGATGCTCCTATCATCATCTGTAGGGTCAGAGCAAATTATAACAACAAACAGAAAATTAGTAACAAATGTTAACAACACTTTGGTGGAGGGGAAAGAAATTTGAAAATACAGCAGATTGTTTAAAATAAATGGCAGATTATTTTATAACATTTCTGAAATATGCTGAAATTATTATTATGCTTTTTAATCATTATGGTTTGTTGGGAAGCAAAAACATTTTTTTAAAAAAAGGATAATGCACACCTTGAGTATCCGCCCACAGGCTGTCTGTGTCCATAACGGAGTCATCGATAGTTGTTTCATCTTTGTAATCATCATATGTCTCTGTCTTGTAATCGGGTAGCAGGATCTCCTCCTTCTCGGGTGAAGCGGGAGCTTCTAGCGAGCCCTCTTTGGGTTCTGCCTGGATGTCAGCGGGTTCCTCCATCTCCATCTCCACTTCCTCTTCAGGCAGGAAGTCCCTTCTTTCCATTTCTTCCTGCTGTGCAGCAGCAAAGCGCACGTTGTGAGAGGCAGATTCACTCTCATCCACAGTCATCTGCACCACCGTGATAAAGTCATCCTCAATTGTCACAACAGACTCAATAACCCCTTTCAGTTCAGGCATTTTCTCTGGGCCAGCCTCAGTCGGTGCCTCTTCTCCAGCAGGTGCCTCGAACTCTATTTCTTGGTGCACGTCTGACATGAGTTGATGCTTATCATCATCATCTTCTTCTTTATGCTCTTTGCCTTCTACAGACTCAGGAGTTAAATCACACAGTAGCTGCTCCATGGTTTCTGCAGGTCTCACAGCTATGTCTGGAGTTGTCTCTTTAATTTCTTCTTTAGGCTGTGGTATGCTCTCCATTTGGATGTCGGCTGTCTCTTCTTGTACAGAATCCGCTTTTGAAATGGCAAGCTCAATGGAAGGTTCTTCCACTGGCAATTGTGATGTAATCTCTTCTTCTGATACAGGTGGTTTCTGAGGTTCTACTTTGCCGTCATCAGGTTTCAAAGATTCTCCATTTAAGTCTTCTTGGATTTGATCATGTTCTCCGCTAGACTCGTAAGATTCTTCTTTATCTACTGCTTCCTGATGCACCAGATCAGGCTTAGGCACTTTCTCCTTAATTTCAGACTCAGATAGTTTGGTGCTGTCCTTCATTTGACTAGGCTCAGTTCTTGAAAGAACATCTGCCTCCTTTGGTTCTTTGGGCAAAGAGGCCAGGTCCTTTTGCTGCTGCTGAGCTTCTTGGGCTTCAGGCTCTGCTTTTTTTACAGAATCTGTGTCCTGCTTTGAACCAGCTGCAGCAAACTCATTGATCTCAGTATGTAGCTGAGTCTGGTATTCTTGGTCAGCTTTCCTGGCAGCAACATCCATATCGTGTTTTATAGCATCGTAGTCTGGCCTGTGTGGTGTTTCTATCTCAGCTACCTTTGGTATAATGCTAAGAGACTTTTCCTCCTTCTGAATCAGTAAAGAAACAAGATCTTTTTCTTTTGTTACCTCTTTTTCTAATGCTTTGTTATTTGCAGTATCACTCTCTGGCCCGGCTACATGAAGTTTATCAACTGTACCTTCTTCTTTCATTTCTAAAATTGCATCAGGCCTTTTTTTCTCATGTTTTGTATCTTCAAGGGAATGGATTTCTTTGGAATCAACTTGTTCCTCACTTTTTTCTAGCACGGTATCTAGCTTATCAGAGGCTTTTTTCTCCTGCTCAAACTCCCTTCCCAGAACCATTGTGTCACTGGAGATGTTTGGACTCAAGTCTTTTTCACTGCTGAATTCTTCTTTAGACTTTTCAGCTGCTGCCAACTTCACTTCTATCAAAGAGAGGTCAGCTGCCAGTCCTCTTCTCATTTTTTCATCCCTGCCTTCATAAAAGGGGCAGATTTCACCTGTTAAGCTCTCACTGTCCTGGACTGGAGAAGGTAGTGGGACTGTGTACTTATTGAAAACACAGTAGCCTAAGTCTTCTAGCTGACTTTCAGCTTTTAGAGTTATGTGGTTTTCATCAGTCACAGGAGGCAGGGACGCACCACTGTCTTCTACAGCAGCATCGGAAGGAACTGATTTTCTTCGTGCCACCTCTGTATCAGCACTCACAGAAGCTAATCTAGATCTTGTGCCTGCTAGGTCTAACATTTCAGGCAAATCAGGGGCCATTACAGCCCCATTTTTGTAATAATCCTTAGCCAGGAAGGGTGACTCACACAAGGATTCAACCTGAATATTTTCTTCTTCCACTGCTTTTTCCTCCTCAACGTTTTCATCTTCCTCTGTGCTATCTATAGGGAAACAGGGGGCTCTCTCTAATGCTGGGGTGGTTGCTGGCAAGTAATCGTCACCTTCATCCATGCTCCCACTAGTGTTTGTTAGAATATCTGAAGCGAGGGGAGAGAGATCCTGAGCACGGCCAAAGCTGAATCCTAGTGCTATAGAATCTAGACAGGACATTGGCAGGTTAATTGACATACTCCGCTGTTCTATAGCAGATCTTCCCCCAAGTCCTAAGCTCCTGCTTAGAGTCAAATCATCTTTATTTTTACTATGGATCTGTCTCTTATCCCCATACACTTTGGGATCAATAGTGAACATCCTTTCCTGTGGAGAGCTAGGTTCCTCAGACTTGTCTGAAGGAAAACTCTGAGCAAGAGTACTATATCCTATTTCATGAGCAGGGACACTGGATGGTTGATCTGTTTCTGGCTGTAATTTCTCGTCTTCCTTTTTAGATAGTAGAGGATCTGCATTATAAAGTTCATATGCACTTTCTTTAGTGTCACTTAGTTCATAGTAATCACTGCCTTGCTGCTGTATGTCACTTTTCGTTGCTTCCTCTTTCAAAGTAGATGTTTCAAAATACTTTGACATTCCTGACCTATCCTCCTCTACCTGTATTTCATGAGTAGCTGAATCTGAGATATGGAATGTATCCTCCTTAGTATCCTTTTCAATAGTTCTGTCTTGGTGAAGTTCATCAGTTGGGCCCTTTTCACTTGTTAACTCTGGTGCATCAGGAGCTTTTTCTGTTGGTTTAGATAAGTGACCTGTATCTATAGGTTCTTTTGCTTTCTCAGGAACTGATTCATGGCTTAACTTCCCAGTGGGGGTCTCTGTGCTCTGCTGCTCTTCCTTTTTGGCATCTACTACTGTTGAGACTCCAGTTCGATCAGTCTCTTCTTCTGCTTTGAGACCATCAGATGATTTTTTAGCTTCACTAACAACTGCTTTGTCTGGAACAACTATTTTATCTTCCTGCTCTGCATAAAGTTTAGTATCATCTAATACTTTGGAGGGCTGCCAATCCAGGAAGCTGTATTTTTCCTCCTCATCACTCTCGTCCCTTGTCATGTCCTTTTCTTCCCCCCAGGAAGAAACTTTCTGGATGGGTCTTTCTTCTGTAGTTGGTTTGGGGGCATCTGCAGCCATTGCTGAGACTTCTCCTGCCTCTGGCTTTTCTGTTTGGTCTTTGTGGATCTTTTCATCTTTCGAAAGATCTTTGGCAATCTCTTTGTCAGGGAACTCTTGTTTTGTTTTGCAACTGTCTTCAAGTTGTGATTTCTGTGAGACAGTCATTGGAGTTTCTGGAAGAAGTTCACTTCTGGCAGCACTAGACACATCAATTCTAGATTCTGAAGGCAAAAGAGCAAGATTACTCTTCTGGGTTTCTGTAAAGTCATCTTTATATTTCAGGGGTATAGCCTGGTTAGATAGTATCTGGGTATCTGTACTCCTTCCATCTGTTTTACCCTCCTTCAGCAGGTCAGCTGACAAGTCCCTGTGTCCTTGAGATACAAGAGGCTCTGCAGTTGAATCAGCACCTGGGTCTGCAAAACTTACTTCCCCCTTCTTTTGCAGATCTGCATCCAAAGTCTGTCCCAACACAGTTGGATGCATTTTCTCTTCTTTACCCCACGCCTCCTTTTTATCTAGAGTCTCAGTTTTTGCTGGCTGTGGAACTAAGGCATCATGTTTAGATTGCTCACCAGTCTTACTGTCTTTCTCTGACTCACGTTCCTTTGTGTCTAATGGCTCAGCTGTGAAAGGGCCTGTGCCCTCCTGGTCACGGATTTCCATCTTCGAGGCTGTAAGTAAATCTGAAGTAGTTTGGTTGGGTTTTATGACAAATTATTTAAAGTACTTATAGACAGTAATTTAGCTTACAACAATATCTTGGTATGATTAATGGAAGGGAGAGGGGAAAATATGCAACCATGCAGCAAGGCTATTCACTTAGAAATTTGTTTTAAAGTGTTGCACTCTCCTCTCATCTTGATGCACAAACTTTTATATGTGCATTAATGATAATATGAGTTACACATGTAAATCTGTCTCCACTGAAATGAGAAATATACCCTTTTGTTTCATGTGATTTCTTCATACTCATTACTTGTAACAGTAAAATCATAAATATCCTTCAATTAATATTTGACTGCTTTGCTAGACTCTGAAGTCAATACAAATTTTGCTTGGATAAATGTCTGCAAGATTTGGCCAAGTAACAGTATCCTTGTATATGTGCTTGAAATACACAATATATGCATTTACATAATGCTACATCTCTTTTTAAATCACAAGCTTTTGTGTGTCTAGTTTAATCAAGGAAATATTAAAATACATACACAGTACAAGGGCTAAGTGTAGACCGAGGGAGCTCATTGACTAATATTACTGATCTTTTACATTTGCTTTTTAGCAAAATAGCAGAAAGCAGATTATTTTCATGAAACTGACCTCACACAACATGCACGGGATATGGACCTGTTTGTATTTCCAAAGTTGAGAGGCCTAGCTTTCAGAAATGTAGAGCACTAACAGCTCCAAATGAAGTCAGTGGAAACCACGGGTGTTCAGCATCACTTAATAATGAGGCCCTGGATTATTTTAAAATTAATCAAAATGTTACTCTGACACCTGTTACTGCTATATTCTTAGCATAGTTAATATTCTTTGGTAACATTTTAATATATAATTTATAGATGATTTATTAGTAGTTAATAGATTGATCTTCCCCTTGTGCATTATAAGACAAGAATAATGAAATCTATGCCAGAATGTGTTATAACATTGTTTAGTCAGTTTTTCTTTAAAAAAATAAATTATGCATGTTTCCAAAACATGCTGCAACAAATCTTGGGCAAACAAATTTGAATCTCCGTACTCACAGAAGTTCTCCAGTTGAAGCCAATGAAACCGTTTGTGTGAGTATGGTACACAGGTCTGGGACCATTATAATTTTTAGAGCAATTTGAATTAATCTGTTCATCATTATTTAAAATATTTAGATAGGCTATCTTCAGCTTAAAATATTAACCATCCTTCTAAACATTGTAAGTAGCAAATAAAAACATTGACAACTGTTATACTTCTTCCTCCTCTCTATTTTTAAAGTTTTTGTGGTGTTTTGGTGATGGTGGTGATTAGTTGCAACTTATATAATATGCAAAAGCAATGCCCATTAGCTTATTTCACTGTGGCGTCACTGAGACAAATTAGTTACATGCTATCTTTCTTCACCTATAGTACTGTACCTCTGCTGGTAATGCTGATGCACATATCACATGATATTAGCAGACACAATACCAAAGGAATTTCATCTTGGTCAGCTGGGCCAAATAAAATGACTAGGACAGGCTTTTGTGTAAACACAAGCCTCCAACACCCAAACTCTCTTAATTAGGAAGTGTATGGCTCATCATTACCTCTATGTTTGCCTCTGAAACGCCTGATGAGAAATACTGTCAAAAGGACAAACCCTGAAGACTTACTTAATTCTTACTCAAGCAAAACTATTGATTTCAATTTGATCAAAACTATAAAATCTATTGATAGTTTTGCCTAAGTGAGCACCTTAGGATTTTACCCTAAGTGCCCAATTCCACACTTCATTACGAAGACAAAAATCCCATTGGGATCGATGGGAATTGTACCTGAGCAGGGACTTCAGGTTGGGCCATAAACTTGTAATAAGCTAAAATAAATGAAAATTCAAAGTTTTGGCAATGGTCAAGGAAGGAAGGGAAGGCGGGGGGGGGAGCTGATTGCAATGAATGGTGAGGATATGACATAAGAAGCAATAGCCTTACAGAAACAAAACCAGAATGCACTGAAGCATAAATAAATAACAACACTGCACAAAGCAAGCAAAAATATTTCTATAGTTTAAGCCTCTTTATGTCATAGTCTAAGTCAATAAATCTCCTTTTTTTAAAAAAAAGAAAAGCAGATGAATCTCTGCACCAAAAAGGAAAAAAGTATATATATAGATTAGCAATGTGACTGGCAAACACATCTGAGATGGGGAAAAAAAGGCTGATGTGGCAGTATCAGCTTAGCTGCAAAGCACACTGTATCATGGCAAAGTAAAAAAAAAACCAGGAATCAGCTGCAGTGGTGGGAAATCATTTGTTATACAGCATCTATGCAAATTGGGTTACCCGATACATACTCGTCAAGCATAATAACAATAACAATAATAATAATAAACAAGAGGAGGAGGAAATCGAGCAGACTTGAAAAGCACTGGAGAAAGCAGGAGAAGAACTCCATTTGCAGCAAACACATGCAATCTTAAGGAGCACACACCTTCCTCAGCCAAGGAAGGTATATTTGCTTTCAGGGGCACCTCCTTGACAACTGTTATGCTTTTCCCGCTGGGTGCCACACTTAGCACACTGTCTTCATGATACACTTTGGCCTCCGAACCAGAATCCAGCTGGCCCTCTGCCTGCTCTGAAGGTTCAGCAGACCCACTGTCTTTCCCCAGCTCCTTTCCAGGAAGAGCTGCTGGTTTTGCTTCCTCGGCATTTGGACTCTCTACTGTTTCTTCTTCTTGGGGGATGGAAAAGGAGGTGACATCAGCAGACAACACAAAGTACAAAGTTTAGTAGGATTGTTCTTACAGTAACACTTTCAGCTCTATAGGTGGGCTAGATTGCCAACCTCAAGGCCGTGTCAGCTTCCATCCCATTTCAAGTATGTGTGTGTGGGGGGGGGGGGGCGAGTGAGTTTGCCTTAGAACGAAAAAGGATGTATTATTTTCTGGTTGCCAAATTGCGCTTTGCATGGCAACATTTAACAGAGTTGTTTCCCTCCTTGAGAAGCATGTTTAGGTTGTACAATGAGAGCTGAAAGTGTTTTACAGACCTGCCCTTGCAAGGCGGAGATGACTGTAGATCAAACATCCCGAATACTCATTGGAAATGGAGATGGTGCTCAGTGGTAGATGGCTGTGAAAAGTCTGATGTATCCATGTACTCACGAAGTGCACTGAAATTTTTTATAAATGTGCTGTTTTCTCCAGTGCAGAAAGTAACTCCTCTCCCTGACCTTGAGGAAATTGAGCACTAACTGCCTAGTGAGTTAACCTACTACAAGGCACCTAGTTTGGCATGGTGCTAATATAATTATATTAATTTTAAGCATATTTTTGGTTCTTCTTATGCCACAGCAGAACAACATTGAAGAGTGATTAATAAACTGTTCATTATGGGCTGGACTCTGGCACTCATACTCAGGTTGAATAGCACCTTACCCCATGAGTAAGGATACGATTTTGTCACGGAAGTCCCAGATTCTGTGACTTTAACAGATCACTGTAAATTCTGCCTTCAGCTTCAGTCCCCCCGCTCAGGCAGTCAGCCCCCCGCAGCTGCGGGGCAACGGCTGTCAGCCTAGGGTGTTGGGGCTCAGGGCTTCTGTGATTTATTGCTTATTGCTCACATCTTGCCTGTGAATTTTAATGAAAATCCCTGTGCCATAATCTTGACCTTACTCAGGAGCATTCCCAATGATAACAACTGGGATTATTCAGGCTCAGTTCAGATGCTTAGTAGTCCCACTGAAGTCAACAGGAGTACGTGTGTGCCTCAAAGTTAGGCCCATGCTTAAGCCCCTCACTGAGTCAGGTTGGAGTTAGGTGTTAGTGAACCTGAATAACAGTGGTTGTATCTGGCTCTGTTTTATTGATGTTAAACCTCTCTGTAAAGAAGTGATTTTTCTCCTGAGACTGGTTTGGTAAAAAGAACTAAATTTATGCCTTTATAAATCACAAGAAGGAACGTGTTCATTAACCTTTACTGAGAAAACAGTTATCCAAAGTAGAGTATTATTAATTAAACTATAAAAATGAAATTAGTTACGTAATTCATCTCAAATTAACAGAAGCCAGAAGATTTGGAATTTGAACTGTAACTGTGTCTTTCACCAGATCATGGTGCCTAGGTGTTACAGGGATCTTTAAGCATAGGTGGGTTTAATCTAACATAAAAATATAATACACTGGCACAATAAGGGCAAGTTAATGACGGTGTTCAACTACAAAATCTTTATTTCCTTGCTTAAATACTTAACTTTTTTTTGGCTTCATTTTCTTTTGCATTTATATCTCTTTTTAAAATTTTAGATAAAAAATGTAATTCGCTACCCCATTTTTGTGCTGGTGTAACTTCACTGCTATCACGCAAATAAACATGGCTGCAGAACAGGTGGAATAAAGTGAACAATTTGGTCCAAAGAAAGTATAATTAGCTAAATGTTGTAAATAAATGTCAAAATTATAGATCATAATGGATCTTTCAGTATTATTACAGCCCATCATACCAATATTATTTTGAGTATACAGTTAAAAAAGAAACACTACCAAAACAAAAGTTACATGACATATCTTCTCATATGTTTTTACATTGGGGAAAAAACTCTATTCCGCCAAGACCATAGATTTTTGCTTTATTGCTGAGCAAAATTTTACCACTGGGTTACAATCTCCAAAACATGAGGTTTATAGTGGAAACATTTATACCGTCTTAATTATAGCTGCAGAAAAAAAAGATTTTCTACTTGAACGGACAAGCATCTGTATCTTCAGATGTCAATAACTACACACACAAAAGTCAAATACTAGTTCCACCTAAAAATATAATGGAACACTTGATTTTTCTATTAATTTCCCCCCTTTCTAGGAAATAGATTTCCCTATCTGATCCAATACTATTATACTATTCAATACACTCTTCAATATCAAGCTACATTCTCTGATGTGGTAAGCTCATCACTGACATGATCTCATCAGTTCTTCTCATATGTTTTACTGAACAATTACAGATATTCAGGGCTATTCTTCTGTGATTTAAACCTCTGTAGAATGTTGTATTGTAACCATTCTTCAGATCCAGTTTAAGTCTCAGGCTGATTTAGCACAACAGTGTTAAGTGTGACATTGTCTATTTGGTCTTGACTGAGAAGCCAACACTCTTTTCACTATCTGGAGTAGGAACTGACTCCACAAAATTCATTCCACCGTTCTTCAACCATCTTGATAAAATAATATGGCTAATTTTACTCAACAAGGGGCTCAGCCTAATAAGAGATGGGACGCAGAATGATCGCAATAAACTTACTTAAATGTCTGTCTTACATTCCATCTTGTTGATGACCAGACAAACACATTGTCAGCTGGACACATGTGGAATATTGGTAAAGACACATAGGTCAAGCTAATCCCTATGAAGTCAACGGAGATACACTAGGGATTAATCTGGCCTCCTTTGCCCTATCTGGTGAATCAAAGATGATCAGTCATTTTCTACTACTGTCCCAGTGGATGGGTGTTGTTTTTTTCTGTAGCATTAACAACTGGCTTAACTCAGATATCAAATGATCGCCCTACTTTCCACACTTTCCTGGGCAGTGATCCTCTCCCAAAAGGAGAGGGAATAATTTATGCTTTTTTTAATTAGCTGCTTCTTTCACTGCAATAACCAAGGCCATTTTACTACAAATTATAGACTAAATTCAACTCTGGTGGAAGTGGCTGCATCTCTGTTGGCCACCATGGACTTGGGTCCAATTACAGCTGTGCTGCATTTGGCTCTACAGCTGCAGCCTCCCTTCGGGGTGCATGGATTCCAGAGATACTTTACCTCCATGTGGAAAAACAAACAAACCCCAAGGGCTCTCTTCCACAGAAACAAGTTACTTGATGCACAATAATGGAATATCATGGAGCAGGATGGAAAGGAGGAAGAACAAAGAGGCACCATGCCTGGTTCACCTTCATCGCGGCCTAACAAGGCCTCAGCACTCTGCGCTGTAGCACTGGAGAATGTACTAGAATCAGTCCACTCTGAGCTGAACAAAGGGTGCTCATAGCACTCCTCGTCTGAATGGCAGGGGTCCTCAACGGGCACAGACACTGAAATGGAGGGTGCTAGCTGTTTACACCTCTCCCCACTGGCGGCAGACCTATAGCATGGGCAGCTGTGTAGAGGTCCCACCTTTTCCTCATCCCCTTCATCTACAAACAGACACACACAGGAAGAAACTGCAGGGAGAACTGGACAAAGATAAGACAAGACAGGATGGACACATGCACAGACACATCAAGCTGCTATGTCAGTGGTTTTTAACCTTTTTTCATTTGCAGACCCTTAAAAAAATTGAATGGAGGTGTGGACCCCTTTAGAAATCTTAGACATTGTCTGCAGGCCCCCCAGCAGTCCATGGACCACAGGTTGAAAACCACTGTACTATGTCATACAATGGAGTGGATGAAACCAGCCATGCTAAGCAATGGAAGACGTGAGGTTTACATTCATTTAAGGTATCATTTATATATTTATTTCCTGTCTTTCTTAGCACCTATAATAACAGTACCCAAGCGTCAAACACATCAATGAATTCAAAATCACTCTAAGTTATAGAAGGGCTATATGCTGCACTCAATCCAAAACTGACAACTCGTATTGAAGCCAAAGGAGGTTACAAACATAGATAGAGGGTAGAAGGTAGCCCTGGTGCATCCCAGGACCGAGCTGAATAATCCCTTCAGAAACAGCTGGACCATTTGAAAGTACAAAATCTAAAAAGCTACTTGCATTTAAAGAAATCCATTTACTGTACTTTGGTAGACGCTGTTTTTGTTTTTTCAACCTCTGTAACTTCTTTCAGCTACACATCAGTGAATGACAATTTAACCTAAAGAAAGATAGTTGTTTTAAGCTGGTGGCTATCCTTTCTGTGGTAAAATCCTCCCACGTACAGCTGCCTTTCGGTAGTTTCTTTTAGTGTCCATTCCTGCCCTATATATTGCTTTGCCATGTTTATGTAGTCTACCTAGCTCTCTGCTGGGAGTTTTCCAATGCACTGTAATGAAGGCTTTATTCATCTCCCACTGAAAAGTTAGAGTGTATCATCTCAGGTTAGCTCAGCTACTGATAGCAAGAGGAGGATTCGTGCAGTTTCTAATAACACAGGTTAATAAAATAACACAGCTGCAATAAAAAATAGCCAACTATCCAACCTATTAAATGGAACAGGAGTGATCTGAGATTTCACACCGTTTGTGGTGCACACTGAACCTGAGTGAACTCATGAAGAACTAAAATGTTAATCTTCTGACTACTAGAAATTAAGTCTCAGGTTGACCATCCTCTGAGTGTGATAGCTAGTGACTTGTTGACCACTTTATTCATAGGATATACTCTTCAGTCACTATCTGTAAGTGTAGATTACCTGTTGAGTTTTCTGCCAGCATGAAAGTTGCAAAATAATTTCTTTTTCTTCTCCTTCTTTGATATAGGGTCCTGAACCCTACCCAACCTCAATAACAAAGAAGTTAATCAAGCCAGTTAAAGTTTCCAGATCTGTGTACCAGAGCATCCCACTGTAGAAAGCAACACCATCGTGGCTGCAGAGTGCTAGTTCTAGCAATGAAACCTAACCTAGGTGAACACCTGAAGTAAGAAAAGAAAATCTGACAGAGGAATGTGCATGAGTCATGACCCACCCCCAGATATCTGTCTCACTTATTATTCCATTTTAGGCTGTAGCATATTAATTTACCAGTCGCTGTAATCATGAACAAGCTGTATTCTTCCATTTACGGTATATCACTCCCTTTATATGGAGATGAGTAAGTGGGTACAGAAAAGTTAGATATAAAAGCCAGGCTGTGCGGCTTTCACTTACATTGGTGAACAGTTAGGCACACCACTAGCCTCATTGACTTTGGTGTGTCTGCTCACATAAGGGAGGTCTCAGCAACATGAGGAAGGGTTGCATAAACCTTCCCCCATTTGGCAACAAGCTACTAATCTCATAGGACGTGCACTTAAAAAATCATGGACTGACCAAGGTATCCCAGCTAAGCCATGAGAATAAAAATTGCCTCCTGACTCAATTTGCTAGTGAATGCTACCGAACAGCAGATGCTTTCCTTGATGGGCTTTGGAGATAGTACATGCAACTGCTGAGGGAATTCTGGGCCACTGCACACATGCAGAATTCATGCCTCCTGCAGATTTATTGGCTTCCCCCACAGAAAAATGACTGCCGGGAAAGCAAAGGGAAGCCGCAAAAGTGGTCAAGCATCCCTCCCCAGCAGTGCAGCATGTCGTTTCAGGCACCCCGAGCAGCCGGTGGAGAGGAAATCACCATGGGGCAGTGAGGGACAGGGCTAGGGACTCCCTGGCTGGTGACTCCTACCCTGTGCCAGGCTCAGCTGCTCCTTCCAGTTGGGCTGGAGGTGGGGGAAGACAGGACTTCCTCTTTCCCTGCAGGTCAGACTCACCCCCAGAAACCTATGCTGGCTGCAGGAAGCTCCGCAGCCCCCCCCATCACTCCTCAGTAGGGGGGAGTCACTGTACAGGGAGCTGCTACTCCATTCGCCAAACCCCCATGCACCCTGAGCCCTCATACCCAGATCCTCCATTGAGCCTCAATCCCCCGCACTCAAAACCCCCACAAAGCCTCCCATACCTGAACCCCCACCCTGCTGAGCCCCACCCCTGCATCCAGAGCTCCCCTGCAACCAGACCCCCCTGCTGAGCCCAACCCCTGTGAACCTGGACCCTCACCCCACTGAGCCCCAACCATCTGGACCTGGACTCCCACCCACCCCACCAAGCCCCACTCCCCCAGCACCCAGACCTTCCTACTGAGCCCCGCTCTGAGCTCCATCCCCCATATGCAGATCCCCCCTGCTGAGCCCCAACTACTTTCACCTGGACTCCCTGCAGTGTCCCATTTTTACTTAGAACTCCCCCAACAAGCCCCTGTGCATCCAGAACCCCCCCGCACCCGGACTCCCCACTGAGCTGCCCACACTCAGATTGCCCCACACAGAACCTTCTCAACCCCTACCTGGATCCCCCCACACTAAGCCCCTCCACACTTGGATCCTGCCTTGCTGAGCTTTCCTACCCACACCTGGTGCACCTGGCATAGGGGGAGCGGCCAGGCCCTCCCGTGTTTCTGGGGCAGACCAGGGTCAGGCACAGCCTCACCATATTCTGGGTGGAGGCTGCAGGGTGATCTCCCACCTCTGTGCAGACAGTGGTCCGTGTTGCCTTCTGCCATGCTGGAGCCTCCACATTTAATTATTGACAAATAAAACCTGCAGAATTTTGCAGAATTTTAAAATATTGTTCACAGAATTTTTAATTTTTTGGTGCAGAATTCCCTCTGGAGTAACGACATGCACAATCAGCACTACCCCCTACTTGCAGGATGGGACACATCAGGCTAAGTAGACCCAGATGAGGAATGAAGTGGGATTCCAGGGTTTTTTTTTAGTCTCAGTTTGGATGTGCTTCTTTGTCTATGTATGCAGAGCTTTGAGATGCTAGTTAGCAGCTTGTCTGGCACGAATTAAGTAATTATATTTCTCTTGTCTGCATGAGTTTTTAGTTGTTCCAGACTCTTTTACAATGGCAGTTTTCCCAACCTGGTACTCAGCTTGGAACACATGTTGCTCTCAGCTACATCTGTGCAAGCAGTTGTAGTCAGAATGACTGCATTCATGTAACCAAGATAAAAATTTAGCCCATCAACTTTAAAATACACATAATAAAGCTGTCTTCCACAAATGGCCACATATAGCTTTATTAAGGCATATTAACATATTCCTTGTCTCATAGACTTTTAGGCCAAAGGGGTCCATCATGATTATCTAGTCTGACCTCCTGCACCCATCCATTCCTGTAATAGACCCATAACCTCTGGCTGAGTTACTGATGTCCTCAAATCTTGATTTAAAGCTTTTAAGTTACAAAGAATTTACCATTTATTCTAGTTCAAACCAGCAAGCGACACATCCTGCAGAGAAAGGTGAAAAACCCCTGTGGTCTCTGACAGTCTCACCTAGGGGAAAATTTCTTCCTAACCCCAAATATTAGTTAGACCCTGATCATGGGGCAAGACTCACCAGCCAGACCCTGAGAAAGAATTCTCTGTAATAACGCCAAGCTCTCCCAATCTAGTGTCCAGTCTCTGGACATTGGAGATATTTCCTAATAGCAGACACAAATGGGCCATATGCCATTGTAGGCAACCTCATCATACCATTCCCTCCATAAACTTATCAAGCTCAGTCTTGAAACAAGTTAGGTTTTTTGCTCCTGCTGTTCTCCTTTGGAGCCTGTTCTAGAATTTCACTGCTCCGATGGTTAAAAACCTTTGTCTGCCTAATATCAAGTCTAAACTTGTTGATGGTCAGTTTATAGCCATTTGCTAATTAAATAACTCCTCTCCCTCCCTAGGGTTTGCCCCTCAGTGTATTTATAGAGAACAATCAGCCTCAGCCTTCATTTTGTTAGGCTAAACAAGCCAAGCTCCTTAATTCTCCTCTGATAAGGTAGGTTCTCCAGTCCTCTAATCATCCTAGTAGCCCTTCTCTACATCTGTTCCAGTTTGAATTCATCTTTCTTAAACATGGGAGACCAGACTTGCACACAGCATTCTGGAGGCTGTCTAACCAGTGCCTTGTAAAATAGTAATGACACTTTCCTGTCTCTAAGGTAAACACTCTCCTGATGCATTTTAGGATGGCATTAATCTTTTTCATGGCTGCATCCATTTGGGGATTCATAGTCATCTTGTGATCAACCAATACACCTGGGTCTTTCTCCTCCTCTGTGACTTCCAGCTGGTAAATTCCCAGATTACAGTAAAATTTTTATTGTTAGTCCCTAAATGCCTGATCTTGCATTTGGCCCTAGTAAATTCCATCCTACCTCTGTTACTCCATTTTTCAAGGTCATTCAAATCTCACTTATTCATCAAATGGTTGACTTATCACACAGCATTTCAGAGGTAATCTAATTCAAAGACTATAGTCAATAAAGAACAAAGAGAACCTGTTTTGTCATTAATTGCACCTCTCCGGTGCCTCTTAAAGCAAATATTCTGTAATGGGGAGGTTACACTTGCTGATTTATGAAATGCATATTGCTCATCAAACTATCACATGCCATCAAAAGCATGTGACTTGGAGCTGCAGCTATTACCTCAGTGTATGATATGCAACTACAACTGCATAAGGGGAACATTGGGGGAGAAATATCATTGCATATTATGGTGTGGACAAAGAGAAACCTCTGAAGATAATGCCAGGCTAATGTTCTGGTGTTTTTTAGAGGGGGCTGATATATTTTCTTCTTACTAAAAAGATAAAAAGATACTTTGTGTGTGCATATGTACATATATGCACGCATACATATACACACACATTTTTAAAACAGGAAATTATTATTAATTATTATTATTATTATTATGACCTAGTTATTCCATATATCTGTGGGGGGATTATTAGTAGCATAATAATAAAATGTGGTGATTTCCATTTATAATTGCTCACAGCTCTTTCCTGGCAAGTACTAGGCAGTTTTAAATAAATCTTCTTCCGGCTTAGGATCCTAGTCAGTCATTTGGCATAAGATCCTTAACTCATCTGTAGATTTCAATCTGGCTAATAACGGTGACCTGTATTTAAAATTCTTGAATATTTTTGCAGATACGTGTATGAATAGAATAGAAAAAAAACCTATATGTAAGAACTTATGTCATGCCACCTGCACTTTATTTAGAATCATAGGCTCTAATTCTCCAGATACTTACTTACCTGCAAGTATCAGAGGGGTAGCCATGTTAGTTTGAATCTGTAAAAGCAGCAGAGAATCCTGCGGCACCTTATAGACTAACAGATGTTTTGGATCATGAGCTTTCGTGGGTGAATACCCACTTCGCCAGATGACATTCATCTGACGAAGTGGGTATTCACCGACGAAAGCTCATGATCCAAAACGTCTGTTAGTCTATAAGGTGCCACAGGATTCTCTGCTGCTTTTACTTACCTGCTTAAGCACTGGCAGGATTGGGGATTTAGATTCTGAGCAAGGTCTCCAATGTCTTTCCTTATCTCCATAAACTTATATTTTGCGGCCATCTATATTAATTTTCCAAGCACCTATTTTTGAAATGTAAAATGCCTAACTTGGTGCAGTTGAAGAATCTCTTCTAGTGAACATTTTAGGCACTAAACAATGCATTCAAATGCAGGATTCCTTTTACAGTACACCATGAGAACTCAACTTCTGTTATTTTCAGTGAGGTCCTTTTTGCTTTCTGCAGCAAAGTAGTAGCAACTGACTTGTGACAGAACGAAATTTATTCCTTCCTGCTGCAGGAAGAGTGCAGCATGTGGACCCATTTATGCTTATTCACTCACAATGGGAGGACAAACTATTCATTGATCATAATACCGTTAGTTCCAATCTGCAGTATTTTGCATCTGATAGGAAGATTATCCAGGGTTAAGATTCTGTGGCATACTGTATTATATAACTGTCCACAATATAATGTCTGGTTATTTGCATCCTGTGGAGTCTCTGTTGAGATCACTATATCTGTCCGTCCGTCTGTCTGTCTCTATCCCACAGAGTTTGCTTTAAATGGACTGTTTTAACATATATTCTTTCATCAGGGCAAATAGGTTACCAGAGAGTTACAAATCAATAGTAGGGTAAAATATTTAGGATTATTTTGCTGCAGATTCTTCTAAATTTATTTCCTACTAATAAATTACTCTGAATATGCCAAATGCTGTAAGACTCTGCAAGTATCTATGACTTAACCTACTGGCAGGTTACATTCAGGTGGGCCAAATTCACTTCTGCTGTAAATGTATTGAGTAACACCCAGGATGAATATGGTGCAAGATGCCTATCTGACTCTAAAGGCTGCTCTTTTTGAACCTGCTCACCACCTTGAAGAAAAAATCTGAACTATCTTCAGGAAAAGCAACTTTCCAAAGAAACATTGCTTCAAACAATCAGAACATCAGCTGTGATGGTGGGCAGTGCTACTTGCTTGGAAAACTACTCTCTGAAGTGGTGATGTTAACGTGCCACGGTAACTTCAAAAGATGATATACAGATAGCACAATAAGTAAAAGGAGCTCAAATCTATGCTGCCAGTATGATGGGAGCTAATGATGATTCTAGGTTTCTGTAGTATTCAAATGATATAAAGAAGAAATATGTTTGATGTCTTTACAAAGGTTTATTTGCATGATGGAAAGGGATGCTGCTAATGAACACAATATGTGATGTGTGTATTAATTTGACTGCTAAGCCAGTTAATTCACTCTGTATTTCCAGTTCGTTTTATTACATTGATTAAAGTCTCAGTTCAAGAAAGCATCATTATTCAGGAATGCAGCTAAGCACATGCTTAAGTATAGATTTAAGTGAATGCTTAGATGCTTTTCTGAATCGGGGCCTGCTTGGGTATAACAAAAAACTCATAGGTTATTATGCAAGGTAATCAGAATTTCACTGCTGTAACAATTGATCATGTTCAAACCAGCAAACTTGATAGAGGGCACAGAGCAAAATAGAGGAAACGTCAAATTACAAGAGATTTGCATCTATATTTCAGTAATATTTGTTGAAGTATTTTTCAGTGACAAATACAATCAGTAAAATATTCAGATAATGTTTTGCTATTACTTTCTCCTGAATCACAAGATAGATTCTGAGAAGGTGGAAAAGAGACTACATTCTAGTGCTAAGAAACAGACAGAGGGAAGTGACTGAAATGGCTAAAACTGAGTATGTTAGTTATGTGATTTTAGATTACAGGTTGGGATGTTAGGGACCCAACTCATATTGGGTTTCGATGGAAGATGATTGCCTAACTTTGACAATACCAGCCATAAGTCTTTACGGCAGAGGTTCTCAAACAATGATTCATGTATTACAGGTGGTACACAGAGCACTTCCTGGTAGCCCAAAGAAAGCTGGCTGGTCACATGGCAATGGCTCCTCCTCCTTGTACTTAACAGCTAAAATGCTTGAAAAGGCATCAAAAATACATTAAAGGGTGAGTTTGTCAAAACCGCTCAGCATGAGTCTGACTTCACTGTCACTGAAGTCACTGGTAAAATTCTCAGGGAAGCAGTTAGGTCAATGCTGAGCACTGCTGAAAATCCCCTTACCAAACACTTTCCTAAGATTATTTTTCTATGTAAGCAATCGCTGTTGTTACCATACAGGGATGTCACATCATCATGAATGGGAAGGGAAATGGCCTGCCTGACCACGGATTAGTGTGGGTGGGAATGGTCCAGGTGACAATCTGTCTCTTAAGCGTAAAGAAGACAGAGAACACCTACTTTATAGGTTGTTAACCGGTTATAGGCAAGAAAATACAGGCCCTGCTTAGTCTGTCTGAAATATTAATGGAACTGGAGGAGAGTAATGGTCCTGGCTCATATGTATTATTTTGTTGCTACCATTTTATTAAGATCATGTCTTATATTGTTGGCTTTGTTTTTTAATTTTTGTTTTTTGGTAGATCTGTATTGTTTATTCATAACAGCTTTATGACAATTTCTTAAGAAGGGAAATAATATCTTTAAATGTTAATATGATTTATTCGCCTCCTTCTTTATTTCTATTAGAAAAATGTCATCTTTATTATTTTTGTCCCTTCTAAACATGCTCAGACAAAAAGATAATGTATTTTAAAGTCTATGATACAATTTTTTTACACAAAGGCTAATTCAGTTTTAGCTTCTGGGTATCTTTTGAAAATACCTTTTAGAAAGTCATTGTTAACTGGAAATAATCTCTGTTTACAGCACTTGGTTCCTTTCAATTTGTAAAATATACTTATTTGGTTTAAAAAAAGCTTATCCCAAAATACATACTTTAAAATGTAAGAAAAAGTCTATCAGAGGCATTTAGATTCATTTTTTACACAGGATAATGGAATTAGGGGACAATCTTACAAAGATCTGAGCACAGAAACTGCCATGTTGGGAATACAAAGCAGCAGGAGCAGTGTTTGTCCAGATCCATTTGATAAAATGATAAGACAGCACTTGGGAAAATTTCAACTCTTGGAAAAAAAATCACATTATAATATTTGCAATCATCAAAATAATTTCAATAAAAGCAAATTAGTTATCTTACCTCCAGCAGCACTGCAAAGAGACCTGCTCATCTGAACGTTTGTCTGTGGCTGAATGAAAGAATCAAACCTACATTCACTGACTCTTTTCTCTCCTGAAATGTATTTGACCCAGAAATCTCTCTCCCTTCCTCTTTTCTCTTTCCTCCTTCTTCTTCTTTTTTTTAAACTTGTGTTTGCTGCATGGCTGGCCACATCCACCTTTGTCATGTCTACAACACAGTGATTTCCACCCTGGTATGACTGAAGGAAATCTCCTTTGGTTTCAAAGCAATGCAAGGCACTGACAACAGCACTGGTAAAACATTCAAGAGAAAAACAACAAAAACGAAAAGGAAAGCTAAGGTATATATACAGAACTTTTTGTTCAACAACTTCAGAACTGGATTAAATTCTGTAAATACCACTGCATTACACAGAGCAGACAGATGGACAGATACAAAAAGGTACACACAGACAACCGAGTAGCATATGGGGCTGAGGGTTTAAACAGGTATTGTATACACGGGGTCAAATCTTGCAGTCTTTACTCATGCAAAGTTCCCACTAAAGTCAAGTGGAAGTTTTCCTGACTAACTGCTGCCAGATTTGGCTTATTAGCACTTAACCTTATCAGGCAATCCTGACTCCAAGCAACAAAAATTCAATATAGCTTCCAGCTATAAGGCCTTGATCAAGTGAATAAGGAATTTGCTGAATCAAGGCCTAATTCACTGAAAGAAGCACAAGACAATGTTAACTAGAGGTGTTTGAAACTTTTCAAATTTCAATGAAAACCTAGACAAAATTTTTGGTGACAATTTTTACTGACATTTCCTTTGTTTTTTCAACTAACTCTAATATGAACTATCCCCCCAAGAGCCAATCATAAAAGAGAAGCTTACAGCACTTTGGACCTCTTTGGCCATCAGTGACTGAGGAACTACAGTACAGGAGCTCTGACAATGTTTCCCTGTATTTGCAGGAGGTTATAAACAAGTCCAATGAAGTTTTCTCTCAAACTGAAAGTTAGTAGAAAAGTTTATCACAGAAACATTTTTTTAAAATCCAACCTTTAAAGCAAACAACATGAACGCTGTAAAAACTATCATACTTAACAAGTATATAATACATTATATCTTCCAACCACTCTACAATCATTGACTCTAACGTCCTTACAACACCTCTGTGACGTAGGAAAGGAAGCATTATTATCTCATTTTTACATATGAGGAAAGAGAAACACAAAGAAGTTAAGTAGCTTTTTGAGTCATTTGCAGAGCTAGGAACTGCTCAGTCTTTTAGGCCAAAGAGATGGCTACTGTTCTGTCACTTCTTTGCATTGATACAACTAACAAAATGTCTTCCATTTAAAAGACATTTGGCAAGTGATTAACCTATAACATTGTCAGTTAATCAATTTTGCTACTGTATAAAACCCGCAAAGTAATAAGCAATAATACGGTTAGTGAAAACAGTGTGCAAAGCCAATGCCAAACCCAAGGTAAAGGAGGGATCTTAAAATTGGTCTCAAGCAGATCAACAACCTCTTTTCATTCTGTTACCAAAAATCAAAAAGCACACCCCCGAACAGTAAGATAATCAAATAAATCAACACAAAAAGAGCAGTGAAATAATCAAAATGCCCCTAGCTATCCTAAAAATCTTTGCCAGTGTAGTATGGTTTCCTTTTTTTTTCCTGAATGGTTTTATTTGATTACCATTACCTTTGAGTAGACATTGTAATATTTGCTCAACAACAGGAATGTGAATGTTACGATAATAATGACAACGAAATCAAAGTTTGCATATTGGTTACTGCACATGCCAGGTAAGTATTTTCAGTACAAAGTACCCAAGGATGTGACATTTGTCAATGTATACAGGAGATGGACTGATCCAAAACGCAGGGAGATCAGGTATAAAAAAAGTGTCTCATTGCAGAATGTCATGGTAAACTGAGAGCTAGCACATACTGGGACATCACATAAAAAATACACATTTCCAACACTAGTGCAGGATAAATCACACACAGTACGTACTCAACAGACGGTAATATCTTATTTCTATGACACATTAATTTTCAAGATATTTATTTTTAAAAAACAAGAAGGAAGGTGACATATGAAAACTATATTCATACTATAATGATAATGTCAAATGTCTGATTTAGCTCACAAAGACAAGGGAATTCAAAGGGCCGAATTTTTCTCTCAGATCCATATGTTAACGGGAGAGTCAGACAACCAGATCCTGATTCAACAGTCTGCCTCTATTCATCAAAACACATAACCACAGGCTTAATGTTAGGCAAGTGACTTCAATGGGGTTTAGCCACATGCTTAAAGTTAAGCACATGATTACATGCTTTCTGAATTGTGGCTTCAGAGACAGAAGAATATGGACATTATTGGGTTACTACTGTTTGGATCAGAGAGTATAATTTGCTTTAAAAGTAGAATTTCACTTTGGCACCCTTATACAGAATCCCCATATACACCAAGGCACAGAAATGTGAATTAAATCTGGAAAGCAGAAGGAGTAATCAAACTCTAAATCTCCTTGCTTGCATGGACTTGGATTGTGAAACAACATTAATGCTGGTTAATTTCCAACTAAACGCATCTTAACAGATTGTAGTAATCAATCTTTAACACCAGGTTCTAGACTCACACCTGGGAAGTCTCACTATTTAGACATCTTGGCTTGTAATATCTATTAGTGATTATTTTTCACATATATATATGTCTGTGTATTTATTTTTGCTTACTTCCAATTATCCCTGTGTCTATGTATATATCTCATTTGTGTGTTACGGTCACTTTGCAGAGGGCACCTTATTGCAGGAGAATGCTTACTCTTTAAGCTGAAGCTGGCAGGAAGTATTTCCATTTACTATTTCCTCCACCTCTTCATTTGAGAGTTTGTTTCCTTCCTCGATAGATATACTCTGAAATGTCCAGTGGACCCTTACCTTCTGCCAGTATTCCAGTCTGTTCTGAGGCTGGTGATGGAGGCGGGGAAGGAGGCAGATTAGCTGATTCTTCAACTGTTAGAGATTGAACAATGCAAATGAGAAAATGAGATACAGCAATTAATTCCTGTGAAACCATTAGATGCTGAGTACAAGCTGCAATTCTGGCCTGTTCGGAGAATACCTCAATGGAGGTTGTGCCTAATGGATTTTCAGATATAGTTCCTTTTTCAATGTATTATTTTAAACCTATAATGAAAGGAAAACATTTCCTTTCAAGTGCCCTGCCTTATGTTCAAGAGTCTGGTCCCAGGGTACAGCAAAATAAAATAAAATAAAATAAAGAAGTATCAGTCCTTTGTGTTTGTGTCCCATCTGTTAGCCAGATCAATACTATTGTTCATTCATGATTTTGAGAAAGCTTCATTCACAAACGTATGATGGCAACATATTTAAATCAGTGAGATTTTAAAGATTCAGTTCGATCATCTGGAAAAGGGATAAATAGGCACCCAATCCCAAGCTTAGTTTACCTTTGGGTAGCTAGACAAATAGCACTTTGTTGGGTTCTTACATTATTACAACCTGGATATTTTTTTTCATTTCTGCTGGGTTCAGGGCTAGCTACATAATATATGCAAATGTTCCTTGTCAAAGTATGAAAGGTACCAGCTGGAAGCATCATCAAGGAAGGAAAACAAGTCAATGGGGAACTTCTGTCAGCCATCTGATCATGGTATTTCAACAGAGGAAGGTGCTGTATTGAAGCCTAATCTTTTAAGGTTTTAGATTAATTCCCAATTAAGGGTCTTATCTTGTTCCCACTGAAGTCAGAGGAAGTTTTGTCAATGGTTTCAGTAGCAGCAAGATTAAGCCCTAAACAAGGTATCTCTTAAGTATACTCAGATTCTTCATCTGATTTCACAGAAATAGTTTTGAGTATTTCTTCAGAGTTAGTACTGGGATCTATCAGGTTTTTAAACTTTATGCCACAGTATTTCCTGGGCTGCAAATGATTCCAGCAAGCAATGAGGTCTCAATTTATGATTTAGGGCATGATCCTCAGACCAATGAAATCAATGGAAAGACTTTCATTGACTTCAGTGGATATTGGACCAGGCCCAGTGCCTTGAATACTTCCTCTCCAGACCGGCTTTTTGATCCAAACGCAGATCATACAACCATATTTAAATAACTCACAGATGACTTTCGTACCTACAGATGCTGTAACAGAAATCATTGCAAACACATATGTTGTTTCTCAGAGTATGTTGAAGAATGTCTCAACACCCAGGATGTGTAATTAGTTCTGCCCTCACTTAGGCCCAACTCAGCGAAGGAGTTAAGTGTGTGCTTAAATTCCATAGATCTTGATAGGACTTAAGGAAATGCTTGAAGTCAAGCATGTGTTAAGTATTTTTGCTGAATTAGGGACTTTCAGGCAAAATTGTACCTCAGTTAACGAGCCACTAGCATAATAAACACAATAATAATAATAATGGTTGAAGTTGCTTGGAGAATGTAATGCAGGCCTGATGGGAGATAGACTGGTGGGAGATAGGGTCAGCGAGGCAGTCAAAGGTGCATGATAAATTGGGGAAATGTGATATTTTATTTATTATCTGGTTACAGAATTTATCCCAGGGTTCTACAATTTATCCATGAATATCAGCACCACCTTTGTGATCTACATGCATTATATATTGTGACCTGATATTAATAATTATATGTATATACATCTGCACACACAGAGATACCTTCAGCACTCTTGCAAATGCTTCGTTTTACCTAAAGGTAATGGTCCAGGCTGATCTTTGTGCTGGGCTTCTTTTTCCTGTTCACCTTTCAGGACTGCTACAGCTTCAGCTGTTACTACTTGGACTATCCTTGCAGATACTTCCTCTGCGATAGTAGCAAAATTAACAAAACAAAAACGGTGCGTTAAAAAGAGAGATTTTTAAAAAAATGAAATTGACTCTGGCTAAAACTCATTCAGATTTTTTAAAAATTTATTTTCTCTCAAATATTTAGGGAAATCATTACAAATGAAATTAAAGGACCAGATTTTCAAAAGATTTCAAGCCCCAGCACTCATATTCTTCTCAGAGGGAACTGCTGGGTGTTGAAAATCTGTCCCTGAATCTGTAAATGTAAAAGTAATTTTGAATCTTACTCCTTGGAGCGAGGACAGTATAAGACATTACTATTAATCACTGCTTCTCATTTTTGGCATGGGAGATATATGTAGTAATGGCAGAATTTTAAAGTGAGAGTTTATTAACTGTCTAGGAAGATTTTTCATGTGCAATTTTGTGACCATGGCATTTTCCAAACATGGCCAGGATGACAGGCTGTGACAAAGCGAGACTGTTCTTAATGTTGTCTCTGAATACTGTGTGTGTGCCTCAGTTTCCCCTATGCATTTCTTAAGTCTCCAGCATGCATAAATGGCTGATACTCTGTCTCCTGGCAACAAATGGCCGGGCCCCTTTCCCCCTGCAACGGGATGGCTAAAGGCGAGCAAAGAGATCAGGTGACTTCCTGGCCCAGGAAAGAGACAAAGGCCAGAAAGGAGGGGCTGGGGGGGGGTCAGTTTGAAGCTGGCTGGGGATGGGAAATGAGTGCAGATGGGGTTGTCTGGCTCACTGGGCCCAAGAATGGACCTGGCTGAGGGGTCCTATTCTCTGTATCTGCAAGTTCTGTTTTAGATCATGTTCCGATCATCTAATAAACTTCTGTTTTACTGGCTGGCTAAGAGTCACGTCTGACTGTGAAGTGGGGGTGGTACAGGACTCTCTTGCTTCCCCAGGACCTGACTTGGGCAGACTTGCCGTGGGAAGCACAAGGAGGGGCATATGCTGAATGCTCCAAGGTCAGACCCAGGAAGGTAAAGCTTCTTGCCCTAAAGACAGTCTGCTCCAAGGGAGAGGAGGCTCCCCAAATCCTGACTGGCTTTGTGGGGAGAAGTTCCAGAGCATCGCCCAGGGACTCTGACACAAGCTGAAATGGATTTTCTAGCACCTAATATACTGAGTTATTTGTATGTTTACAAGTGCTTTGGATTGCATTTTTCCTTCATTAGCATACAGTTAATATGCATTCAGGGCACTGCACCTGAAGACATTGAAAGGTATGCTGATGAGGGACTTAAGAAAGAAGGGCCAATGACATTTCAACAACATTAAGATGTATAATTTATCCACCTCACCTCTTTCAGGGCTGCATCATGCAGGCAACTCTACATTTGAATCACAGATCTGAGAGCATGCAAATGTATTCCATGTGATACCACTGTCTGGGATGAGGTGCAGACTTTGCCTCTTGATCACTCAGTCGTGCCATCAAAGCTCATCCAAAACTAAGGGCCTATACTGCCCCCGGAGGAGCAGAGCTGCTGCTGCACTCCTTGATGAGATGCTGCATGCTATGTGGACTTGTGTGGAAGGATGCTGAGGTGGGGCCATGATCCTGATTAAGGGACTGATCCAAAGCCCAGTGAAGTCAACAGAAGTCTTTCCACTTCAAAGGGCTTTGGATCAGAACCTTATTCCACTATGAACGCCCATACGGTTACACATAAGGCACATTCGTTTGGTTGAATGGCCAATGCCATCACAGGACAAAGATCACTGAAGAGAAATTAGTTGGGTATTTTTCAAGCACAGCATCTGTTGCTTTGTACAACACAGTGACAAGGAAATGGTGAAGAAATCCGTTCAGTGCAATTGACAGCATGGATGTTTCCTTTTTGCTTTTCGTTACTGATGATGGGATTTTCAAGCCATCTCGGAGATTTGGGTGCCCAATTCCTATTCAACTGAAGAGGAACTGGGCCTACGTGCATCTTTGACAATTCTCATGCAGCTTTGAAAACACCACACTCAAGTCACTTTAATACATGCAAAAACTTCTCCTATTTGCAACTTAGTGCTTTTAGATGGACTCCATGAGACTTCCACATCTGGTAAAAATGTGGCCTGGAGGATGGTACACTATTATCCAATGAATTTACATAAGAATGACCATACTGAGTCAGACCAAAGCTCCATCTAGCCCAGTATTCTGTCTTCCAACAGTGGCCATTGCCAGGTGCCCCAGAGGGAATGAATGGAACAGATAGTCATCAAGTGATCCATCCCCTGTAGCCCATTCCCAGCTTCCTACAAACAGGTGAGGGACACCATCCCTGCCCATCCTGGCTAATGGCCATTGATGGACCTATCCTCCATGAATTTATCTAGTTCTTTTTTGAATCCTATCATAGTCTTGGTCTTTACAAAACCCCCGGCAAAGAGTTCCACAGGTTGACTGTGCTTTGTGGGAATAAATACTTCCTTTTGTTTATTTTAAATCTGCGGCCTATTAATTAATTTAGCGCTAATATGCATGAAGATTTTATAATACTTCTTAGGCTAACGGCCCAACACTGAAATGGCAACTGCAAATGCAGCTGCAGGATTCAGGCCTATATTTGCAAAGGATTTGTTAAAGGCTGTCTTATGATAACTCTTACACACAGTGAATAGCACCTTACCCCACGTGAAGTCCTATTGAGGTCAATGGGACTATCTATGGAGTTAACACTACTGGCCGTGAGTACGGATATCTCAAACCTGGCCTTAGGGGTGCAGTGGGATGTAAACAGGCATGCAACTACATATGGAAACAGCCAGGAAGATCTGCCTAGTTGCCGTTTTAGGTGCGTAGGGCCAGATTTTAAAGGTATTTAGGCATCTAAATCTCACTGAAATAAATGAGAGTTAGATGCCTAAATATGTTTACAAATCTGGCCTTTAATGAAATAGCAAATTGATAGTTCATGGATCCAATGGCAGAAGAACCATTTACAAAATAAATAAATTGTTATGTTTTCTGCCATGCAGCCCCTCAAACTTGGGAGGAGCTCTCATAAATATCTGCAAAACTAACTCATTATCCTCCTTTAAAACCCTCCTTGAAACTTGACTTTGCCATGTGAGGCCTACAAAAAACTTGAGAATGATTTGTCTTCTGGTGTGCTGACCAATATTGTCTCATTATTTCTTTGTACTTTCCCATCTGGCTCTATCCAGCTGTTTCGTCTTGTCTTATACATAGATTGTAAACAGTTTGGGACAGGGACTGTCTTTTTGTTCTGTGTTAGTACAATAGCTAGCATGGGGGGTCATGGTTCCTGACTGGGGCTTCTAGGTGTGACAGAAATACAAACAATCAATAAAATACAATTCAGAGAAAAGTTGTGGGTTTCACATCTGCATACATCTACACTCCCTGGCTCATTCACATCCATATTCCTTTCTACTTACAGCCATAGTCACTGTATTTCCCAGGTATTCCTGTCGGCAGGTGAGAATTACTTTCAGACATTGAGAGCCATTATACATGGTGCTGAGTGCCCTCACATGCACTGAAGCCAACTGAAATCATAGCAGACTCAATGCCTTGCAGCTTCAGGCCCACTATACGCATGGCCCAGACTTGCCCTCAGAGCCTTACTAATACAAGCATTTGCACTATACACCCATAAAATTCAATGTTGCTGTGGATGCCAATTGCTTTACTACAGATTAAATGCAATCCATCAGTGTCCAACGATCAGGGCTGGTGCAACCATTTAGGCAAACTAGGCAGCCGCCTAGGGCATCTAGTGGTTGGGGGCACCTAAAAGGCTGCTCAGGCAAGGCAGTGGAGGGGATGTGAGCTGTGGTGGGGTGGTGCGAGGAGGGCTGTCTGCAGTACCAGAGGGGGGCACACATGGGGGAACTACTCCCTGTCACAGATAACTTCCACTCTGCCTCCTCCGCTGAGCACACAGCCCAGCTCTAAGTCTCCTCCAATCAGCGCCACAAGCCTGCGAGGGGAGGAGAATTAGAGCAGCGCCAGCGTGCTCAGTGGAAGAGAGCTGGGGCGGGCTCCCAGCAGCTGGGTTAGCTTCCGTGGGGGGGCTCCCCAGGCGGTGTTAGCTGCCGCGGCGGGTGGTGTTAGCTGCCATGGAGGTGGGCGGGGTTAGCTTCCGCAGGGGGGCTCCCCGGGCTGTGTTAGTTGCCGCAGAGGGGGGCTGGGTTAGCTTCCGTGGGGGGGAGCCCCGGGCGGTGTTAGCTGCCATGGAGGTGGGTGGGGTTAGCTTCCGCAGGGGGGCTCCCTGGGAGGTGTTAGCTGCCATGGAGGGGGGCGGGGTTAGCTTCTGCGATGGGGGGGAGCCCCGGGTGGTGTTAGCTGCTGTGGAGGGGAGCTCCCTGGGCCGGGTTAGCTTCCACGGAGGGTGGGGGCACTCCCCGGGCCAGGTTAGCTGCCGTGGAAGGGGGGCTTTCAAGGGGGGGTAGCTACTGTCGGGGAGGGTGGGTGGGTTAGCTGCCACAGCGGGTGGGGTTAATTGCTGTGATGGGGGCTCCTCAGGTGGAAGGCGCGTGTGGGCGTGGTGAGCTGCCACGGGGGGGCAGGGTTAGTTGGGGTGGTGGTGGCACAAGGTGGAAGTTTCACCTAGGGCACAAAACTTCCTTGCACTGGCCCTGCCAACGATGACACCATGGAGCATCCAGTGAGGGCAAGGATGATAGCACACCAGATATAATTTCCTTTAGCATGGGTGATCAGGTGGAGAGGGCATATATTTAAGTTAATGCCCTGCACATAACTTTACAGCAACTGCTTTCACAGGCAAGTAATGCGGGCTATTAGATTTACAGTTGACCGACTGTCACCTTTAAAGTTCAAATGAACATTCCAAAAGGTTTCTAAAATAATCACTTTTTCTCCATGTTTTTCCTTCAACAAGACTGAGTTTCTTCTGAGAACTAGCCTAATTTTGGCAATTAATTTAGCAACTGATCTTTGATTATCAGCAGGTAAGTATGCCCAGTGGTCTGTGATGGGATATTAGATGGGTTGGGATCTCAGTTACTATAGAGAATCTTTCCTGGGAGCTGGCTGGTGAGTCTTGCCTCACATGCTCAGGGTTTAACTGATCGCCATATTTGGGGTTCGGAAGGAATTTTCCTCCAGGGCAGATTGGCAGAGGCCCTGGACGTTTTTTGCCTTCCTCTGCAGCATGGGGCACGGGTCACTTGCTGGAGGATTCTCTGCAGCTTGAGGTCTTCAAACCACAATTTGGGGACTTCAATAACTCGGACATAGGTTAGCGGTTTGTTACAAGAGTGGGTGGGTGAGATTCTGTGGCCTGCACTGTGCAGGAGGTCAGACTAGATGATCATAATGGTCCCTTCTGACCTTAAAGTCTAGGAGTCTAGCTAGAGATATGGCTGCCTGCTTTCCACAGTCACCTGAGTCTGAAAAAATGCTGGGACAAAGCTAACGTTAATTTCTTTACTGCAGAAACTTCATATGTAATGAGGTATCAAGACACTTGCAGGCAAGGAATATTTCCCTCACAATTGTTGGTCTTCATAACTGACATAATTTACTCCTCTCTTGACTGGTAGCCACAAGGACAACTGATTACAATAGTTTTACTGACTGCAGCCAGCAGTAAATGACAATGGAAGAGTATGCCAGACCCAGAATGCATCCAGAGTATACCAGGCAAAGCTCCATTTTGCCACCTAACCTCTTACATAACCATAGCAATGAAATACTGACCATTCACCAATGTTACACAATATTGTGTGTGTGTGTTTATGAGAGTAACTCATCTTCCAAAGTTGACCCCTGTACATAGCTGCTTCCACTGACTAGAGAATATGGATTGTTAATTTGGAGCCCATGATTATTTCCCTTCTGAAGCATGTACAGAGTGCAAAGTGGAAGAACTGCACAGAAAAGACAGGAAAGGGGGAGTGGTAGCTCAACTGCACAGTCTACCTGCTTCTTGGCAACCTCTGGTAGCCCCTCCATCACAAAGGCATATGGTTGAGGCTCTGGGATACTTTGTATAGGTAGGTTGGGTATGCAGGGACCAGGGAATATCCATTCTATATTACATGTTCCCCTGCCTACCTTTTCGGGGTAGGAAATTAATGACGCCAATAAAGAGCCAGGCTTCAAGGGACTTGGTGGGTGTGAAGACCAGCATGGAGCTTTACAGACACCTGTAGATCTGTGTCCTGGGTTCCACTGCATAAAAGAGCCAGGTACTCAGTCATCAACACAGAGTAGTAAATCCTGGCCCATTTGATTGTTTTTTTAACTCCTTTACAGGTTTTACCCCAGGAAGAAATTCCTTTGTCTGAATTTTCATGAAGTGGCAATTCTCAGTAATTACTATCCCACTGAAGCAAGTAACATCACTAAGTCATTTACAAAGTTGTGCTGTTAGTTCGAATCAGTCTCTGTATTGGGAAAGCTTGCACAGAGAACCAGCTCAGGATGCTGCTGCATGCCTTATTCTGGGAAAACAGGGTAGAAAACAGGAGCTATTTTCAGAATAACATTTTAAGGAAAGACCACAAGAGATTAATTTTTCAGATGCAAACACTAGCATATAGTGAGATGAATACACAACTGGCACTGTGGATTATAATCAGCAAAGCACAAAAGTTGGAGAGAGGAAAGACCTAACAGGTCATTCTTTGTCCATCTCCCACCCAGCATAGCACTGTTCCCAGCAATATAAGCTGAAATCCTATTAAAAGTTACATTCCTTGCTATAAATTTAGACTTCTTTGCATTTAATCTTTCTCAGCAGAGTGAAGGGAACATCCAAAGGACTGCAGGTAGCTCCTACCATCTCAGTTCCTATTCTCATTCCATTTCCCAGAGGCAAGCATTATACTGAGGAAAGAGAGAGAGAGAGACTGCCCGTCTGAATAATAGAAGCTTAATTTCAGGCATACCCCAAATAAATAAATAAATAACCAAACTATATAAATTGCCTCCGAGGATCTTATCAAGTCAGGCTCACTTCACAGCACTCCTTTGATGGATATTTTTGGTGACATGGGAGATACAGGCAGTTCAGCAGGAACAGTATTTTTGCTGTTAACGACTGCTGGAAAAGGACAGACACTTTTGTACTAATGGACCCTATAAATAGCAGATCCAGTGGGTAAGTCAGATACTTGGAGGGTAGCTACTGAGACTTTTCAGCATTTCCTCATGGTTCAGTGAAAGTTCAAGGAAGAGGAATGAAAAATATCAACAACAAAGAAGAGTATATCCTTCCCATCAGGATGCCAGGCATCATGGGAACTTTGCTTCTGTTAGAGATTTGTTTCTTCAGAGATTTTTTCCCCCACCTGTTAAACCTGAAACACATTGTCTTCCTCTACTTTTTGACACTGAAATGACAGCAAGAGGTACCGAGTGATGCAGAACGTGAGTTTCTCAACGGCACTAAAGATTCCAGCTTAGTGTGTGACTTTACTTGAATGGAACAGCAAAAACACAGCTTCAGAATGTTTTCCTCTCAATCAGCCACTGCCCTTTTTTATTAGGAGATGGGATGCTCTTGCTGATGGGATGTTGATTTAGAATTTCTCTTTGTAAACTTGCTAAGTTTGAATTTTGAGAACATGTCAATAGAAACGATGGGCTCACTAAAGAAAAAAGCACTGAGAAGAAGTCAATGCAGCTACACTGATGTACACCAGCTGAGGATCGGGTCCAGAATATATTTAGCTAAGGAAGAGATGAAACAGCTAAATGGAGCATGGAGGGTACAGAAGACAGGGACTGCAATAGTGTTACCTCAATATCATCGGTTAATACATAGCCCTCCATCACGGACTCAATAGTGAATATACAACATTATGAATTACCTTCTGATGGCTCTTTTAAAAACCACCTTGACAACTGGCAGTTTCAGCAGAGAGGCCAAGAACTAATCGGCATGAGGACTGAACTTCCTTCTCACCCTCAGAGTTGTCACTTCTCATACAGATTGAAGCATATTGCCAGGTCACCATGAGGAAGTCTGCACGGCTGCTGACAATGATGTTGTAGCTGCTCTCAGACAGAAAACACAGAACTCCAATCTGCTGTGCTGGTGTGTTTCAGGAGCACTTTTATTTAATTCAAATTCATTTAGAACAAAATTAAAGCTCAACTGAGTCAGGGATCTGTGCTGCTGGGCTAGAAAAAACCGGTTACCTTCTTTTTCGTAACAGTTGCTCTTCAAGATGTTGCGCATGTTTGTTCCATTCCAGGTGTGTGCGCACCCATGTGCACAGTCATTGGAGATTTTTGCATTAGCGGTATCTGTAGGGTTGGTTGTGGTGCTCCCTTGAGAGCCATGCCCATGTGCTGGTATGTTAGGCATCACCGACGCTATGCCCTCTCAGTTCCTTCTTCTCAACAACTCTGACAGAGAGGAGGAGGGTGGGTAATGGAACGGACATGAGCAACACATCTCAAAGAACAACAGTTACAAAAAGGTAGGTAACCATTTTTTCTTCTTCGAGTGCTTGCTCCTGTTGATTCCATTCTAGGTGACTCACAAGCAGTATCTTCAGAGGTAGGCTGAGTTCACAGCCTAGTGACTTGCAGCACTGCTTTACCAAAGCCAGCATTGTCCCGTGCCTGCTGGATAAGTGCATAATGGGATGTGAATATGTGGATGGATAACCAGGTGGCTGCCCTACAGATGTCCTGAATAGACACCTGCACTCGGAAAGCTGCTGCAGAGGCTTGCGCTGTGGTTGAGTGAATGGTTACAATCGCTGGAGGGGGCACCTTTGCCTGATCGTAACAGCAGAGTATGCAGGCAGTGATATAAGAAGAAATTCTTTGAGTGGACACTGGACAACCTTTCGTCCTGTCAGTCACCGCACCAAACAATTGCGTTAAATGGCGGAATGGCTTGGTCTTTTCAATGTTGAAAGCTAGCGCCTTCCTGCCGTCTAGGGAATACAACTTGTGCTCCTCCTCTGACTTATGCAGCTTTGGAAAAAAGATAAGTAAGTAAATGTCCTGGCCTGTATGAAACTGTGAGACCACCTTGGGTAGGAAAGCCAGGAGCAGCTGCAGCTGGACCTTGTCTTTGTAAAAGTCTGGACAGGGCAGTTCCGAGGTAAGCATCCTAGTCTCAGAGGCCCGGCGTTTCCATCATAGACAAGGTTTACAGCTTGGTTCAGTGGCTTTCAGCATCCCCATGATATAAATTGTTCCAGCACCCCTGCATGTGGCCTACCCTGAAGGAAGAGTGAGACCCCTTGTGGGTCTGGGACACTGAAAGGGTTCTTCCAAGAGACTGTTTAAAAGCAGAGATGTAGCACAGATGCTGAGAGGTGGATCTTCCCATATGCAAGCAGTGTTTCAGATCATTCTCATGCTATCAGTGTGCGGTCTTAGGCTCCTCATATAAGAGAAGAACTATCTCTGGTTATTCTTTCTATCCACAAGTCTATCTTATACTAGTGTGATGAAAATGGAGCTTGAGCTTGCAGAACCAGTGGACTATTCCATGTAGCTTCTATAGAAATATGACCTGTTTATGGTTCGTGCAGAAGTTTAAATTTAATCTGCTGCAAGGCACAATGAATGCTCTAGGAAGAAACTGGAAGAGAGGGATGTTAGGACGGAAGGTTAGGAAAGAAACTGATCTTCTACGGAAAGAGATAGAGGCCTATGTCAGATAGCATATGCATTCACAATGTCACCAACAAGAAATTAACAGTGGTTTGGATTAAAGTGAAGGAGAATTCACGCTGATAATTTGCAAGCAGAAATTAAAACAGGGTTAAGGAATGATGCAAACAGTTATAAAGAATTAAATACCCTCTCTCCCCCCAATTTTGCTAAATTTTAGGCAAACACAAGAAAAGCATGGTGAAGAAATCAGCTGTATGTGTGCTTGTGAAACTGGGGAAACAAAACATTTCAGACAGAATGCTCCTGTCAAGAATCTCAATAGGGTGCAGAACAGTTTCCTAGGTAACCAACGCTAATTACTGCCAAGGTGGAAATAAGTCAACAATGAAGGCACTGAGTAGTTTGCAGTTCTCAGCTAAGCAAACATCCTAAATAAATTCCTTGAATAAGGAAAGAAGAAAAGTTACTATTTGCTGTTTCTGACTAATCTGAAATGTAAATGGGGCCTATTTTGCTGTATTGCAATTCACAGTGAAGGCCTAAAGACCAGAGAGCTGTTCTGTTTGTTTAGCAACCCAACATTACTAGACGTTCACCCAGGGCCTTAGCCTGAAGTCTTTACTCAGGCTAAGCTCCCTCTGAAGTCAGTGGAGTTTTGCCTGAGTAAAGACTGAGCAAACAGTGAAAAAAGATCAGGATTTCACCTGAAGACTTTTTTGGTAGGAGCATTTACAGACAGGAAACAGGAATCACAGGCCAGATCTCAGTTGCTATGAAGTAGCCTAGCTCTGCTGACTTGAAAGGAGTGATGCTGATCTAACCAGTTGAGAATCTGGCCCCATGTTTTCACCTGCTAGTTGATGGCTACAAAATAAGCTATTGCAACTCCATCAAGTGACCCTGTAATATGTGAAAATACAACATGGCATTAAACATCCTTGAGGCTTCAAACAAATTGAGGCAACAGACCAGGGAAGAGGATGGATCAGGGGGATGGAAATAGGTTACTGAGCCTTTCACCTTTAACTCATTGATTTAATCTTGACCCAGATGGTGGTGATTGAAGGTGATTACCATCTGATGGTTGTTTGGTGGCCTGTGATAAATAAACTGGGGGTCTGCCTCAGTCTATTTCCTAGAGGTCAAGTGTTCACATCATGATAAACACTATATGCTAATGGCATCCCTGGCTGCAATGTCACCAGAGCAGCCAAGAACTGACCAGGTGCAGAGTCTGAACTAGCCTCTCCTTCCTAGAGGCGTGGTCCACTGAGCTAAGTGGTTAGACACATCAGTGGGGTGCTGTCGGAAAGGCTGCATGCTGGACTGCATGTGCTGTGGATAAATATCGGACTCCAGACACCTTGGTTTTTTCCACATTAAGGGCAATATCCTCTCCCCTATGATAATCCAGAGTAAATGGGTTTAGTGAGAGGGTGCTCCTCATGGGATGTAATCCCCCTCCTCCTCTGGTTTTGGAGTGCCTGCAGTCTCACTCCTCCAGTAATCTCTGCAACTGTGCTCAGTTTCTATGACAACTGACTTTGTTCTGTTGGGAATTCAGCTTCCCTGTATCTTTAGATTAAAAAGCAACACTCAAAAAAACCTCACAGACTAACTGCATTGCTGGAATTCTGAATAAGGGACTCTCCTTTCAGTTGCAGTCCTTCTGCCTCTAACCTCCTGGTCTTCAGGAAGCCACCCTCACATGCATTCTCTCTTCAGCAGTCACTGCTCCAAGACTTGCCCAAAAGGACTGATTTTAGCACAAGTCTTTTGCCAGCTAATTAATTTTGAAGGCTATTTTCCCCCTCAAAAATGAGTGATATTTGGAATTAACTATGTGACATATGATGTCCTGTTCCAGAGAAAAAAGCGAAAGCCTATCAACTCCTCCAGCAGGGGGAAAACATCAGGAAAAAAATGCCACAGGAAGGAAGATGAGAATTAAACACTGAAATTAAGAATTCACCAGTTTTATGCCACAGGCTGGCAAAAGGAAAGTTAAGATAGTGTAAAGGGCATTTTTACCATTTATCTTTGTTTCTGGGTGTATAATACTTAGTCCTTTTCATTCATAGATCACAAAAACAGGTAAGAAATACTACTACAATTTTACAGGTAAGGG
Organism: Chelonoidis abingdonii; assembly: GCF_003597395.2. Taxonomy (NCBI): domain Eukaryota; kingdom Metazoa; phylum Chordata; order Testudines; family Testudinidae; genus Chelonoidis; species Chelonoidis abingdonii. The sequence continues at coordinate 15,072,593 of NC_133778.1, forward strand.
AACAGACGTGTGGGAAGATTAAGGGCAAAAGAAGCCAATGATTCTGAGCACCTCAGTTTTTGAGAGAGACACTTGGGACCTGATTTTCTTTAGTGCTGAGTACCCAGTGCTCAAAGTGGAGGCAATGGAATCAGCAGGTCAAGTGCTCCACGTCTCTGAAGACCATGCCACAAGCTGAGCACCCAAAAATCAAGGCATTTGAAACCAGTGGCCACTTCTGAAAATTTTACAGTGAGTGACTTGCCTAACTTGGAGAATCAATAGCAGATCCAGGAATAAAACACAGGCCTCCTGACTTCCAGTCCAGGATTCTCATAAAAACAAACCAGATGAGCACACAAGAAAACATCCTTGTAACGTGCTTATGAAAAAAATCCTAGAATGCCATGGTTTATTTTATTCCTATTGCTGGAAGAGTTTTTTCCCCGAACTTGTGATGAAAAACGCTTTTTTGCTTCTACTTTTTAAAGCGATGGGCCATATTCTCAGCTGGTATAGAATGGACATAGCTCTGGGGAAGTCACTGGAGCTATGCTGATATACACCAACTGAGAATATGCCCCTTTGTTTTGATGTTATATTGAAACAACAAATGTAGAGTAGCATTCAAAAAGAGTAAAAATTACTCAGACAACACAAAACCCGACATTTCCTTCATATTACATGATTGAGTTTAATTTTTTTAAAATTAACATAACTTTACAGAATTCACATATTTGCTCTCAAATGGATTTAGTGGGAGCAAATATGTATCTATAAGTAGGTCCTTGATTTTGATGTCAGTAACATCCACAATAATTGGCAGGAGGATGTGAAAGGCAAATAATGGGAAGGTAGGGTTTCAAGTTAGCCTCCTAAACTAGAACTTTTATTTGTTAATAGCCAACACCATAACAAACCTCCCCTCCCTAATCAACACTTTAACTATTTGACGGCACAAGGTGCAGGACAATGGTGACTCTTTTTTGCACCCCCTGTTTTATTTTACAGTATTTAATGGGAGGCACTGAATGACTTCTCCAAGGCTTTTGACTTTACTTGCAAGATGAACCTGGCAGAGAACCAGCCAGGTTAGACTGTGTGGGATACTGCCATCACATGGTTTAGACACTGATGTAACAATGTAACAATTTTCATACAATATAGCATTTATAAAAGGATGATATCGTGTCTTGCATTTGATGGAGGTGTCGACATGAATTATGCTGCTCTTCAGAGTTCTTGGCCCTTATCAATAAATTAAATATTTTGCAATTGACTTTGGTGAAAGTATCAAGGGGTTTTATTGGATGCCTTGAAGTTTACTTCCTGAGGCTGACAGAACTTTGGTTCCCTGAAGAAAGAATCTTGACCCTAACTTTCTCTCCTTATGATCTCAATAATCTTAATATGTGGGATCAATGCCTAAAAACCTAATTAATCATTCTGGTAAAATCTCCTCCATTCTCCCCAAAGTCTCAAACTTGCTGTCTGTCTCTCTTGCTAGATTCATCTCCTAGTCTACTGATCTCCTTTCCTGAAGTCACATTCCTCTTTACTTTGTTCCTGCCCACCTCTCCATCTCCCACATCCTATCTCCTTTCCCAGTGTCTGCCTTTCACCAGCCACTTCTTCCCTTTCTCTTTCTCATATATGTCCTGGCTCCAGTCCTGGTTAAGAAGATAAGAACAGCTATACCGAGTTAGACCAAAGGTCCATCTAGCCTAGTATCTGTCTACTGACAGTGGTCAATGCCAGGTGCCCCAGAGGGAGTGCAGCTAACAGGCAATGATCAAGTGATCTCTCTCCTGCCATCCATCTCCATCCTCTGCCAAACAGAGGCTAGGGACACCATTCCTTACCCATGCTGGCTAATAGCCATTTATGGA